>NC_057861.1:107203543-107523543 GCF_019393635.1 Dromiciops gliroides
GTGGACAAGGTAAGTGGTAGTATAGTTAGGTAAATTTAAAACTACCTGAATAACTGAATGTAAAAAGTGTTGACCTAAGTAAACTTGGAAAATTTTTAGTGCCATATGTATCAGAATTAGGTTGTAGCACAATGCTGTACAATAATTTCCCCACTACCAAAATGGCATGAATGAATTATGACAAGTTTATTGAATTTTCAGATGATGTGATGTTGTCAAGGATATGCAACATGTTGGAAGACAGAATTATAATTTTAAATATCCTTGGTAGGATTGAATAATTGGTGGCATCTAATAATAAATTCAATGGAAACGATGGAGGAGGCTAAGACTTGATCAATAGTAGCCAGAAATGTTAACAGAGAAACTAAGGCTTGAGGTTTTTTTTGTTTTGTTTTGTTTTTGTTTTGTTTTTTTTAAGGCTTGAGTTTTTATCAACTGTAACTAGAGGTTTTGAGTCCCTATCAACCAACACTATCAAGAGAATCTTAAGGAGACAGTGACCAGGGACAATTAATGATTAATAGCCATTAATATTCCTAGTTGACAGGAAATAATACCTAAGTTTCCTTCCAATTTTGAGATTTTATAATTTCATAATTCTTCCAAGCCACAAAGGCTTTGAGAAATAATGACAACAGCAACAATAATTCATAATTACAGTGCACTTTAAGGTTTACAAAGTATTTTACATACATTAATTTGAGTGATGACTATGTGTCCCTGGTTTGAAGTCCAGGCTTGTTTACTTGCTAGAGGTTCATTAGTGAAAGTTTGACCACCAGGTGGTGAATGTTTTGGCCACAACATAGAAGAAATTAATATCTGGAAAAATAGCTAGCTTCATTTAGTCTGGATTCCACAAATCTACATCACCTCTCAATAGGCAAAAAGGGGGGAAATAGTAAGAAAAGCATTAATAAAAATCTGAATGATAGAAAACCAAGAACTGGCAATAAAGTCAAGCCTGGCAACCAGGCTTTAAGAGTTCCTAGCACTTCTTTCTAAACTTGGCAGGAATCTGATTTCATGGGTACCCTAGTCTGCCATCAAATTTGCAATACAGAACACATCATACATGGTAATCTATTTTGGGCTCTGAATTGTCTGGGGCCAAGTTCATTTGACCAGAATTCATTCCTAAATAAAGAAATTATTCACAGGTTGGATAATTTAGGCTAGCAAGATTTGAAACTACAAGGATTATTTGTCATTGCCTTAGATATAATGGGAGCCTGTGGTGAAAGAGAAGCTTTAGGAGACATTAAGGAATTCTAAAAGTGAAAAAAAATTGGTAGTTTCAGAATCCTCAGTCATTTCATAAAGTTCTTCCATTTTGGCTTCTTGTGGTCAAAAGAGCAAAGACATTTACTGAAAGGCACTTGAAGCCAGAATATGTGGATTTAAACCCCAGCTCCCCCAATTCCCAGCTATATGACTTTGGGTAAGGTAATAGAAACTCTCTGAACCTCAGTTTCCCTTTTGATAAAATGGGCTGATCATCATCAATCTCACAATGAATATTAACATGTTATTTCATTGTGATCATTTTTTCATTAGCTCAGGTGGTTTATATGAGCATCAAAGGAAATAATGCATAGTGATAATAATAACTGACATTTATGCAGTGCTCTAAGCTTTGTAAATTGTTTTATATGTATTATCTAATTTGATCTCATTATTATTGTTGTTGTTGTTATTATTATCATCTCTCTTTATCTTCCTTTCCATTACCACCTCCTCCACAAAATGCGGCATTGACTCTATAAGAGCTATAACTATGTCCATGGAAATCCCTTGCTCACTCATTGTCCTCGAACATCCTCAATTGAGTTAGGGAAAATTTCTGAAACATGTTCATGAGAGATAAGAGGGCTGCCCTATTTTTTTTGTAGGGCAATGAGGGTCAAGTGACTTGCCCAGTGTCACACAGCTAGCAAGTGTCAAGTGTCGGAGTCTGGATTTGAACTCAGGTCCTCCTGAATCCAAGGCCAGTGCTTTATCCACTGCACCACCTAGCTGCCCCCTAGGGCAGCCCTATTAAGGCCCAGAATGACAGGGGTACAAAGAATTCACAGGACCTTCCTATGTTACAGCTTCCTCCCCCCCCCCAAAAAAAAAGTAAGAAAAGGGGGAGATGTCTTTTGGAAGGCTGGAATTGAGAGAAACCTTAGGCATGCTAATTTTCCAAGTGACAAGGCTGAGTCTAGGAAGTCCAGGAGATCAGAGAAAAAATATAACAATGAGTATTTCTGTCTGGACAAAGCACAGAGCCAGCAGATTAGATCAATTAACTCTGCAAGGGCTTACTTTGACAAGTGTGGGCATTTACTCATTACATCAACTACAATTGAATTAGGAAACTTCAAAGCCTGGAGCTAATTTCATATTCCATTCCTCAAGATTTCTTTCCCTTACTCCATTCCCAGGGAGAATATTCTTTTAGGAAAGGTGAATTGAAGAAGGGCTCTGCTCTTACCCTCAAACCTAGTACTTCATTGAATCATAGGACTTAGAACAGGAAGACATCTTGGAAATCATTTGGACTAATTTCCTTATTTGTAGAAGAAGAAAGCAGCCAAAAGAAGAGACATGGCTTGTCTAAAATCCATTCATTCATTGAACATATATTTGTTAAATACCTATTTTATGCAAGGCACTATCCTAGGTTCTGCAGATACAAAGATAAAAACAATATATCTATACTTTTCAAAGAACATCCATTCTACTGAAGTGATGATAAAGAACATAAACATAAAATTGTATGGGTTTTAGGGGTGAGCATATTGATAAGTGAAAGAAATAGGAAGGGCCTAACACAGAAAGTGTCACTAGAGCTGAATCTAGAAGGAAACTAGGAATTCCAAGAGGGAAAAGTGATGAGGCAGAGTGTTCCATATATTAGGACCTGTGCAAAACAAAAACAAAAAATGGAAGACGGGAATGAAATATCATGTATAAAGAACAACAAGTGGGGGGCAGCTAAGTGGCACAGTGGATAAAGCACTGGCTCTGGATTCAGGAGGACCTAAGTTCAAATCCATCCACAGACACTTGACACTTACTGGCTGTGTGACCCTGGGCAAGTCACTTAATGCTCATTGCCCTGCCAATCCCCCCACAAAAAGAACCACAAGAAATACTGTTTGGCTAGAACATAAATTACTAGGTAGAGGAGAGAGGGAATAAAGTAAAACAAATAGTATGGAGGGAAATTTTTAAAAGCTTTACATTCCAAATAAATATGTATATTTTGTCCTAAAGATAATTGGAAATGACTGAAGGTTCCTGATATGGGAGTTGCATGCTCAGAAATGTGCTTCAGGAATATCAAATCAGCACTTATGTACATGATAGATGGGAATAAGGAGAGATTAGAGGCAGGAAGACCAATTAGGAAGCTCTTGAAATATTTCAGAAAAGAAAAAGTGACAATTGATTGGCTATGCATATAAGAAAAAAAACATATAGAGTAAGGATGGCTCCTAAGTGGCAATCCTGGGTGACAAGAAAGATGGTAATGTCCTTGATATAATTAGGGAAGTTAGGAGGAAGGGTGGGAGTTGGAGAAAATATTAGATATTCATGTTACATAATAGATTCCAATGAGACACCCAGATGGAGATATCTAACACAATGTTGGTACCTGAAGATTCGGTGAGAGATAAGGGCTGGATATATAAATTTGGGAGTCTTTTGAAAGAGTGCAAAGAGAGAGGAGGAGGAGGAGGAGGAGAAGGAAGGAAGAAAGAAGAAGAAGAAGAAGAAGAAGAAGAAGAAGAAGAAGAAGAAGAAGAAGAAGAAGAAGAAGAAGAAGAAGAAGAAGAAGAAGAAGAAGAAGAAGAAGAAGAAGAAGAAGATTCAGGGGGGAAAAAACCCTGGAGTATGCCCAAAATTAGGAGAAAGGAAATTAATGACCCAGCAACAAAGCATAGGAAAGAGTAGTCAAAAAGGTAGGAAGAGGACTAAAAGAGAACATTATCACAAAACGCAAGGAAGGAGAAAGTATATAAGAGAAGATAGTAGTCAACTGGGTCAAAAGCCAAGTCAAGAAAGTGAAGAAGGATGAGAACTGAAAAAATCATATAAAACTTGCCAAATAAAAGATTATTTTAGAATTCTCTCTTTCAATCTCTTTAGGAATTATGCATCATATGCAGAACAATTATGGTTGAATCCACAGGGCCAAAAAAAATGGTGAGAACATGCCCCACCTCCAACAAAAAGATGCAATCCTTATGAATTAACATTGGAAAATGCTAATCCTTAAAGTGTTCATTCAGTTCTAATTCTCCACTGATCTATTCTACTCCTAGTGTGGTCTTGTACCTGGAGTCCTTATTAGGATCACCTCCAGCTACAGAGATTTGACAGCATACTCCACCCTCTGCCCATTCCCCACACCACCCAATCTCATCTGCCCAGCTAAATGGGGATGGGGTCAATGGAAGAATGTATACTGCCTTATGCCTAGGATATTCCCCAGGTTGGGAAACCCCAATATTAGATGATATTCTGCAATAGCATCCATCCACATCCATTCATAGCCCTGCAAAAAAGAGATATACATTCATTTAGCTAGACAAGAAAAAAAAGGAGAAAAGCCAAGGGACAAACTCAGGCATGAGAAGAGCATGATTAGTTTCCCTGAATCTGAAAGAAAGGACACTGAAACCCAGTTGAATTGATTCTATCCTCCCCTCCCCACCAAGAGACTATTAGGGGAAAGACTAAGCCCAATGAAACTTAAATCCTCTAATATAGAAGGAATATAAGGCAGATTTGCTGACAAGTCCCAGGGGTACCCATCATCAAAGGAGGAGGAATCAAAAAGTGAGTAATAGGAAATGTAAGAAGGGAAAAGGTAGCAGGATCACCACCAGACAAATCAGAGAAGATCATAAACCTAGAAAGGAGAACTAAAGCCTCAAAGAGATTGCAAAACTCTCTTAACAAATATTGCAAAACAAAATAAACCAATGCTTGATGAAACATGGATTTCTGTGAGGTCCCAAATGAGAACTGAACAAAAGATTAAGAATAGATGAAAATAGAAATGAAATCCATAAGAGAAGAAATGAAGAATGAATATATGTTAGAAATTTAAAATATCAATACAGAAATTAGGGGGAAAGAACAACATGAATCCATAGTAGAGAATATCTCCAAAAGAATCGAGAGAGATTAACAGATTTGCAATATACAAATACTGAAAAGGGAAGCCTGTCAGAAGATAAGCAAAAGGTAACAATGCTTTAAAAATGAAAGAAAAGAAAAGAAATACATTATCACTGTATAGGCCAAAGCTATTGGCCTTGAAGATAGGATATACAAAGATAAAATTCAGAGTATAGGTCTCCTGGAGGAATGGAACAAATCAAAAAACCTCCACACCAATGGAGTAATAATCCAGAAAAATTACTCAAGAAGACAAAGCAGAAATAAAAGAATCCACAAATTTCCCTAAAAACAAATAAGCACAATATATCTTTCAAAATACAGGACACTTAGAGGCTGAATTTTAAGTCCTGGTGGACACTAACAGTCTGTAAGTGGACAGGAAAAATACCTTGTAATGGAGAGCAAAGGAAATTCAAAAGCACAAGATTCTTCTACACATTCTCCAAACTGCATAAAGAAAACATAATAATTGGAAAAGCAAAGCTCAAGCTGTAGTCCAAAATGATATTCCCTGAAAACCTGAGCCATTAATCAATGAAAATAAAAGGACTTTCATCAAAAGAGTGGCAATTGAGGAATTCCTGTGTTTTTTTAAAAAGATGAACAATGTAAAGGAATTCCCATTAAAAACAAAAACATGAGAAGAATATCTGATCTGCAAAAGGCACAACAATAATAAATTCAAATCAAAACAATCTTAAAGTTTTACTTCAGACTTAGCCAATAATAATAATGCCATTATTACTATATTACCATTTATATAGTGCTTTAAGACTTATATATCATCTCTTTGATCTCTGCCCCAACCCTGTGATGTATATGATGTCGTTATTTCTATTTACAAATGAGGAAACTGAGGCTTATGTGGTTATGTGACTTGACCAGGGTCATACAAGTAGTCAAATCAACAAGCATTTATTGTCTACTATATGCCAGGCACTGTGTAAAGCTCTAGAAATAAAATGAAAGGCAAAAACCAGTGTTTTCTTTTAAGGCATTCATATTGTAATAGAAAAGATAATGTGCAAAAAACTATGTATAAGTAAGATGTAAATAGAATAAATTGGGGATAATTTCAGAGGGAAGCCATTAAGATCGAGGAAGGCTGAAAAGGATTTCTCACAGAAGATAGAACTTCTATTAAGATATTAATATCCGAAAGAAGACTTGAACTGAGGTATTCTGGACTTCAAGTCCAACACTGTTACCCACTGAATTACCTAGCTGCCTTGGTTGGCAAGATGCCAAAAAGTAAAAATATCATTACTTCAAAGTTTGAGAAAAGCAAAACATATTAATCCATTGTTGGTGTTTGGTACAACCATTCTGAACAGCAATTTTGTACTAAGCTAAGAAAATGACTAAAATAGCTATGTCATTTGACCTATAAATTCCACTGATAGGTGTATTCCTCAACCAAAAAATTAACCCCTCCATATAAAATAAAATATTTATAGCAGCAATTTTATGCTAGAAAGGAAGTGGAAACAAAGCAGATTCCCATCAATTGCATAATGGTTCAGAATGGTAAAGAAGCTGTGATACATGAATATAATGAAACATTACTTTGTCCCAAGAAATAGTGAAGATAATGAACACATAAAAAGACATGTGAATTAATGGAAATTGATAGAAGCAGGGATGGAATCAGGAAAACAAGACTGAAAATGACTACAGCAATATAAATGGAAAGAACTCAGGATTGTATTTTAGTATGAAAAGTATTCAAAGGTAGAGAACTTTGAAAACTTCAATTGTTTAACTATAAGTTCAAGATGCTCAAAGGAAAAATGTGAGGCCAGAGTAGGAGTGATGTTTTGATAAAACAAGGAAGGATGAAATATGGGGAGAGCTTGGTGAGGAGTACGGCAGTGGGAGAGATAGAAGGTTGGGAAGTAGTTGTCAGTCAGTAGCAAAACACTTTTGAAGAGGAATAGGGCAAAATAAGATAGACAATAGAGTAAATATCATTGGAAGGGAATGGGATGGAGGGAAATAGTTATGATGATTGACTACAATGTCAAAACGTATGGTACTGGGGCAGCTAGGTGGTGCAGTAGATAAAGCACCAGCCTTGAATTCAGTAGGGCCCAAGTTCAAAATCCGGTCTCAGACACTTGACACACTAGCTGTGTGACCTTGGGGAAGTCACTTAACCTTCATTGCCCTGCAAAAAAAAACCCAAAACCAAACAAACAACAAAAAAGAAAAACAAACAAAATGTATGGTACCTACTCTGCTGGACTATTGTGAAGAAAATTCTCTGTCAAGTTCAAGGTACTATATAAAAATTATGATGAACAGGATGCTATCAGAAAAACCTGAAAAGACCCACATGAACTGAAGCAGAGAGAAATGTACTGTATACAAAATAATAGCATTAGTGTAAGATGATCTGCTGGGAAGCACATGGTTATTTTCAGCAAGCCAATGATCTAATATAACTCTGAAGAACTTATGAAAATTGCAGTCCATCTACAGAGAAAGGACTGATGGTATCTGAAAACAGACTGATACACACTTTTTGACAATTCCTTAATCTGAAGTTTTGTTTTTATCTGTTTTCTCTCACAACCTAGCTAATGTACAATTGTTTTCCATGAGTACTCATGTATAATTTATATTGAATTATTTGAGTTCTTGGGGTGGGGGTGGGAAGGGAGGGAGGAAGAGAAGTTGGAACACAAACTTTTTCAAAAAATTGATGTCAAAATTTGCTTTTACATGTAATTTGGAAAATAAAATTCTAAAATAAAAAAATAAAAGGAAGTAGTTGTCAGTAGTGTTCAGAAAAAATATTTTAGAGCTCTGAATCACAGAATTGAAAAAGGTATTGAGTGACAATGAAGGCAATCTTAAGTCCATCACTTTGTATGGTTGAGGTAATACAAATAGTGGCTTTGAAATGGTTGGTGAACTGGGTTGCTAGTTTTGAAGTCCCCAAATATGAGGACAGGTATTAAGGTAGATAGAAGACTAGAAAGGAGTTATTGACAACTTTAATAAAAGAAGAAAACTGAACTGGAGGCCAGTGCATTATAGCAACCAGGATATAGATAGGATGAAGTAAATAGATTGATTAAACCTCAAAGGAGGTAAGTTGGATGAGTGATTCTAACAGAGGGACCATCTAGATGTCACAATAGAGTATAATCATCCCTCCTCTTAGCCTAGTGTGTTGGCAAGCACAAGAGACAGTGTACCCTGTACCCAATACTAAAGAAAGTAGAAATACAGAAGCTTCCAGAGGCATTCAGGTTTTCCTTGAGTGCACAAAGATGGAAGAAGTATGAGAACAACATGTCAAAGATGAAAAGAAGTTTGCTAATTGACAAGGAGACACAATGGAAAGGAAAGCAGAACATGATAAAGACTGGGAAGAGAAAAGGATAAGATGAACAGAGATAAAAGTATACAAACAGTAGAAGGGGTAGAGAGTTTTCAACTAGGTAGATGGCATATATGAATCATATGGATTCAGAGAAGGAAGAGGAGGTAGAGGGACTTTTCTAGTCATGATGTTCATTTTCTCATTCTTTCTAGCAAGTAGTCAATCACTAAGAATTTATTAAGTATCTACTATGTGTCATGCACTAAAAATACAAAGACAAACAATGATTGAATTCTAGGAGCTTATATTCAATTGAGAAAGCTACATATGTTTTATCCCTACACCCCAGCTTGAATGAATGTGGCATTAATGATTTCCTCACCCTTCAGAATAAGCAAGAGGACGATAGCTCTATGGTTATTGAATAGTAGAAATTGGTGTGCTTGAATATATTTAGCCATGTTTTTAAAAAACCAATTAATTTTCCAAATGCAAAGACATCGTGTCACTAACCTTCCCCAAAAAACATCCATAACTCTTTACAATCTATAGATTAAATCCCAAATTCATTTTTCTGGTTTCTAAGCCCTCCATAAATTATTTTCTACTACATTTCCAATCTTACATATTTTATGCTTTAGCCTGACTAAACAATTCTAAATTTGTTGTTGTTTAGTCATTTAAGTCATGTCCAACTCTTCATCACCTTCTTTGGGGGTTTCGTGGCAAAGATACTAGAGTAGTTGGAGATTTCTTCCTCCAGATCATTTTATACATGAAGAAACTGAAGCAAACAGGGTTAGGTGACTTGCATAGGGTATACCTATTTTGTCTAATGGTAACTATCTCTAGGGTGCAGGGGAGGGGGTTTAGGGAGAGAAGAACAAAAAGGAAAAAAATACATTATTCTGTTAATAATTTGAAAGGAATAGCAAGTGGCACATAGTAGATTTGCCATTTCATGTACAAGTATTATTTTTAATCATACTATGTTATGGAGATGTTTGTTTTATTCTATAAATTAAAAAGAAAATTCAAAAAAGAAAATAATGTGCCTGAGGTCAAATTTGAACTCAGGTTCTCCTAACTCTAGGGGCAGCCCTCTATTCCATTGTACCACCTGGCTGCCCAACTCTAAGTTATAGAAACACTAATCACAGAGTAGCATAGAAGAAAAAGGCCATCTAATTCAAAACCTTCCCCCAAAAGAATACTAACCAGTGTTCATACAGCTTTTGCTTAAAATATTGAAGGAAAGGAGAATCCATTACTTCCTATGCTAGCCATTCTCTTTCTCTTTAACGAATCCTACTCACCACTTCATTAATAGTTCCTTTATTCCCTTGCCTCCATTTCTTTCCTCATGTCATTTCCTATGCCTGGAATGTCTTTCCCCTCTCTCTCTACCTGCTGAAATACTACCTAGACTTCAATACCCATCACCTCCAGAAAGCCTTAACTGATCTCCCATGATCTTCAAATCCAATATCCTCACAGGACTTTGATGGCATCTTTCTTATGGGAGTTCTGATGGATTGCAGCTCAGCATGAGTCAACAGTAACATGTGGCAGTCAAGAAAGTTAATGTGATCTGGTATTGTGTTAAAAGAAGCATAGCTTCCAGGGATACAAAGGTAACAGTATATCTATAACCTCCCCTGGGGCAGAAGATAACTGCATTGTTATGTTCAGTTCTGGGTACCACAGTTTAAGAAGGACATTCATAAGATAGAGAATATCCAAAGGAAGACAACCAGAATGATGAAGAGTCCCCCTTCTGTATGGACGGGGGTCTATTCCACCCCACCCTTGCAAGCATGGATACAAACACATATACTCCACTTAAAAGCAGACTCAATCAATCAGAAATAAGTGAGAACAAGGCCTACTTACCTTTGAATCAATAAAAGGAATTTCAGTTCGATGTTGTCTGTTTGCATCATGTGAAGGACTAAGTCAATCATGAGGAACTTTCATAAAACAAGAAACTTTCTGAGAACCAGGGAAATATTTACAAGATCTAAAAGCAGAGAGGAAGAAATGAAGACATCAAGGACAGAAGTGGAATGAATCAACAGTACAAGGACAACCAAAGGGGAAAAAAAAGAGAGAAAGTAAGTCTCATCTGTGACAGAGAAGAGAAATTGTGGAGTGTCATCAGCCCAACACATATCCTGATCCAGAAAACTAAATTGCAAAGGGTATAGGAGTGATCAAGAGATGAATAATGATGTAAATTAGGGCAGAGAAGTAAACTCTGCCTTAATGTTAGGAATTTTACTAACAGGGCTCAGAGCAACTATGATTGTTCTTTTGGAATTTGTTTTAATATAAATTCCCTAAAGCTGTAGAAGAGATATGCACATGTATGTATGTATGTATACATGCATAGAAGTGTATATGTTGAGATGTACACATACCTGTATGTGTATATGTATATAGATTTTTATTTGGAAGCTTAAAAGTTTAAATATTGTGCTTTTATTTACTTGTTCTCATTTTTATTGTTTTGTTTGGCTTTCTTTTAAGCAGGATTTCCTACATTATTGTTTAAGCATTATATATTAAGTGTTGTTTATTATTATAAGAATCATAATTCTAATCTAAACACAAATTATTTTGTAATTGTCATAATCTCCCAATAACTGTTGTCCACACTGTTACTATCATTTTTCCTTTACATCATTGCAATTAATCAATTTGTTTGGTAATTTAGGGTATACCTATTTTGTCTAATGGTGGTTAAGTAAATATTTAAATCAATCAATAAACATTTATTAAGTGCCTACCATGTGCCAAGCTTTGGTGGTTAAGTAAATATTTAAATCAATCAATAAACATTTATTAAGTGCCTACCATGTGCCAAGCTCTGTGCTAAACACTGAAAATACAAAAAGAAGCAAAAGTCAATTCCTACCCTCAAGAAACTTACAATCTAATAGAGGAGACAACATGCAAGCAAATATATACAAAGCAAACTATATACAGGATAAATGGGAAATAATTAGCTTAAGGAAGGCACTAGAATTCAGAGTAATTGGAGAACACCTCCATTAAAAAAATGGAATTTTAGTTAGGACTTAAAGGAAGACAGAGAAGTCAGTTGCTGCAGTTGAGAAGGGAGAGCATTCCAAGCATGGAAGATAGTCAGAGAAAATGCCCAGAGCTGAAAGATTTAATATCTTGTTAGTTGAATAGCCAGAAGGCCAGTGTCACTGGATCAAAGAGTATGTGGAGGGAAGTAGAGTATAAGAAAACTAAGATAATTGAGGGCTAGTTTATAAAGGACTTTGGATGTCAAGCAGAGCATTTTATATTTGGTGTTGGATGCAAAAGAGAGCCACTAAAGTGTATTGAGTAAAGTGATGTCATGACTGGACCTGTGCTTTAGGAAAATAATTTTAGTGACTGAATGGAGGAGGGATGGGAGTGGGCAGAGACTTCAAGCAGGTAGACCCATCAGCAGGCTATTGAAGTAATCAACATGTAAGATGATAAGAGTCTACACCAGAAAGGTAACACTCTCAGAAGAGAGAAGGTGTCATATTTGAGAGATGTGGAAAAAGGGAAATTGACTGGCCTTGATCACAAATCAGATTTAAAGGAGGAGAATGAAAGATAGAGAGGAGTCCAGCATGGCTCCTAGATTGGGAGTCTGTCATAACAGAGCCCTCATATACAGAATAGAAACAATGTTTAATGATTTTCATAGTGAGAGAAATGGGGGACTGTAGAAATCTATATGTAGGTTCAGGAACATACCACTAAAGATATGTTCTATATATTGTTGGAATGATTTCAACATTCAAGATTATACCTAAAACCAACTAGGTAGAGAAGAGTACTTGTTATAATGGAGTATTTATCTCTATCTCTATATGATTTATAGTTACATAGATAGATAGGTAGGTAGATAGATAGATATGATAGCTGAGTTCAAGTGGCTGAAAGCCTGTCTTGTTCTACTTAATCCTGGGAAGTACAACCAGGAACTAAGGGTGAGATTTACAAGAGGCAAAGTTAGGTTTGATATTAAGAAAAACATCCTAACAATTAATGCCAGCCAAAAGGGAACCCTTCTTGCAGGTTTTTGAACAGAGACTGTGTGACTTAAGAGGAATTTCTTTAGGAAATGAGTTGGAGTAGTTGGCCACTGAGGTTATTTCCAACCCTAAAGTTTTACGATTATCTTTATTTCTGACACTAACTTGTGCTATACTTATTTATGCATGTAGCTTCTCCCACAAATTTGCAGTGACTAATGTGATAGTTCTCTGGAAAATGGAATCATCTATCAAGGCCAAGAGTGAATGAGATCTTAGAGTAGAGCAGGAAGAGGAGAGGAGAAAGCATTAGTGGAGCTTTTGTCATTGGCTGTGCAAGCAAGTGGCTAAAGGTTATTCATCCCTTGCCTTCTTTCCTCCCCTCAGTCTTCAGATAGAGATTTTTTTTATTTTACAAAGAGTTTTCATTGGGAATTTATATATTTTTTATTATTGTTTCTGTTACTATTGCAGTTGTTAACCTTCCCAGGGGTACTAAAGGGGTGGGGCCAACTCAGAAGTTTCTTCTCATTTTACAGAATATATAAGGTAGAAATTCACCCCTATTTTGGTGGTTAGAGAGACAGTCTGGGAACATTTAATGAGCTGCTTATTTTATATTCTCTCTCTCTCTCTCTCTCTCTCTCTCTCTCTCTCTCTCTCTCTCTCTCTCTCTCTCTCGTATGTGTATCTCTGACTGTGTCTCCCTATGTTGTCTAGGCTGTTGTCTAGTACAGTGGCCACTCTAGGCCTGGCTCAGCTTCTCATTAATATAGAATCTTTGCCCTGTTTCTGCTCTAGACTAATTTGCTCCTCCTTAGGCAACCTGGTGGCCTCCTACTCTCAAGAGTTCAATATATTGGTGCTCATCTTAGTCTGGACACCTGATTAGGCTTTATCCCACTGTAGCTCAGAACTCCCAAACTCAATCAATCCACTAGCCTCAGTCTCCAGCAGTAAGCACTACAGTGCTATACCTCCAGACCTGGCCAGTCCGTATACAGTTTGGACTTAAACTCCCAAGGACAAAACTGGAATGAAATCTGGTGCTTTCTTTCTGTCCACTTCTCATAACAGGAACCTTCCTTCCCTGGGGATTTATCCTCTTTCTATCCCTGTCTGGGGTCCCTCAAGCTAAGTGTCTCTCATCCCTTCAATCTCTACATAGAGTGAGGGGAGGGGGCTAGAGGAGAAAACCTCACTGCACTTGGCCTAAGAGCCAGAGACAAGGTGATCTGTGTGCTTTTCTACTATCACTCTTTGGTTGAGAGGGGTAGGAATAATGCTTAGGCAACCAATAGCCATGTAGGAGCTACAAGTACATGTCTTTTTCTTCCTAGCAGATCCTAAATACTTTGAGAGAAAGGGCCAGGCCTAATTTTTCTCATGATTCCCTTTATGCTTATGAATCACAAAATTCTACTGTCTCTGAAGAATTTTGAAGGTGAGTACTTTAATAGCAATAGAAAGGCACATGGTGCATATATACAGGTTGCAACATGCTGCAGATAAATTATGTAAAGCTAGTAGGAAAGGTGCCATCAAAGAAACATGGTAGGGAAAAGATGGACTGGTCATAAGAGTGAATGATCACAATGGAGAGCCCATGTCTTCCTTTGGTACCAGGCCAATGTTAGAAAAGGAAGGAAAGGCCCCTAGTATTGGGGCCATTGTGATGGATTTACAAAAGGATATAGAGGTATAACAGAACAGCATAAATGAATTACAATCCTAGTCTGTGGAAAAAATAACATACCACCGAGATCACAGATTCACTGAAGCATGAAAGTACTCCCTAAAGAGTGACTTCTAGTGCTTTATAAATGTTCATTAGTGCTTGATAAACAGTAAGTGCCTACTAAATGTTTCTTGAATTGGATTTACTGAATTAACATTCCTAAAGAATGGTTTATGCTGTTGGAATCTAAATATAAGAATTCTCTGTGATTTAGTATGCATAGAGGTATAGCCCACTTCTGATTTAGTGTATAAATCCTAGGAAGTTTTCCAAGGCATATTGAGGTTGTGAGTGAAGATTATAGATTCATGGGTCTAGAGGTGGAAAGAGCCTCAGAAGCCATCCAGGCTAACTCCCTCATTCTATAGATGAGGAAACTGAGACACAGGGAGGTTTAGTGACTTACCTAAGGTAACACAGATGATGAGTATTAGGGGAAGAATTTCAACCCTAGTCTTTTTACTCCAAAGTCCCCCCCCCCAACTCAACCCACTATATAATATATAATGTTGCTGATGCAGGAAAGCTTTCTGAAGCCATATTCATTTCATTAATTAATATTCATGTAATAATTATTAACAATACTAAAAATGCCCAGGATTTCTATAAAACTTCAGAAAAAAATTTAACTGAGGCTAGAAACATCATTGTGTCATTCAGAAAGATATTAACCTCTGCTAATTCCAGTAAAAATGACAAATATACCTCTATGTTATAACTCAGTAATGGTTAATTAAGGATGATATGGTCACTTCCTTAGGGGATAAAAATTGGCAATTATACAGAGCTAACACTTAATACTTAGCAAAATTTCTTTTCTACTAATATTAGCCAATTAATCTTCATGACAGGACCCCTATGGGAGATATTAGAACCCTCATTTTGCAGTTGGGGAAGTGTAAATCAAAAGAAGAAATACCAAATTCATATTTTCTCTGGCTTCTCTGAAAAGCAATTCTGTACACATAGGTCAAGAAGCAGTACCAAGGAGAGTGCCCAAGGATGGGAATGAGCTATGAATCTATCATTAAGAGACTTACCAAGATGAAACGTGAGAGTCTCTATCAAAATGAGCATTCAGCCTCAAAGACTGTTGGCTCATGTCCTGAGCTCTTGCCTTGGTTCCTGCTGTTTCTGATAATTATATACCATATAGAATTCATTTCACCTCCATGACTGCCATAAGAAGGTTTTTCTCCTCTCAGCAGTAAGGTATCTGACCAAAAACAGCAAAAGAATATGAGTTCTCATCCAAGGCTGACAAGAAAGGAGCATGTGCACTAACACTCTAATGTTAGCCCCAAAAGCACTAGAGCTCTCTCCAAGTATTCAGTACAGCATTTTCTGATGTTAGGTCCCGGGGGAACAAATGGTTTTACAGTCAGAATGTCAGTTGGACCTGAAGCCCTTTCATAATGAATCTAGATAAAATTGGGGGAGAGTTCTCCCAAAATCATTTTTTGATCCAACTCCATTGATACTTGAGGAAATGTCTTGTTCGGTTTGCCGCTACCCAAGGGCCCTCAAGTCCCCTGAAAACACTTCGGAAAGCAGAGGCATTTAACATAAAAACAAATTTTATTTAATATGATGATAGTTTGAAAAAATAATTATTAATAATGGACTTTTGGGACTAATGAAGAAATATGTTTAATGTTATTATGTGTGTGTATATATATATATATAACCTATATCAGATTACCTGCTGTCTAGGGGAAGAGGGGAGGGAGGGGAGAGAGGGAGAAAAATTTGAAGTTGGAAATCTTACATAAAAAAATGTTGAAAACTATTTCTACATGTAACTGGAAAATAATAAAATACTTTTATTTTTAAAAATAATGGACTTTTGGAGGGAACAGGGACCCCCACAAACACTTGAAGGCTTAGCTCAGAAATTTTAGCTAATCTCTTTTGAGACCAGCCCAGGAACCCATGGGTGGTTCAATAGACAATGAAATCAGACCAAGTGAGTAAGTAGAGATAGAAAACACACCAAGACTTTATCTGCCTTGCCCTTCAGAGATGGTCTTTTTGCACACTTCCTCATTAAGTCATTACATCATTAGGTCATAGGACCGCTCATTTTAATATAGACCACCCTCAGGTCACATCAACCAACGGAATTGAGTGATTCTAGCCAATTAGCTTTGATAAGTGTGTAAGAGTCACCTCTACTGGAAGAGGAAAAGAGACTCAGATCACAAGGTGAACACCATTCTGGGTGGACACTAGTTCAGGAAGGCTGAGCTCTCTCTCTCTTTAGGTAATGTAGAGTTTTTGAACACTGCTGGGAGCCATGTGCTCTCCCTTAGACAATATGGTGCTGGGAGGTTTTCAGCTTGTGTTAACTGCAGTCAGTGCTCTCCTAACATATAATATGATTGACTAAATGCTTACTACCTAAATGGGTGCAATAGCCATTAATTTATAAGTAGGAATATATTAGAAAAACCCCAGCCATGTTCCCCAATAATTTAGGCAGAAAAGGGCTGAGTCAAATGATACAATAGGCATATATGAAACTTATATCTGAACCTGTAGCCATGAAATAAAGATATTTTTAGGAAGAATATTCTCCCCAGATGCATGATGTAGACTGTTACTACAATCTACATCCTAAGTGAGCCACCAGAGACTAGACATAAAATACCCCTCCTTCCTGCTAAGGTCAGCATAAATCTAGAGACTTATAGCAGTTCCCTCTCTCCAGGTGCACAGATAGTAGCACTTACTTCCTCTCTCTCTTTTGTTCTGTATCTACACCCTGGTAGCTATGTCTACCCTCTACCCAGATCTATTAGCACCATGGGATTCTCTCTCCACCTTAACTCATCAGGCCTATAAAGCTCCCAAATTTATCTGTCTCCTCAATCCTTCTCCCTTGCCTCATGGTCCTTTGACTTGGAAGCTGGTCACCCTCTTGCATGGATACCCATAGTAAATCCCCCAAGCACAGAGACATGGAGATGCTGACCTTACTCCTCTCAATACATACCCATTGAAGTTGTTAAATGAATGAACAAATGAAATACCACTAATCAGAATTAAATAAGGATGCTCCTTGAGTAAGCCTAATGTTTGATTTCTAGAACAGATAATACCAGGAAAGAAGAATGTTGTTAGACCTTGAAGACTTGCAGTATGATGTCATAGAAAAGTCACTAAATGCAGACATTTAAGACGAGGGTGTGGATGGTGGAGGAAAGGCAGTGAGTTCTTGAACTCATGACATGATCGCTCCAAAAAACATCCAAATAATGCCATAGGACAATTCCTGGAACAGCAAAATCTACAGAAAAATGTGCTGAGATCCAGTGTCATCTGGAACTAAGTTCACAGTCTGGTGAGAGAGCTGAGCCCCTGGAAGGGGGGAGATTACAGGGGTTCTCTGTTGGTGCTGAGGCAGAACTTGGGTTCTGGGAACCAGGAGGTAGGCTTGAGTAGCAGTGTCCCAGGTGGGGAAGAGGCACAGGCTCATTGGAGCTGACAACCACAACACACAAAGCTGATTGATTAGCAAGTTGGTCTGGGGTCATCTATGGACCAGGGAACAGGCCAGGCAAGTGAAGAACCTGATCCTCCTTAAATCATACCACCTGGGACCTCCTGAAGCTTGAGATAGTGCAGCCTGGAAATAGTGCCCCGCTTTAAGGAGTGAAGAGTCAATAAAAGAAAGTCAAGATGAGCACACAGAGAAAGGTGAGGACCAAAGAATGTTTCTTTAGTGAGGAGGAAGATTGAGGTGCACCCTCAGAGGAAGATGTCAATGTCAGGGCCCCTATATCTAAAGCTTCCAAGAAAAATATGAATTGGTCTCAGGCCATAGAGGAGCTCAAAAAGGACTTTGAAGATAAAGTTAGAGAGGTAGGGGGAAAATGGAAAGAGAAATCAGGGTGATGCAGGAAAGACATGAGAAAAAATTCAACAGCTTGAAAAGCCAAATTGGCCAAATGGAAAAGGAGGTACAAAAGCTCTCTGATGAAAATAATTGCCTAAGAATTAGGATTGAAGAAATGGAAGCTAGTGACTTTATGAGAAACCAAGACACAATAAAGCAAATTCAAATGAATAAATAATAGAAGGCAATGTGAAATATCTTCTTGGAAGAACTGTTTACATGGAAAATAGATGCAGTAGACATAATTTGAAAATTATTGGTCTACCTGAAAATCATGATCAAGGAAAGAGCTTAGACATCATCTTCCAAGAAATTGTCAGGGAAAATTGCTCTCATATTCTGGAAGCAGAAGGTAAAATAGAAATTGAAAGAATCCACCAATCACATCCTGAAAGAGATCCCAAAAGGAAAACTCACAGGAATATTATAGCCAAATTCCAGAGCTCCCAAGTCAAGGAGAAAATATTGCAGGCTGCCAAAAAGAAACAATTCAAGTACTGTGGAGCCCCAGTCAGGATAGCACAAGATCTAGCAGCTTCTACATTAAAGGACCAGAGGGCATGGAATATAATATTTCAGAGAGCAAAATAATTAGGATTACACCAAGAATCACCTACCCAGCAAAACTTGTATAATCTTTCAGAGGAAAAAATGGGACATCAATGAAAAAGAGGACTTTCAGGTATTCTTGATGAAAAGACCTGAACTGAATGGAAAATTTGACTTTCAAATACAAGACCCTAGAGAACCATAAAAATTGCACTTGGAGGACATACCTGGGGTCATGCAGTGGGTGACTGTCTTGTATCTGAGGCCAGGTTCTGACTGGGGTCCCCCTAGGTCTGGGGTGTATGCTTTGTCCACTGTGTCAACTAGCTGCCCCATGATGACATCTTTGGGGTGGGGTTGAGGAGTGAGAAGAGTGCACTTAGGGAGGGGGAAGGGCAGAGGTAGCATGGAGTAAAATCCCACATGAAAATAACAGGAAAAGGCTTATTGAATGGGGAAAGAGATGAGGGAGAAGAAGGGCAGTAAATGAACTTTACACTCATGAGAATAGGCTCAAAGACATTAATCTCATCAGAGTTGGCTCAAGGAGGGACAGAGGCCAGAGAGTCTAGCTAAGTGTTAGAATGATAATTCATATCATTCGTAGCTCTTTATACTTTACAAAGTTCTTTCCCTACAATAACCTGAGGAAAGTATTATAAGTAGTATCATCGCCATTTTACAGATAAGCAAAGTGAAATTCAGAACTGGTTAACTTGGAATGATGTGACTACTTCCTCAGTGAAGAAAAAAATGGAACTAAGAAGTTATGTCACTTGCTGAAGGACACACAACTAAGAAAATGCCAGAGCCAGATTTCAGAAAAACCTGGAAAGCCTTAAGTGGACTTATATGGAGTGAAGTGAACAGAACCAGGAGAACATTGTACACAGTAACAGCAATATTATGCAATGATCAACTGTGATAGACAACTCTTCTCAGCAATACAATGATCCAAGACAATTCCACAGTACTCATGATGGAAAATGTTCTCCACAACCAGAAAAAAATAACTGTGGCTTCTGGATGCAGATTGAACCATACTATTTCTATTTTTTTGAGGTTTTCCACTTTTGTTATGATTCTTCTTTCACGACATGAATGATGCAGCAAAGTATGTTTAATGTGATTGTACATATATAACCTATATCAGATTGCTTTCTGTCTTGGGGAGGAGGTAGAGAAAAGAGGGAGGGAGAAAATTTGGAACTTAACATCTTATAAAAACAAATGTTAAAAACAAAAAATAATTAATTAATTGAGTGGTTGATTAGTTATTTGATTAATTGGTTAGTTAAAAAAAAGAAAAGAAAATGCCAGAGCAAAGATTCAAACCCAGTCTTAGTCACCAGCTGTATACTCTTCAACCTTTGATAGGAAAAATAATGAAACTATCCTACAATTAGCCACCTAAGACTACTCATAATAATACTTCGTCACATATGGGCTACTGAACTCTATGGAACACAGCATGATATTATGAAAAGAGCTCAGGAGATAGTGAAATCCTAGCTATGTGACCGTGGGGAAATCCTTTAGCTTCTTTGTGACTTAGTTTCCCCTTCTGTGAAATAAAAGGGTTAAGCAAGGTGATTAGTGCAATAGAGAGTGTTTCATTTAAAGTCAAAGCATATTAGATTGAATCCTGATTTATCCACTTATCTATCTTTATGGCCTTGGACAAGTCACTCAATATCTGTGGACCTGCTAATTCATCTGTAAAATGAACAGATGAACCTCTTCAAGCCTTAAATTTTTGATCCTATGATCTCTAAGTTCCCATGCAGATCAGTCCTCAGAGACAAATCCCTACCCAATCCTTTGCTTTTTACTGCCAACTCCCTTTGCTACACCCAGCAATCACTGTTTAGCTCAAGTAATACATATTATAGAGAATTTGCTAATATGTTCCCTGCCACAGATAACTACAAACATTCTCTGGGACATTCAATTCTGGTTTCTCTGACCCAGACAAATAAACCCAGGACCATAGACTTGAATAGCATGTTCACTTTTTTGGACACATCTTTCTTGTGAATCTGTCTTTTGATGCTGGAGGAAGTGTGACACTCCTCCCTTGCCCCTTGCCCCTCCCCTCACTTGATGTGTGACCTTGGACTAGTCACCGCACCTCTATAATTTTCAGTTTATACATCTGCAAAATGTGAGTGTGGTAGTTTGGAAGATAGGGAGATGGTAAGGAGGAAGTCAGTGTGAGGGAGGAGGCTTTGATAAGATGATCAATAAAGTTCCTTCCAGCTCTAAAATTCTATGTTCTGACACTATATTCTAAGGCTTCTTCCAGCTCAAGTATTTTGTGGTTATCTGGATGCATAGACTTTTGTAAAGCTGGTTGTTACTTCAGAGATGCCTGAAAAGAAGTTAGAGGAAGGACATTGAAAAGACATTCATCATGCCCCACAAACTAATGTTCACCTTCAATACCAGGAGAGATCTGGGCTGAGAGAAATAATATGTCTGCCCACAAGACAGATGTAGGGAAAGGAAAGATCTAAGTGTCATTCATGCCTAGAATGCTGCTTGTGAATTACACAGGGTAAGCCCCACACGTAAGCAAAGCAGGCAACTACCTTGGTGGCATGATTTGAGTTTCCTAAGGACTTTTCCTGCCAAGAACTCTCTCTCTCTCTCTCTCTCTCTCTCTCTCTCTCTCTCTCTCTCTCTCTCTCTCTCTCTCTCTCTCTCTCTTAGACACACACACACACACACACACACACACACACACACACACACACACACACACACACACACACTGGCCTGTCTTAGGACTTGAAATATACTCTTTTCAGTTAAAGATATTGATGAGGGCTCCTATGAAATGGTGCATTAAGACATTGATATCTAAAATGAATTAATTTAACACATGGCCCTAACAGAGATTTTTTAAAATAAGGAATAAGGAGGTGATAGTTTGTGTCCTTCTTTTGTGAGACTACATTTGGAGTGAGGTTTATGAGGTGTTGAGAGAAGATGAGTACCTCTGTTGTGTGGACTGACAAGTCCTTTTTGGGGCTGCTTTCCACCTTTGATGTTTATTTGCCACCTAAATCTCACTTGTGTCTCCAAGAAGCTGTAACATGTGTAGCTGCCAGACTCCAGTAAGACCATTTTGGCATATGGGCTAAACTAGGTTGATAGCAACCAATGGACCTCAAACCCACTGGTGAGTTGGGGTATACCCCAAGCATGTGAAGATATTCTCAGCAAAATATGCAAATATGAACAATTTGTTCCAAAGGGCCATTAGGAGGTAGAAGCAGGCACTGTGCAGTGTTTAGAACTTGGTTAGATATCAAAGATGCCAATGTCATCTATTGCATCCCAAGCCATTACCAGTCATCTAGACTTTCATCTTGCTGCTAGACACCAATGATTCTAGAAAAGAGAATGAGATCAAAAATTCCATGCAACTGTTTCACTTAAATGCAATTTATGCACAAGTCAAAAGACATTACCTATACCATTTTACCATTTTTATCTCACTCAAATTCCTGTAGTGATAGGCAAGTGACAAAACAGGAGGTGTGGATACAATGGAAGCTATGGTCACAACCCTGCCCATGTGTGGCCCAGGTCATATTCAACTTCTCACTGGAATGAAATAGCAGGGGGATTTGGTAACCCCCTAGGTATCTGAGCAGTCTTTATGAAGACTCACACTGCTTACCCGCTGGCATGAGGAAGACATTAGAAAAGGTGCCCTAAAAATTGTCTGCATCACCTAATCCAACCCTGACTTGCTTACCGTAGGGATCCTGCCCTGTGGTCAAAACATAAAACATCATGTAAAAACTTTTGCAAAGATGATTCTACTTACCATTGATACATGGAATTTGTGTGTGCTTATGGACAACACAAAATCCAGTAGCCCTGAGGGGAACAGCTATTGTTGTGGGGGAAATAAGCTAGTATAGCATCCAAATAGCAGCCCTGAATGAAATAAGTCTGGCAAATGAAAGGCAAATTATTGTATTCGGAGCTGGATATGTCTTTTTTTTCTTTATTGGTAGCAGTGATGAGGAGAAATGTGAATCAGTCATAGGTTTTACAATCAAATCTTATCTAGTCAACAAGCCTGTATGCCTCCCAAAGGAGTGAATGATAGGCTCATGATAATGTGATTGTTACTTTTAGGAAAGTGCCATGCCAGCATCATCAGTGTGTATTCTTCTACAATGATCTCTGATGAAGTAAAAAAAAAAATTATGAAAACTCAGAAATTCTCATCACCAATGTACTGAAAAAGGGCAAGCTTGTAACTCTGAGTGACTTTAATACCAGAATTATGACAGACCATAAGACATGGCAGGAAATACTTGGGAGGAATGGGATTAGAAACAGCAACAATGGTCACTTGCTACTGAAGATTTATGTGTTTCAGGACATTCACATCACTAACACTGTCCTCAATTTCCCTAAATGCAATAAAGCATCATGGATGCATTCTTTTTTTTTTTAGTGAGGCAATTGGGGTTAAATGACTTGCCCAGGGTCATACAGCTAGTAAGCGTTAAGTGTCTGAGGCTGGATTTGAATTCAAGTACTCCTGACTCCAGGGCCGGTGCTCTATCCACTGCTCCACCTAGCTGCCCCGTGGATGCATTCTTGAAGCAAGCATTGAAATTCAATATACCATGACATTTTAAGGAAAAGAGACAGACAGGATGTGAGAGTGAGAAAGGTGATGTGGGGTGCAGAGTGCTGGACTGATCATAGACTTATCCTCTCTAAACGAAACATTCATATTCAACAAAAACAGTGGCCCCAAGGCAAGACAACAACTAGAACATTTACTGTCAACAGATTATAGTGTTTCTCTCTGCATGAACAGTTTGTTTCTAACTTGGAGTCAAAGCTGAGCCAAGACATGGTTGGCAACAGTGGAACAGAAAAGATGTGGATAGCTTTCAGAAATTTGATGTATAACACTGCATTTACTACTGTGGGCTACAATAATCACAAACATCAGGATTGATCTGATGAAAATGATAGGGAAATTCAAATGTTATTAATGAAAAACAAGAACTCCAAAAGGTTTATCAGAAGGACAGTTCATCCATCTCTAAGAAGGCAGTGTTTAACTACATTAAAAGTAAAATGCAAGCAAAGCTAAGAAAGATGCAGATTTCTTGGCTCAGTAAGAGACAGATGAAGTTCAGTTTTACACTTATAGCAACAATACAAAGTTATTTTTTTTTATTCTCTAAAGGTTATTTATGGGCCAAAGACCTATGGTGTATCTTAACTACTCATTGCTGATGAGGACACATTGATTAGTGATAAGGACATGATTCTGCATAGATGGGTTGAACACTTACAGACTGTCATCAATCAATGCTGAAGTCATTGACAGTTAACCTCAAGTTAACATCAATCCCTCTATAGCTAAACTTCCAACTGAAAAAAAAAGTTTTGAATACTGGCAGACTCCTCTCACATGATAAAGCACCTGGTGCTGATTCTCTTCTTTCAGAGATTTACAAGGAAGGTAGTCCATAGCTCATATGAAACTAGACTGAAATCCTCCAGGTTATTTAGCAAGAGGAGGTTATCCCTCAGGGGTTCAAGAATACCTCCATTGTCAATCCAGATAAATGAAAAGGAAATAGGCTGTCCTATGACAATCACAGGAGAGTCTCTCTCTATGTAATTGCCAACAATATTGTTGCCAGAGTTCTCCTTAATAGACCAATACTTCATCTATTTTGTCATCTACCCAAGAGCCATTGTGGCTTCAGAAAGGTTCATATGGTGTTTGTTGCCAATAACTGCAAGATAAATGCCAGGAGCAGAACAGAGTTCTGAAAACAATGTCTGTTGATCTGACCAAGGCCTTTGATACTCTCAGTCATGAGGACTTGTGAAAGATCATAGAAAAATTTTATTGCCAAAAGAAGTACATAAGTATCATATGTCAGTTTCATAATGACATGCTTGCACTGGTTCTGGATAATGGACAATGCTCTTCCATTGTCACCAGTGAAGTGAAGCAGAGCTGTGTACTTGCTCCCATGCTTTTTAGCATGATGTTTTCAGCAATGTTATCAGATGTCTTCAACAAGGATGAAAATAGCAGTCAAGGTCAGCTACTGGTTGCAATAAATCATTTAACCCAAAAAGTCTGGAAGCCAAGTGGAGGGAGTGTTAGTGCCTGACTCCTTGTTCACAGGTGATTATGCCCTTAGTGTAGGCTCTGAGGCTGAGATGCAACAGAATATGGATTGATTCTCTGTCATTTATGCTAATTTGTTCTGACAATTAACTCCTAGAAAACACAGGTTCTCCACCAGCCAGCACTATATCATCCATATGTGAAAACATTGGTTATAACTAATGGAGAAATTTTGAATGATGTGGATAAGTGCACTTACCTTAGCAGTTTAATTTCAAGGGATGTTCACATAGGTGATGACATAGTTGGCATACAAATTGCCAGAGCTGAGGGGCAGAGGCAAGATGGCAAAAGCAAGAAAGTAACTTGCCTGAGCTCTCCCCAAAACCCTTCCAAATACCTTCAAATAATGCCATAAGACAATTCCTGGAACAGCAGAACCCACAAAAGATGGGGCAAAATCATTTTCCAGATAAATACAACTTTAGAAGGTCAGCAGGAAAGGTTTGTTTTACTAGGGTGAGAGTGGAGTGCAGCCCAGCACAGGCTGCACTGGCATAGACCTACCCCCAGTACAGGCCAAGCCACAGCCACAGCAAGCCAGTAGCAGGCCTAAGGCACCTCTGAATCAGCAGTGGTAGCAATTGATTCTGGAACTCAGCCCACAGATGGTAAGGGGTTGAAACAATTGGCCAGAAAGAGATTACAGGGATCTGTTTACCAGCACTGAGGCAGGACCCTGTTGTTTTGCCCATACTAGGATCCAAGGCACAGTCATGGGTAGCAGTCCCAGGTGGGGGAGGAACACAAGCACCCTGGAACTTGTGGCCACAGTGGAGTGGGATTCTGTTCATAGTTCCAGAAAAGCAGTCTTGTCATTGCTTGCAGACTAGAGCACAGGCCAGGAGAGTAGTAAACATACCTCTCCTTAAATAATACCACCTTGGATGAACTAAAAACTTACAAATTCCTAGGAGTATCTTTGAAAACAGCTGCACAAAGCCCCTGAAGCTATGGACAATGTGCCCTCAACCCTAAAAGCAGTGCTTCACTTTATCAAAGAGTTAAAAGTCAAGAAATAGGCTGGGAAAATGGGCAAACAGAAAAAAATATGCTGACCCTAGAAAATTTCTATGGTGACAAGGAAGATCAAAATACACCCTCAGAAGATAACAAAGTCAAAGCTCTTACATCCAAAGCTTCCAAAAATATATGAATTGTTCTCAGGCCATAGGAGCACTCAAAAAGGACTTTGAAAATAAAGTAAGAAGTTGGCTCAAGGAGGGAATAACATACACACTCAATTGGGTGGAGTATTCTATCTAAACCTGCAGGAAAGTAAGAGAGGTGAAAGAAGGGAGGGCACATTTGGGGAGAGGGCAGTCAGAAGCAAAACACTTTTGAGAAGGGATAGGGTGAAAAAAGATAGAAAATAGAGTAAATATCATGGGGCATGGAATAAGATGGAGGAAAAAAGTTAGCAATATTAACTTCGAAAAAAATTGATGCAGAGGCAAGAGTAATGTAAGATGATGATGATTGATGATGATTTGATGAAGATGAGAATTGATTGATAAGGATTGATTGATGAGAACTGATTGATGATGAAGAGGATTAATTGATGAAGACAGGGATTGATGATTATGACTGTTGATTGATGATGATTAAACTGTATGGTACTTACTTTGCTGGGCTATTGTGAAGAAAATTCTTTGTCAGGTATAAGGTACTATATAAATGTTATCTATTACTGTTGTTGCAAGAATCAACCTCATGGGTTCATTGTAAGGAAATATCTCTTTAAAGTACTATAGAAATGTAGTTTACTATGAAAAGAGTGATGAGCAGGATGCTATCAGAAAAACCCAGAAAGACCTACATGAGCTGATGCAAAGTGAAATGTACTGTATACAAAATAACATCAATACTGTAATCTGATCTGCTGTGAATGACTTGGTTATTGTCAGCAATGCAATGATCTAAGACAGCACAGAAGGTCTTATGAAAAATGCAGTCCATCTACAGAAAGAGAACTGATGGTGTCTGAATATAGTTTGAAACATAATTTTTTGTTAGTTCCTATATCTGAAATTTGGTTTTTGTCTGCTTTCTTTCACAACCTGGCTAATGTGGAAAAGTTTTGCATGCCTGCTCATGTATAGCTTATATTGAAATGCTTGACTTCTTGCAGGGGGAGGAGACTGAGGAGGAGAATTTGGAACACAAAGTCTTAAAAAATTTGATGTCGAGATTTATATTTACATGTAATTTGGAAAAATAAAATTCTAAAAGAAAAAGAGAGAAAAGAAAAATAAGAGAGATAGAGTAAAAAATAGAAAGAGAAATGAGAGCAATGAAAGAAAATCATGGAAAAAATCAACAGTTTGGGGGAAGCTAGGTGGTACAGTGGATAAAGCATGCATACTTTTTGACCTAGTAATAACACTACTTGGTCACCATCCAAAAAGAGATAAAAAACAAAAGTTAAAGTATGTTTATGTACAAAAATATTTTGGCAGCCCTTTTCTAGTGCAAATAATTTGAAATTGAAGAGATGCCCACCAATTGGGGAATGACTGAACAAATTGTGGGATTATGATGAAACACTATTGTGCTATAAGAAATGATGAGCAGGATGCTCTCAGAAAAAACCTGGAAAGACTTACATGATATGATGATAGTGAAATGTACCATATACAAAGTAATAGCAATATTGTAAGATGATCAGCTGTGAATGACTTAGCTATTCCCAGCACACAAAAATCCAAGACAGCTCTGAAGGACTTATGAAAAATGTGATCCATCTCCAGAGAAACAACTGATGGTGTATAAATACAGTTTGAAGCATATTTTTTAGTTTCTTTTTCTTGTTTTTGTCTGTTTTCTTTCACAACCTGATTAATATCAAAATGTTTTCCATGTCTACACATGTATAACTTATATTGAATTACTGGAGTTCTTAAGGGGTTATGGGGAGGGAAGGAGGAAGATAATTTGGAACACAAAGTTTTTTAAGTGGACATAAAATTGTTTTTACATGTAATTGAGGGAAAATAAAATTTTAAATAAATGGAAAAAATTTACTCAGAAAAACAAATTGCCACTGTGTTTGGGGGGCTCTGAAGGAAAGTGCAGGAGAGAAGAGGTCTCAATTTACCTACTAAATTGAAGGTCTACATAGGCATTGTGCTGACCTCACTGTTGTATGACTGTAAATCCTGGATAGTATACTATCACCATACCAGAAAACTGAATCACTCCTATTTGAATTGTTTTAGGAAGAGTCTGAAGATCACCTGGCTAGATAAAATACCAGACACTGTGGTCCTTTCTCAAGCTGAGCTGCCAACTATTCAAACTCTACTAGGGAGAATGCAACTGATGGCCTGGCTACATTGTTCAAATGCCAAATGTACCTTTGTGTAAAAGATTATTTTAAAGAGAACTCACACAAGGCCAGTTCTCACAAGGATGCTCTTAAGGTCTCTCTGAAGAACTTTGGAATCAATTATGAGACATGGAAGACATTTGGCACAGGACTTCAAAGCATGGCATACCTGTATCCAAGAAGGAGCTGTGCTCTATGAGCAAAACAGAATTACATTAGCTCAAAAGAATCCTGTGATGCACATGTTTAGAGTCATCCCTACTCCAAGTGTTCATATGGGCTCTTTGTGCCTTACCTGCGGTAGAGCCTTCAAGGCTGTTATTGCTCTGAGAACCTGAAGTCAGAAACACTCGACATTGACTCCAACATAGTGATGTCATTCATTTTGGTCCTCTTCATGTTCAAAGGATAACAACCAAACAACATTTAAAGTATTGTGTTATTTTCTGGGAAACACAGTTTAGGAAGGACATTGATTAGCTGGAGAGCATACAGAGAAGAGTAAACAGGATGATGAAAATGCCTTCAGTTCATGTGATAAGAGGAGCATTTGAAGGAACTTGGGATATTTAAACTGGACAAGATTGGGGGTTGAAGAGAGAGAAATGATAGCTGTTATAATTTCTATTTAGATCATAGAATCATACATTTAGAGGTGGAAGCCACCTCAGAGGTCAAAGACTAAATCCCCCTATATATGTGTGATTTTTTGGGTTTTGGGGTTTTTTTTGGGGGGTTTTGTTTTTTGTTTATTTTGAGGGGCAATGGGGGTTAAGTGACTTGCCCAGGGTCACATAGCTAGTAAGTGTCAAGTGTCTGAGGCCAGATTTGAACTCAGGTACTCCTGAATCCAGGGCTGGTGCTTTATCCACTGTGCCACCTAGCCGCCCCCTATATGTGTGATTTTTTAAACCCAATTGTAAGAATTTACATTTATTCCTTTTATATTTAATTTTCTTATATCCAACCCAATGTTCTAATCTATCAAGATCTTTTTTGATCTAGTGTGTTGATTACCCCAATTCAGCTTTGTGTCATTTGCAAATTTAGTGTGCACTCAATCTGCCTTTATCCAAGTCATTGATAGAAACTTTATACAGTGGGGTGCCAAACACAGATCTCTAGGACATTACTCCGGATACCTCCTGCCTCCTATAATACAAGACTAGATGTGACACCACAGAGGAAGAGTAATCTAAGTTTGTAAGGCATCTTTCTGGGGCAGAGCAGAATGTGGAGAGGGGAAAGAGTTGTTCAAAAGCTATTAAAATAGATTCTACTTATTTCCCAGGAAGGAAGGAAAAAAGAATGATGAAATAAGGATAACAGTATGTAGCCTGCAGAGAGAGAGAGAGAGAACCAAAGGATTTCGTTCTAGAACAGATCTTAAAAATCACCCAGTTTAATCAATTCATTTTTAAATGAAGAAATCAAGGCTTAGAGGATTACCGAAAGTACAAGATGGTGGTTGTATAAGATCTCCTGACTGATAGTCCATTGCCTCCAAAATACTTGCCTTTGAAGCATTACTGTCATTATTTTTATTATGAATGTGAAAGTACTATGCAAATGTGTGACATCCTCACTGAGTTGTACCACCAATGAAATGATGTTGTGCTTGTCTTCAGAGGTCATAAAGACAGAAGAATTCTCATATGCTCCCAAAATCTGGTATAGACATCTCAGAAACAATGGCTTCTTGAGGAAAGATCTCAGGTAGTCAAGTTCTCATCATATAGCAGGAAAAAATGATAATTTTCATTCTATAGAAAATGGAGGGAGAACTTGACTTTAGAGTTTTGGGAACACTCCAGAAAATACAGTCATCTAAGTATGATGAGCTCACCAGGAGTGTCCATAGGCAATCTGAGTATTTTGAAATGGAACCTCCAAAGCTAATAGGCCAGGCAGGTCCTGAGAGAGAGATGGATAATATTCAAAGCTCTCTGAAACCTGACTGTCAGCAAGCAGAGATATGAATATTAAAAAACCTAGACTGTTTTTAAAAGACCAGAAAATATGAGCAGGGAGGGGCAGCCATGCTAGCAGGGATTTGATGAGTCACTGAAAAGAAGAATTTGGGAGGCATTCAAGAGTAGCACCAAGGAGATGTAAAGAAATAGCTTTGGGCAGGAGGAGGGGGGAGAAGGCAACACTCTAAACCAAACCCTAGTCGTAATCCTACATGAGTTTGTTTTTTCTCCCCTCTTTTCTAGTAAGTTCACATTCTAGAAGTATTGGCATAATAGACTACCTTCTCTGCTCCTTGGCCTCTGTGAAAATTTTATTATTATATATTCTCCTCTTGGCCCAAGAATGAATAATAGTAATGTGATGAATGAAAATTTCAAGAGACTTAGTTTCTGGGTAAGTAATAATTTTATTAATTATAACTATAGAATAATTGAATAAAGGATGGTCATTTAGCTGTCTCTCATAAACCAAACACTAATCATGGTGGCCTCTCAACACTTATATGCCCTTGGAGGTGTGGGTATTCCAGACAGATGGCAATCAACTCTGATTGGTTAACAATTAATGAAAAAATTAATAATAAAATGAGAGGTGCACTTATTCTACTGAGGGCCCGGGGAACATGACTTTGATTATGTCATTCTGATTCCTCTCTACTCAAACCATCTGGCTTCTAGGCAATCTAGACAAATGGACCTACTCCACCCCAACTCTCCATACAAGCTTGCCTGAATAGAATACAATGAGCCAGAATTCACCTGGATTAGATTCTCTTTGTAAGGTTCTCTAGTTGGATGCTGTAACAATTTCACCTAGAAAAGATGGTCTAGGTGGGGCACATTTTGGAGCAAGGTCAGCAATGTCCTTCAAGTACTGGTTATACTAACATACAGTGGTTTATTTCAGAATTAGGAAGTAGAAGAAAAAATCTTAATCTCAATTAATAATTGCTTATTCATATAAGAGAGTAATAATCATTTATCTCGGTGGTAAAAATAAAGAAGACTAGAGTTGAATAAAAAAGACTGATTTGGATGCCACTTTTGAAAGTTATTACCAGCATGACACTGGATAAATTCCTTAACCCCTTAACCTTAAGCCTTGGCTTCTTCATTGGTATAATGAGATAATAATGCCTATAGTATATACCTCAACATTATTGTGGAGCTCCAATAAGATAATGCTTGTAAATTACTTTAGAAAATTTAAAATGCTGCATGAATATGGCTGTTATTAATATTGTTGTTCTCTTTTTAATAGAGTTCAGGTAGGAACAATTAGGGCAAGTCACTATCTTGCTATCATTATTTTACAGTTAATATTATATGGACTACTGTATACATAAATAAAAACTGTTTTCGTAGTTGAATTAATCCTCTGTAGGCTCACTGAAAACATCCTCAATAGAACTCCAGTGTCAGGAAAATTCTTCTGCCTCACCTCTATTGTTCACCCACCTTTGGTATCCAACTGTCACCCTATTCTCACCTACTGCTCCAAAAAGCTGTAGCATATGCATCAGCCACACACTTGTGCCAGGCCTGGAGTAAGGAAGATTCATTGTCCCGAGTTTAAATCCGACCCCAGATACTTACTGGCTTATGAGGCACTGCAAAATGGGAATCATAATAACAACTACTTCCTAGAGTTGGTGTGAGGATCAAGTAAAATAATATTTGAAAAGCACTTCGCATAGTACCTGGCACATAATACTTAAAAATGTTTGTTTCCAATCTTCCTCTCTGAGCCTCAGATTTTTCCAGTGGAAAACTGAAGAATGAGCCAAGATAATCCCTAAAATCCTGTCTGATCCATGATCAGCAACACAGGGTAAAAGAGAGTGGGAAGTAGATCTGATTACTTCACTGATACATGGAGGAAACAAGTTGATGTTAAAGGAGTTTGGTGGAGGAGAGAGAAACATTAGGAAAGCACTGCACTTGGAGGGGTGAGGGACATGGCCCTAGGAGAATTTTGTATAGAAGGTAGCTTCTCCCCTATTATAGAAAGCTAGTCCCCATTTAGAGAGTTCTATGAACCAGACCTAATATCACAAGAATCCTGGCTTTGATAACCACTTCTGCTAGATGCTAGTTATGTCCCCCTGAGCAAGTGACTTACTCAGTATGAGCCTTAGTTTGGATAACTAATGGGGGAATAATAGCTCCAGCACCTAAATGACAGCAGTATGACCAGGAACCAATCATTGAACCTCTCTAAGCTTCACTCTCTGAATTTGTCATCTGAGGATAATGGTAACTGCAGTACCTGTCAGAGGAAGTTGTTGTGGAGAAAGCTCTTTGTAAACCATCAAATACTCAAATAAACATGAGCATTCTCCAATAGAATGTGAGCTTCTTAAAGGCAGGACTGTTTCTGGTTTTCCCTTTGTATCCCCAATACCTGGCACAGTATGCATATTAAGTATGTACTAAATGCTTGAATTGAATTAAATTCCCCTTCACACACCTTCTCTTTTGCCCCTTCTCTCATTAGATGCAAGATCATACATTTAGAGCTGAAAGCTACCTTAAACTTCACTGAATATAGTTTCCTCATTTTAGGAAATAAAGACTTAGAGAAAAGAAGTGACTTGCCCAAAGACATATATGTAAAAATTTGCAAAGCTGAGATTCCACAGAGGGCACATAAATTCTGAGATAAATGTCTTCTTGCTCAATAAAACAAATTGCAAAAGGAACAACCCAGAGAAAGAGAAATGAAGGGAAGGTCTAATTCTTTCCTTTGACCCCAGGTAGATTTAAATGAAGTTCCTTGAAAATTTTAAATTGCTATGTCAATTTAAGATAATATTTTTTCAATTTTTTTGGGGGGTGGTGAGGCAATTGGGGTTAAGTGACTTGCCCAGGGTCACACAGCTAGTAAGTGTTAAGTGTCTGAGGCTGGATTTGAACTCAGGTACTCCTGACTCCAGGGCCGGTGTTCTAACCACTGCGCCACCTAGCTGCCCCTAAGATAATATTTTTAAATAGCCACTATTAATATCTTTGATTACAAACCTGATTAGGTGAGATTACCTAAAAGGATTGTAGTGGAATATAATCCAAACGCGACCTGACAGCCTATTGTCCCATATAATTGCACTATGGCAAAAGATAACTAGGCAGGATGAGGCCCATACCAATAAAGTCCCTTAATGTGCTAAGAGGCTGACAGCTTATGGCCATTTTTGCAATGATTCATTTTCTGTGTCATTTACTTATTCATTCATTAACTCATGTGTAGAAAAGCAAATTGTATGTAATATAGACAGACAATTGTCTGAGGTATTGAAAAGTTAAGTGACTTGCCCAAATTCACACATCTAGTAGATATCAGAGGCAGGTATTTTATCGTCTATGAAAAGCCAAGAAAGGAAGGAAGGAAGGAAGGAAGGAAGGAAGGAAGGAAGGAAGGAAGGAAGGAAGGAAGGAAGGAAGGAAGGAAGGAAGGAAGGGAAGGAGGGAGGGAGGGAGGGAGAGGGGGGAGGAAAAGAAAAGAAAATTGTGCCCAAACAACAAATTCTGTCTTTTCAAGCTTAACACAGAACAATGTATCTGAACATTTATCTGAAACTTGAATATTCGCTGAGAAAGGGGAATGCTGGGAAAACCCATGGGGAAGAGAATGCTATAATCACTAGGTTTGGAGAATAACAAAAAGAGGTTAGTTAAAAGAGGCAGATGTATACATTAGTGATGAATACCTGATCACAAACAACAAGGAGAGTAATATAGATCCTGATGCCCACAAGAAACTAGGGTTGGTCTCAACTTTAATAACCCAAGAATTCCAAAAGCATATTCCTGGTGATAACATAAAATCCTTTTCCTTTACTATTCTTCCCTCAGACCAACACATTTTTTAATACATCCATTTCAACACAACCAATATTTATTAAGTGCTAACGTATGTAAAGCATATCTTAGGTGCCAGGGATAGACAAAAGAAGAAAAGAAATGATCCCTGGTCTCACAGAGCTTATATTCTGAGTATCTACAATATAAAGAGAAGGAATGCACTTAGGTGGTGTGGGGAGAGGGCATCAGGAAAAGCTCGCAGGAGGAGGAATCATCTGAAATGTAGAGTAAATTAAGACTAAGAGGGGCAGCTGGGTGGTGCATTAGATATAGCACCAGCCCTAGAGTCAGGAAGACCTGAGTTCAAATCCGGCCTCAGACACTTAACATTTACTAGCTGTTTGACCTTGGGCAAGTCACTTAACCCCAATTGCCTCACACACACACACACACACACACACACACACACACACACACACACACACACACACACACACACAAAAGACCATGGAAAGATTTGTAAGAAATAATGAAAAGTGAAGTGAGCAGAACCAAGAAAATATTGTATACAGTATTATCAATATTATTCAAAGAATAATCATCAACAACCAATTTATTCTGAATACTATTGATATGCAAATTAAGTGTAAAGAACCTAAGAAGGAAGTTGTTATCCACTTCCAAAGAAAGGACAGATAAACAGAAGTACACATAGTATGGTTTTATGTATATTTATAAATTTGTGTCAAATGGTTTCTTTTTCCAGTGCAGGGTGGGGAGCAAGGGAGGGCAGGAGATAGTTTGGAACTTTAGATGTAACCAAAAGAAGTTTTTAATTAATTAAAAAAGGATAAGGAAAATAATTATCAAGCACTTACTATGTGCCAGGCACTAAGTGCTGGAGATGTAGAGAAAGGAAAACAGAGACCCTATTCTCAAGATGTTTGTTATTACTACTGCTGCTGATGCTGCTAGAGAAAGACCACATGCTACAATGAACTGCACAAATTCTACTTAACAAATGGATTCATTTGCTAAATTCTCCCATGTTTCTGCCCTGAAAAGACATTTTAATTAAAAAGAAATCCTTACTTATAAAAATAGAAGTGTTGCTTTAAAAAAATAGTGAAATCCACATATGGAATAGCTAGCTTATATTGGAGGGTGGTGGTTCTTTCCATTTCTTTTTTCTTTTGCCAGGCTAACTATGTTTACACTTAATTCTGCCTCTTGCATCCCAGGAAAGCATTTGAAGAAAATTAAAAAATACTGACAAAATATATAACCATCACAAACCTCTCATCATAAACCTTAATTGGAAAATAGATATTAAGTGTGCATCTTTATTACATTTGGAAGCTATGAATAATGTATCACTGGACAATGGTACGGCGAGGAATGTTGCATTAGGATTCAGATGCAATATAAAATACATTGTCCTATCAATTAATGTCCAGCTTCTTTGCAGGGGGGATAACCATGGGACCTCAGCTGGTGATTTACATACTCAAGCCTCCTTCAGCACAAGCTGAGAAAAAGCCAGTGGGAGAACAGTAGCCAAAGCAGTTGCCAAGACAACTTATCCTTGAATTGAATATTACAGCATAAAGAAAGAAGCCTTCATGGAATGAAATTAACTAATGCGTCATCTTGTTCAGTCTAGGAGGGAATAATTGACTGTTTTCTGAAAGTCTCCAAAGAATGAGCCACATGAGAGTTCCTGTACACACATAGGCTGATAGACACATCCAAGCACACAGAAAGCAGAGTCACAGGCACATGCACACCCACACATATGCAGGTACAGGTACAAGTACAAATATAGACATTTATAAAACATTCATATAAAAATAGATAAAAACATGAACAAATACAGAGAAACAGAAACAAACATATAGACATAGACATATGTAGACATGAAGACATTGGTATTTCCCACCTGGCAGTATCCCAAGACTTCTCCATCACGTCCACAGGAACCTCACTGGCCTTCAAGATCATGTGAGCTCTACAACTTACAACTCCTCAGTACTTCGAATAGAGGCTCTTCACAGAATATTAGAGTGGAGAGTGAACCAGAGAGGTGGCAGACAGGCAACTTGCCTGAATTTTGAGCATTGTTTCGGATTCTATCATTGTTGCTGCCACTTTGAATAGACTTAGTCCCAGTGTAAAGCAAGTAGTCTGGAGTGGACTGATCATTATACAACTTTTGATTCCAGGAAAACTAGAAACAGAGGGAGAAATGTTTTCTCTACCTGTGCCACGCCCCACTCCCTTTATCCATAAAGGCAGATATTAAATCCAGAGCGTCCCTAGTCTTTTAAGTTTGTTTATGTGACACTGTGATTAATATTTATGTTGCTTTGGATGAATATTTCATTGATCACATTGTTGCTGCCATATTATTGTTTTTGTTGAGTTATCTCAGTCATGTTTGGTGCTTCGTAACCCCATTTGGGGTTTTCTTGACAAAAATAGTGGAGTGATTTTTCATTTCCTTCTTCCTACATACAATTCATTTTATAGGTGAGAAAACTGAGAGACAAAGGGGCTTAAGGGACTTGCCCAGGATCACACAGCTAGTTAAGTGTCCAAGGCCAGATTCAACTTCCTGATGAGTATTCCTGACTCCAGGCCAGGCACCCTATCCACTGAACCACCTAGCTACTTAGTTTCTCATAGCAACTTCTAATTGGTGTGCTTCATCTTTATTATTGTGAAAGGAAAGCGATTAACAGAAGAATGGAAAAGTAAGACATGCTACAGAGAGAGACAGAGAGATAGATTGATGGAGAGGAGAAAAGAAGAGATGAGGAGGAGAAAGAGGAGGGGAGAAGGAGAAAGAGAGACAGAGACAGAGACACAGAGAGAGACAGAGAGACAGAGACAGACAGAGACAGAGAGAGCCTGAGCCTCTATCTGCCTTGAAGGGATCTGGTTGAGGGCTCTAAAGTAATATGAGATAGAATTTCTATGGTTTTATATTTTATAAAACATAACTTCCTAGAGTCAGACTACTATGAATCTGACCTTTCTTCCTAGCAAAGAACTGATATTTGGGGGCAGGGGGTGGGGGAGAGTGGCTGCTCCGATCATGGGTCCCTTTTCTCCTCTGCTTACTTCCAAGTGTGTTCAAAAAGACTTCGCCTGTGGGGTGGAGCTGAGGATAGCTGATAGCAAGTTCAATGACCCTTGATGGGAGGAGAAGAGGAGCACCTGGAAAACACTGACAATCTCTACATTCCAATAATGGGATCCAGAGAAGCAAGAGTAATAGTCTTAACTCTCATTCCTGTAGCAGTTAAATAGTGACTTTTCTACCTTATATAAACAATCCTCCTCACAGATAAATAAATATTCTAATGAAAAGTAATTTTTCTGCATCTGAATTCTGATTATCAAAATGTTCATTTATTCAAAAAAACAATGGTGAGAAGTCTCAGGGAACTGCTTTCACTGAATTGCATCCATTAGGGGAAAGATTACAGAGCAGAGATTATAAACCTGGGATCCATGTAACCTTTTCAGGGGGTCCATGAAAGGGAAAAAATACATCTTTATTTTTATGAAGCTGTAATTGATATTTAGCATGTTCTCCAGTTATTTAAAACATTGTTCTGAGAAGGTCTCTATAGGCTTTATCAAACTACTAAAGGGGTATATGGAACAAAAACAGATTAAAAACTGCTTCTAGAAAGGTCATTTTGCAAGGAAGTGTGTTTTTAGCAATATCCCCAAAAGTAGTGTCCTATTTTTGATCTCACCTGCCCCATTTTAATGCAAATGAAATAAAGTTGAGTATCAATGTAAAATTAAAGAGGAAAAGAGGACCTGAATAGGTATACACAGAAGGAAAGAGTTTATTGCTCTGTGATTGAATGTATTGAATAATGAGACTATGAAGTGAAAATGTGAAGGATGCCCAAATTTGGCTCAGATGAAGCCCCCAGATGTTGCAACCCATTTGGTGCCAATCCATAGATGGATTAGGATCCCTGGATGATCAGTTGACTACTATTACTACTCTCTGGCTCTCTCTTTTGAAGTTCGAGAAATAACACTGAGCAGAATGGGGTTCATAGTATTGCCATTTATAAACCTCCACTGTTGTACACCCCATTAATGAACAACCAGTTCACCCCATTCACTTTTCTTTTTGCAGGGCAATGAAGGTTAAGTGACTTGCCCAGGGTCACACAGCTAGTATGGGTCATGTCTGAAACCCAATTTGAACTCAGGTCCTCCTGAATCCAGGGCTGATGTTTTATCCACTGCACCACATTGCTGCCCCCCCCCATTCATTTTTAGAAAAGATATTAGCTGGGAAGGTATAATAAGAACTGATGCTACAAATCACCCCCCCAAAAAAAAAAGAAAAGAAAAGCCTATGGTGCACAATCCCATAAATATACAACAAATCCATGGAAAAAGTACTCACCCATACCTTCATATTTCTCTCTGTCTTTGTAGCTTTGAAGAGGCAGGGATACTTAGAGTTCGTCCTGAGATTCATTCAGGTCATAATGAATGTAAGAATATAAGCTGCTTCTTTCTCTTTTCTGTTTTATTTCCTTTACTAATATTATATGAATAATTTTTCTGAGATGTATGTTTAGATTACTTTGTGAGTTTGAGCCCACTAGAAATTTTATTGGTGCTTAGAGATGAATGGCCAAACAGAGGCAATGGCTGATGATAGTATCTGAAGCAGGAGTGGAGACATATTGATGACAAATGGCTGAGAAAGGATGGCTACCAGATGGCAGACAGTTTCATGGAGTAAGGCTATTCAAGAAAAGCCAGTTATAGACTCAACAATGGCAGAAACACTTGGGGCCCACATGGGTTCCCAAATAACAGGGAGATATATCTAAGAAGAATATGGTGAAGGCACCATGAAGGAAAAAGGTGATTTTCCATACCAGGAATCAGGAAATACCTTTGCCATATATGTTCACTACATATATGTTTCACTACCCCTATAATTTGAGTCCACTTTCCTCATAGACTTTGCATGTATTTAAGGTAGAGTACACCAAGGGTTGGGAAGGGGGAAGAGTAGTAGGCTTTATAATAAATGTATCTTTTCAGTAAATTCCTTTTATAAATACCAATGATTGATTGTTAATGGGGATCATACATTTGGGCACTTGTAAGTTAAATAATTGAAACTCTCATCTCTTCAGGATTCCTTCTAGAACCTTGAAAGGAAGTAGTAATCAACTAGGCTTCTGAGGATCCCAGCCAATGAGGAGTGACACCAGAATACCCCAATACATACACATGTTCACATTCATAGAAATGTACATTTTTTGGGGGCAGCAAGGTGGCACAGTGGATAAAGCACTGGCCCTGGATTGAGAAGGACCTGAGTTCAAATCCGGCCTCAGACACTTACTAGTTGTGTGACACTGGGCAAGTCACTTAACCCTCATTGCCCCGCAAAAAAACAAAAAACAAACAAAGAATTGTACATTTCCCCCATTATTGGTAGAAACTGCATATTCTGAAGTTGTGGGATACATATGAAATCATCCAAACTACTGATAACCTATCCAAAGAGCAAATAGACAAAAATCAAACTAGAAATAACAGAAATACTGAGAATCTACTTTTTTCTCCCTTGCCAGCTTCATCCTTGAGAAACTTTCCCAAAGCATGGGACTCAAAGTGATTTCTTCCATTTTCTGTACCATAGAAATGTCACTGACTTCTGGTTTTTTGGGGGGTTTTTGCTTGATCTTTCTACCTCAGTTACTGCTTTCTCAGAAGGTGTGATATTTATTTTTTTTTACTTCCTTTGTGACTGAAAATATAGTTATACAAAATTGGTTTGTTTCTAAGCCATTTGGATATTGTGTGTGTGTCTCTGTGTGTCTCTGTGTGTCTGTGTAATAACAACATTAAAGATGGTCCAATGGATAGAGCACTGGGCCTGGAGTCAGGAAGACCTGAATTCAAATCTGGCCTTCAGATAATTATTAGCTCTGTATCCTGAGCAAGTTATTTAACCTTTGTTTGCCTCAGTTTCCTCAATTGTAAAATGAGGATCATAACAGCACCTACCACTCAGGGCTGTTGTGAGGATCAAATAAGATAATTACAAAGAACTTAGCACAGTCCCTGGAAAAGAATATTATATAAATACTTATTCCCTTCCCTATACCAAAATCATTGTAAACTGGCTCATTGTGACCAAAAAGTAATCCTGAGTTCTCAAAGACTGTCATCTGGAAAGAACTTTCTGTGGCAGGTTCTCCCAATACTTTCTATTCCAGTCTGGGTAACAAACTGCGGATTAGGCAAATGAAATTGAACTGAATGAATTTACAAAGGATCATCACCAGAAGACTGGACATCAATAGGTGACTACTTTTGGTCACAGAAACTCATGAAACTATCTACTGAGCCATAGAAGGAATTCCCATACTGAGAAAACCCTAGACTCTTTGAAAAACTGAAACCACATACAGCACAAAACAAGGTAATGACCTCAGGCTTTGGAATCAGAGAACATTAGTTCACATTTTCTTTCTTCCCTTGACCTTGAGTAAGTCAGTTCACCCTCTAATTCCTCATCTGTAAAATAAAGGGAGAAAAAAAGAAAGTACCATGAGAATAATAGTATCTACCTCCCAGGGTTGTTGTGAGAATAAAATATGTGTGAAACCCTTAGCACAGTGCCTGGCACATAGTAGGCATTATTATTTTTCCTATTTTACATTGAAAAAAATTTACATTAGGATGTAAAATTTATATTGAAGAAACTGAAGCAGACAGAAGGGAAATGACTTGCCCAGGGTCACAGAATAACAAAGTGTCTAAGACTAGATGTGAAGTCTGGTCTTCCTGATGGGCCTATCCATTGTTCTACTTAACTGCCCCTAGGGGACTGGACTAAGGTCCTTTCCAGCTCTTAACCTAGGAACCTATAAAGAATACATGGGGCAGCTAGATAGCACAGTGGATAGAGCACCAGCCCTGGAGTCACGAGGACCTGAGTTCAAATCCGGACTCAGACACTTAACATTTACTAGCTGTGTGACCCTAGGCAAATTACTTAACCCCAATTGCCTCACCAGAAAAAAAAAAAAAAGAATATATAGGGGCATCTAGGTGGCACAGTAGATAAAGCACTGGCCTTGGATTCAGGAGGACCTGAGTTCAAATCCGGCCTCAGACACTCGACACTTACTAGCTGTGTGACCCTGGGCAAGTCACTTAACCCTCATTGCCCTGCAGAAAAAAGAAAGAAAGAAAGAAAGAAAGAAAGAAAGAAAGAAAGAAAGAAAGAAAGAAAGAAAGAAAGAAAGAAAGAAAGAAAGAAAGAAAGAAACAAAACAAAACAAAAAGAATAAATAATTTTTAGTGGTGAAATACTATTTCCAGAGTGCTTTCATGCATCATTTGTTCAATTCTCAAAAGTATGATCATGATTATCCCATTTTTAGATGAGAAAACTGAAACTGAGGGAGATAAAATGTAACAATGATCAGTGACAGAAGACAGGTATCCTGACTCCTAAAATCATTACATACAATAAGACTCCCCAATTCTCATCTTACTTCGAGGTATGTCAGTTACTTCCTGGGTGTAAGTTTAGAATTATTTGAAGTTGCCCCACCTACAAAAAAAAAAAAAAAGAGTTTCAATCTAGCAGGGTATATTTGGTTTCGTGAAGCAGTCATTTATTAAATGGTGACCTAATCTAGTTAATGCAGCTTTTGGAACATCCTAATTCATTCACCAGGAGACACTTATGAACTGGGAGAGTCTGGCACATGTCCCTGGCTGAGTTCTACATTATAGCCTTAAAATAAAAAGATCTGATATGCACTCAATATTTTTCTGAGATTAGGGAGGGGGCAGGATCAGAGAGGTCATTTATTTTGAGTGTAATCAAATTCCTTCTGTCTCAGATGAATTATAAGGATAGGGGGGCAGCTAGGTGGCACAGTGAATAAGAGCACTGGCCCTGGATTCAGGAGGACCTGAGTTCAAATCTGGCCTCAGACACTTAACACTTACTAACTGTGAGACCCTGGGCAAGTCACTTAACCCCAATTGCCTGACCAAAAAAAAAAAGAAAAAAAGGATAGGAGAAGGGTATGTCAGGAGAAATCAAGCTTACAGCCCCTTAGGTTTTGCTTACTCCTTCACTGCTCAGTCTATTGTGACTTGGAATTATACAAAACCTAAGATCCTTTGTACTCCTGAGCAGGAAGTATAAGGAAGAATCATCAAACCCCAGGGCCAGAAATGACTACGGATTATTGCTAAAGCATATCTCAACCAACCCCCTCAGTTTCCTTATCTGTAAAATCAGAAGGTTAGACAAGATCATCTGGAGGTCCCTTTCAGTTCTGACATTTTGTGCTTCTATGAATAAGCCTGAGTGGGTGCAATTACCATTTCTTGTTCCTCAGAGGGTTTTCAGGGACTAAACAATGTGCATAAACAAGAAAAAGTAGGAATTAAGGAAATATTCTTCCTCAATATAAATATGTTAATATAAAATTTTAAATTTGTATCTAGAAATATATATATATATGTATTCATGTGTGTATAGACACACACATATATCCTTGTTTCTTTTCTTCCCATCATTCTCAAAACTCATCTGAGATAGAAGAAATCCAATTATAACAAAAATTAGCTCTTATATAGTTATATTTACAAATGCATTATATGCTTAAAATAACTTAAATATACTTAAATATACATATATATGTATATGTATATATATATATATACACACGTGTATGTGTCAAAGATGTCAGAGGTAGAACTTGAAACCATGTCTCCTTGGTTCTGAGGCTAGCTCTTTATCCATCACAACATTACATCACATTCACACAATATTCTCGTCCCCTTCTTTTCCCTGGTTCCCTCTTATACATAACACATGTGTGTATATGTATACACACATGTATATACATGCATATATATACACTCTGTTAAAATATTACCAATTCCTAGACATTTACAAAATTGAACCCCACAAATGGCCCTATTTACAATTCACTTTGTGCCATTTCATATACTTATTTCACAATACCTTTGTATGAACATAGTTTGATGACCCTTGGTGAGGTAGATCCTTCAGAATGTGTGTGTGAGAGAAAGAGATTCAGAGAGAGAGAGAGAGGCAGAGAGACAGAGACAGAGAGACAGAGGCAGAGAGAGAGAAAGAGCAAAGGAAATATGACAATGTGATATAAGGGCTAAATAGATAGTTGGTTTCAAGTTTCAACTCTGATACAACTTGTTCTATGACTGACCCTTGACATACTGTTTGACCTCTCAGTACTCCCAAGCAAGTCTCTGACACTACAAGTTGCAGATCAGGGATCAATCTGCTTAGTAAAAGGATCTTCCTCACTTTGGGAACTGGAAGCTCCCAATTCCAGTGAAAGCCATAGACCCAAAACAAGGCACTGGAGGAAAGGAGGAGATATATGGTATATGAATGTATGTACATACATATATGTGTATGCATGTGTGTATATACATATATATGTGGGTGGGTGCACAGGTGTGTGCACATATTGTATATGTTTTATATGTGAATGTGCATGTCTGTACATATACACATATGTATGAGAGAGAGCAAGTCTAGCAGACTCTAACAAGTTCTCTGTCTTTCTAAATATATGTGTGGTATGTGTGTATGCATATATATAGTTATATATATGTCTATATGTGTGTATATAAGAATATACATGCATATGTATGTATGCATTTCCTTCCACTCAAATCTTACTCTTATCCCCCTTTATATTATATAATATAGAGGTGACTTTGGGTCATCAAAGCCTGGGAATGAGTACTGGTAGATCCCACCAAGCTGGAAAGGTTTCAAGTATTGAGTAGTAATGGCTGATTTGTCTGTCAATCTAAGGGTCAATCCAACTAAGTCATGAGAGGCTCATCACATGATTGGCTGTAGGAAGATACCTTTTACCTGCCACAGTGAGTCACAAAGAGCATATAATAAGTCAGTGAGGGGTTATGCTCTGCACTGATGAAGGCAGCAACACAAACACTGATGAAATTACAAAGCTGTAAGTATCAAATAATTTAATGGAATAATTGCTAAGCAATTCCCTAAAATTTACAGAATTTCACAGATTCAGTAATAATAAAATCCATTATCAGTTCTTAATCATACTGAATCTTTCCCTGTAGCCTCTATCAGCATTTCTACTTATTCAGAGGCAAAATATAGCAGCATGAAGAGCTAATAGTCTGTTTCCAGATGGCAAGGGTCCCATAAGATGGAACCCAGCCCCCATGACTCCCCAGGCTACACCAAAATACACTACTTTATGCTTAAATTCCTAACCCTGGAAGTAAACAGTGTAGTGTAGTGGACATAGAACTGAAGACTTCATTCAGTGCAACAATGTATCTCTATAACCTATATATGTGGTTCAAATATTACTGCAATCCATTAAAAATCCTGAAAGACGTAGCCATATGGAAAAAAATTATTGTCCATTATTTTGTCTCAACATGGCAGACTAGCCCACAAATAGAAATTGAGCTTACTTGGATTCCCCTCAGAAACTCACCAAAGGGAATTAAAATATATCTATATCTTTGAAAGATATGGAACAATCAGACAAACACAAAATGCCACGAGATCAGTTAGAAACAGAGACCTCCTTTGGTTCGGTCAACAAGGTTTTCAGGATTAGAAAGCAGTTTTATTTCTGCCACTGAAAACTTTCTGTGTGGGTGGCCACCTTTGACAAAGGTTTCATGCTGAACAGAACCTTGAGATTCCAGACTGAAAACTGACAGGCGAGATGACGACCTCTTAAGCAGCAATAAAAACTAAGTCATGAGTACAGAGAATGATAGAACAATGTCCTATATTAAGAACACAGCTGTAATAACCTAAGGAGTCTTTCATGTGTTATTTTTGAACTTTTGAGATCTGACCCTGTACTAGTTGTTGGTGGGGAAGGGGGGAGGGAATAAGAAATAGATCTATATCATCTGCTCCACGATTAAGATAATTGTAAAATTCCAAAGGGTTTGAGAGCTTCATTTTTGGGTAGGGGGATTTACTCACACCAATTAAATCTGTGATTTTTGAAGGATATGGGTATACTTGTTAGAGCAATACTTTAATGATCTATTATTATTTCTTGTTGTTATAGAGTTATTTCAGTCAGATCCAACTCTTTATGACCCCATTTGGGGTTTTCTTAGCAAAGTTACTGAACTGATATTGCCATTTCCTTCTCTAGATCATGTTACAGGTGAGGAAACTGAGGCAGACAGGGTTAAGTGACTAACCCAGGGTCACACAGCTAGTAAGTGTCTGAGGCTGGATTGGAACCCAAGTCTTCTTGATTACAGACTTTGTACTCTATTCACTGAGCCACCTATTTGATAGTATGATACATATATATGTATGATATATATGATAGCATGATATGATAGTATTATTGTGTATGATTATTAATATTATTATTAACTTGTTAGCGTAATTCTTTAATGAGCTATCTTTTAATGATACACAGCAAACACCCTAGCTCAGGGTTTCATCACCTCTTACCTAGATTATATAATCTTTTTTTTTTTTTCAGGGCAATGAGGGTTAGGTGACTTACCCAGGGTCACACAGCAAGTAAGTGTCAAGTGTCTGAGCCTGGATTTGAACTCAGGTCCTCCTGAATCCAGGGCCAGTGTTTCATCCACCGCACCACCTAGCTGTCCTGCAGTAACTTCCAAATTGACCTCTCTGCTTCTTCTCTGCCAACTTTAGTTCATAGTCCACACTGTTAATAAGCGACTTTCCTTAAATGTAATCCTAAGTTTATAATCTTCCCATTCCAGTGTCCTGTTATTGTCTATATCCATCAGTCGTTATATCTTCTTGTTTCTAATTTTGTTACATCTCTTGTATACTCTTGGTCTCTCCTCTGACATTACTAGTGCCCTGGTGCAAGCTCTTCTCACCTCATGCCTTAACTCTTGTAATGTCCCCATCTTAGTTGATTCTCTATTCATCTGTCAAAGTGTTCTTTGTAAAGTTCAGATCTGTCCATGCTACCTTCTTATTCAGTAAATGCCAGTAGTTTCCATTACTCCAGAATCAAATATCAAATTTCCTATTTGGCTTTAAAAAACTCTCTGTTCCTCACATACAACATTCAATCTCCCAACTCTATGCCTTTGCCTGGCTGTTCCCACTTCTGTAATGGACTCCATCTTTCCTTTTCCTGATCTTGCTTCAAGACATAGCTCAGCTGACTCCTTTGAGTAAAACCTTTACTGATGCATGCAACTGTCAGAGCCCTCCCTGCCAAACTGACTTGTAATGAACTACTTTGTATTTACTCTCTTTATATTTATTCCAGATATATTCATATGTGTCCTTGTTATTTTCCTTGATAAATATAAGCTCATTGTGACTAAACATTGTTTACTTTGTTGTATTTAGTCTTTAGTACCTATCACATTGCCTGGCTTATGATAGATGCTTACGAAATATTTGATTGATTAATCTGAGTTCCCCTCTTCTATGAAGTCTTCCTGCATTTCCTCAGTTGTTAAGGCTCTCTTCTGTCTCATATTACATTGGATTTATTGATCTGGAGCAGCTAGGTGGTGCAGTAGATAAAGCACTAGTCCTGGATTCAGGAGTACCTGAGTTCAAATCCAGCCTCAGACACTTGATACTTACTAGCTGTGTGACGCTGGGCAAGTCACTTAACCCCCATTGTCCCGAAAAAACAAGGGATTTATTAATTTGTGTATTTGTAATATGTCTTTCCAATACAATATGAGCTCCTTGAGAGTAGTAACTGATTCATTTGGATTTTGTATCACAAGTGATCAGCACAGTGCTTTGCATGTAGTAGACTCTTAAGAGATGTGTGTATGTGTGCTGTGTGTGTGTGTGTGTGTGTGTGTTGGGATAAAAGGAAGTAAATTGAATTTAATGAATGTTAGAGATGGAAATCTAGTGAATGCATAAGCAGAGGGTACATACGAAGACAAGTAGAGTCTAGGAGGTTATCCCATGCACAAATCAAATGTGTTAAGAGGAGAATCAAGGGACTTCCAGTAATAAAGAGATGTGTGCTCATTAAGGCATGAGGGAAATAAAATTGGAGACAAGGAACAAACAGTGTATAGAAAAGACATAAGTGAGATAAGGCTAGAAAGGGATTACTATAGGAAGATAAAAATAAGAGAATTTATGTCATATCATCTAACCCATTCATTTTACAGATGAAGAATTAAGACTCCTGGAATTTGTGAACACCCCAAAGTCACAGATAGACAATTGAAGAACCAGGATTGAAACTCAAGTTCTTTGAATCCAAATTCAGCTCTCCTTCCACTGATCTAATGCTAAATTGTGGGTTCCTTTCCATGACTAGCACAGTAGTTTGAATTTTACTTGGAAGGCAATAGGCAAGGAGCTAAAGAGTTTTGAGGAGACAGACCTATGCACAAACAAGATTAGACTAGCATAAGGTTGCAGAATGAGTTCGGGTGGGCTTTAAAGAGAAGAAAACTCCTGGGCAAGTCACTTAACCCCAATTGCCTCACCAAAATAAATAAATAAAAAAGCAAACAAATAAATAAAAGCTAGTTGACTGACTGCCTGACAGTTAAAGAGAGGAAAACTAGAAAATTTGTGAAGAGGAAATTACAATAGTACAAGCAAGAACTAATGAAAGTCTGAAGTAGGGTAGTTCCAGTGAGAAAAGACAGGAGGGAATGCATATTTGTGGTGTAATGAAGACAAACTTGACAGACCCTAGTAACTGAATAGAAATGAAAGGTCAAGGCAAGGAAAGAGTAAAAATAACCACAAATTTACAAATGTGGCAGTCTGTATGATTGATACTGCCATTGAAAGACATAGTGACATCAGAAGAAAGATCATGTTCTAAGGAACTGTTATGAATTTGGTTTTGGAAATATTGAGTTTAAGGTTCAGGGGAAGAATCCAGATGTATATGTCATGTAAGTAATTGAAAAAGTAGGTCTGGAGTGCAGAAGAAAGGTTGTGACTGGAAATCTTGGTGTGGGAGTCTTATCTATCAAGCTGGTAGTTCATTGATGAGAGAGTGAAGAAAGAGGAAAGAAAAGGGTCTAGGAAAAACCAAAGGGAGATACCCCCCTTAAGGGAACAGGAAGATGTTAGTAAAGGAAGCCGAGAAGAAGCTGTCAAGATAGTTGGAGTACCAGGGAATTGTGATGTTTCTAAAGGCAAGGGAGGAAAGATTATCCAGTACAAGGGCAAAAAACCCAAGGACATTGTTAAAAAGACAAAGACAAAAAAATCCTTTGTATTTGATTCTTAGGAAGTTGTTGACCTTGGAGAAAAATTTCAGTCTTATACTGGATTGTGAAATCAGCCCAATTACTATATGCTGAGGAAAGAGCAGATATTTGAGGAAGCTTGCTGTGTCTTGTAGGCAAATGGGAAGGAGCCAGTGCAAGGAAGAGATTAAAGATGCATGAGAAAGAGAGAATGATGGAAGGATCAAGGCCTTGAAAAAGGCAATATGGAATGGGATCAAGGGTACAGGTAGAAGGATTAGATTTAATGAGTCCTCTATTACCTGAGGGAAGAGAAGACTGTGAAGTTATAAAAGTTTCAGGAGGACAGAGGGGGTAGGAAGGGTAATATTTATATCAACAAAATATATTAAATCTACAAATTTTGTAGTTCTAGTTTAACATATCCAACAAGTAGCTTAGGCACAGGAATGAGAGCTCATGTTCTTCCAGTAAACTAGGGTGTTCCCTGCAAACTAGTTTTTCAAGACATTAGAAGAGACAAGCCAGAAACAAGCTTGTATGGCTGGAGTGAAGTATGGTTGATTGGAATGATTCCTTGGGCATTCTGTGGAGAGTAACAAATTAGAAATACGAATAGAACTCGAAGGCTGAAAGTGATCATCGAATTATAGATTTAGAGCTGAAAAGGATCTTAGCAACCATATAATCCAGTCCACTCATTGTATAGATAAGCTTTTACAAACTCAAAGATTTTCAGTGCTCAAGGTCACAGAGCCATTCATTGACTGAAGTTGGTGTCAGGACTACCATTCCAATGCTCTTTTCTCTGATTCCTGGAAAGACAGTCTAAGTAAGCCTCAGATGAACTATAGCATAATTTGTGAACACTAATTTAATCCTCTAATGCATTTAAAACCAAAAGGCAATTCTCCAACATCCTAAGTGTTTGGAGAATTTACTAAGGAAGCAGTAATAGAAAGAAAGACATGCCAACTGGTGCCTCTGGGCTTGATACAAGCACCCAGCACATGCTCTTAGTGGACCAGGAAGAGCCCACATTGAACATATTGAGCAAAAGATTTAATCGTCATTTCCTTAATGGGAAATCCATCAAAGCTGGAGTGCAGCAGAACTTCATCTAAACCTCTATCTTCATTGTCATTGAGGGGCTATTGGATTCCTCTCAATGACAGCACTAGGAACCTGGAAGGTCATATGGCCCGAGAGTCTCATTTTATAAATGAGGAAACAAAGGCCTAGAGAGGTTGCTACTTGCCTAACATCATATACATAATAACTGTCTCATTTAATACCATTTAATACTCATTTAATTTAATATACATTTCATACTCTGGTTCTCTAATTCCAAACCCAATTCTCTTGGTAATATCTGGCTTATTCAAGTTCAAGTTCACATGCCACCTTCTACAGGAAGCCTTTCTTAATCCCCTTAGTTTCTAGCACTTTCTCCCTCTTTCAACTTTCATGTATATAATAACTATCTGCTTAGGCAGTGACCACAAAACCAGCAGATAATTACCTGACAGAGGCCATCAGTTACCACTGGATAGAAACCACAAACAGTGTGAGATAGTGGTATGTGAAATGCAGGGGGTAGGGGCAGCTAGGTGGTGCAGTGGATAAAGCTCCAGCCCTGGATTCAGGAGGACCTGAGTTCAAATCTGGCCTCAGACACTTGACAATTACTAGATGTGTGACCCTGGGGAAGTCACTTAACCCTCATTGCACCCCCCCCCAAAAAAAAATGTAGGGGGGAAAGAACGGGTAGGAATTAAACATGACAAGTTTTCAGTCTAGGTGGCTAATTTATGCTCCATTGAACAACCTATCTTTTGAGGTACAACTCACAAGCCATTTCTTTCATGAAGTCTTCCCAGACCCATCTGAGCTAGAAATTATACATTCTAGCTTTGAACTTCCATGACACTCTCTCCAGGTAATCTGAACTTCTTACATAAAACTCACTGTCTTTTTCCCCCTCTGTGCTTTTATAGCTAGTATCCTGTTACCTTAAATAACCTCCTATTTATATTGAATATATTCTGTATGTGAGTTGCGAGAGTGAACAGACCATATTTGCTTTTTCTTTAAATTCCAGGGCTTATGGTAGTGACACATGGTAAATACTTTTATTAAGCTTGTTGATCGATTGTCAGATTCAATTTAATTGAGTCATTACATAGCACTTTAAGGTTGATAAAACATTTTGCAAATATTGTCTCATTTGATTCATACTACAACCCTGACATTTAAGTGCTATTATTATCCCCATTTAGAGATAAGGAAACTGAGGCAAAGAAGGGTTAAGTGTTTTGCCCAGGTTCGAACAGCTGGTAAGCATCTGAAGCAGGAACTGAACTCAGGTCTCCCTGACTTTCTGACCCCAAGTTTATCACTCTATCTACCATATGACCTACCTGCCTCAACAGTAGCTAAATTACATTTGAACTAACTCAGTTAGGCAGCATATTATTGTGAACAGAATGCTGACCTCAGAGTCATGAAGACTTGAGTTCAAATAGTGCCTCAGATAGTTAATAGCTGCATGACTCTGAGCAAGTCACTCTGCCTCAGTTTCCTCATCTATAAAAATAAGGATATCAATACCACTTATATCTCAGGTTATGGTAAGAATCAAATGAGAAAATATTTGTAACGTGCTTTGTATAATTTAAAGTGTTTTATAAATGTTAGTTGTTGTTGCTGCTGCTGCTATAATTTGCATATAAAGAAATTCATTTCAAAAATGGGAAATTCAAGTTAGCAGTATGGGAACATCTGGATCCAAACTGAGAAATGGGTAAATAAGATCAAAATGTAATGCAATACAATACAATACAATGGAATATAATAAAATACAGTATAATACAATACTTTGTAATACAATGCAGTACAATACAACAGAATAGAATGAAGGGCCTATTGAATGTAGAGCACTCATCTGGGTGCTGAGAGAAATAAAACCTTTAGACAAGACATGATAGCTCTCCTTAAGGCTCTTACAGTTTGGTAGGAAAATAATAAAGGAACATAGATATGTAATATCACATGGAAAGTGAATGAGTGAGTTCTAGAACAAAATCATGGGAGAGGCAGTCCATTATAATGCCTGGCCTAGGACTCAGGAAGGTCAGGATTTGAATCTTGCCTACTCCATTTACCATTTGTGTAACATTTGGCAAGTCACAACTCCTGTCATCCTCAGGTTTCTCATCTACTTCATAGCATTCTCATGTGGAACAAACGAAATAATAAAAATGCTTTGTCAATTTTAAAACACTATATAAGTATAATTTATCATTATTATTAACATTTCAGTTCCCCAGATAACTCCATAAGAAATAGTACTTAAGGGGTTGCTAGGTGGCGCAGTGGATAGAGCACCGGCCCTGGATTCAGGAGGACCTGAGTTAAAATCTGGCCTCAGACACTTGACACTTACTAGCTGTGTGACCCTGGGCAAGTCACTTAACCTTCATTGCCCCAGGGGGAAAAACAAAAAACAAACAGAAATTATACTTATAATTATTACTAATAATAGCTCATGTTTATAAAATCTAATACTATAAGTTTCAGATGAGTTGACTCCCTACATCTGTAGAAGGAATCTCTACATAATACTGAAATCATAGGTCACCACTATCTTGTGCCTATCCCTTTTTTCTCATCTCCCTAAAAAAAGTTCTATAATAGGACTAACAGGAAAGAAAATGTAGTTTGATACTAGGCAAGATTCCAAGCAACCTAGTATCTAAAATGGTTAGGACTCATTCAAATAATTTACATTCCACTTTGGCTTTCTTGGTGCAAAGACAATGTCTATGATGTCTTAAGGCCTAATTTTTGAACATACATTCCATTAGCTCCTTTGTGTTCAGTATAAGTTTGAATTGTGGACACCAATCTTCCTGTTTTCTACAGTGGAAACAACAGAGTGCCTACAGGGAACATTTCCTCATTACTCAGTATGATTAACCCCAGGCATTCTGTATGCCTGCCCCAGGGGACAATTAATTATATAGTTTTTTAATGTCTCTAAACTTAACCAGAAGCTGAAAATAGTTCTTCAGGTCTACTTGACTCCCCATACTTTCTCTATGATGTCACAAAAAACTTTTCATCCTGAAAGATCATTTTTCCCCAGGATTTGCCATTTTGAAAGTACCCTCCACCTCTGAAACCTCTCCCTGTCATTGGCTAGGTCCTCTCAGAACCTTTGATTTACAAAGGATTCCCAGGCCAATTTTCACTTCTCTCCAAACTGTACTCTGAGTTTTTAGATTTTCTCTACAATACCTCCTCTCACCTTTTTTCACATTCCTTTTATATGTTGTCTTCCTCCATTAAAATGTAAACTCCCTGAGAGCAGAGATTCTCTTTTTTTCTACTTATTTTAATATTTTAGTATTTAGCACAGTGTCTGGCACATTGTAAGAGCTTAACTAATGTTCATTGATTTGCTGACTTTACATGAAATCTAAACAGAAGACCAAGGCCAAAAGTTTAATTTCAAGCAATCTACTTTTGGATTTAATTCTGTCTCTTTGGGACATTTCATCCTTGTATCAATTCTCCTAATTTCTTCTTAAATTTCTGGTGAATGTTACCTCCCTTACCTCCCCACAAGGCTCCCTTTTTCCTCCTATGCCACCAGTATCTCTACTAACAACCTCCAGACATTCAGGGAGACTACATTTCCTAGTTCCAGAAAGGGAAAGTACCTGCCCAGGAATGTAGCCTGGGAAATAGGAAGAGGAAAGGATCAACCCAAGTTGAAATTGTCAGAGAAGTAATTGAGGTGTTCTAACTCTAGTAAAATAGATAAAGGACAGATGACTGTGCTCCAGTGTAGGGTCCTTTCAGTACATCATTAGCATGGGCACATTAAAATCATACATTTATGAAGTAACTGCCACATGTAAGACCCTGGTGATACAAAGACAAAAAAGAAACAGCTTCTGTTCTCAACATCTGGGGGACAGACATTTCAGAAGCAGGCAACAAGTTAAGAAGTGTGAAGGCTAAAAAAGGAGTGGGGAGGGAGAGAGATAGAGAGAAGAGAGAAGAAAACCTGGGGCAAGTCATTTAACCTCTGCTTTCCTCAGTTTCCTCAACTGTAAAATGGGAATAAAAAGAGTACCTACTTCTCAGGCTTCTGAAGATCAAATGAGATAATATTTGCATAAAGACAAATAGTAGGCACTATATAATCCAATCCAAGAAATCTAATCCAATAAACATTTATTAAGTGCCTATGCCTAGTCAAGCACTGTGCTAAGCACTGGAGATACCCTTTATCAAAAGAAAGCCAGTCCCTGCCCTCAACAAGTTTACAATCTAAAGGGAGCAATGACCCACAAAAGGGTACCCTTCAGGGGGAATTTTGTTCCATGAAGTTGAAATCAGGCAAAATGGAGTAGTCTGAGAAGGAAAGGAAAGGGAAAGGGAGGGGAAGGGGAAGGGGAGAATCTAATTCTGCTGGTTGGTTGGTTGTTGTCCTTCATTCTTGTAGAGGACCAAAATGACAGCACTATGTTAGAATCAAGTTACAGTGTGTCTGACTGTGCCTCATCAGACCAATACAAACTCAGAATGCTCTATCACAGTAGGGCACAAATAATCCATATGAACAAATGGGGCAGATTTTCTAAATTTGCATATTTTGCATTTCTTTTGAGCCACCTCAATTCTGCTTAGCTCATCGAGCACAGCACCCTTTGGGATGTTGGGTGGTCCTGTGCCAATGTTTCCCATGGTATGCATTCAATTCTGATACTTATTACCTGCATGACCTGGAGCAAATGCTTTAGTTTCTTTGTACCTCTCTTCATCAATAAAATTAGGGGATTGTATTATATGATTTTGAAGTTACTTTCCAATTCTAAATCTATGACCCTATAAAGGACCATAAAGTGCTAGAAACTATTTAATCCAAGTCTTCCATTTTACAGATGTGGAAAATAATGCCCTAAGAAGGGAGAAAGACCCCAAAACCAAACCACTAAAATGTGTAAGAGGTGTGATTTGAAACCAAGCTGTCCAGATTCCAACTCAAACAATTGTTCCACTATGTCCTACTGTTTCTTCCAATCAGATATCACCCTGCCATTCCAACGTGCACTCATGTTTTGCCCTTCATGTTCTTGAACTTGATCTCTGACTCCCAAACATGTCTGCATTCTCATGCATCTATTTCTTTGCTTACAGTATTCCCCATGCTTGTGGTGCCTTCCCTCACATTTGTTCTACATTACTCTCTGAAATCTTCCCTGGTCTCTAATTGCTAAAGCACTTTTCCCTTGGAACATGATTTTGTTTGGCACTTCACTATTTCCTTCTGTGATTCTATGAATTCTTTCTCTGTGATTTCCCAGTATCATGATAAGACATGATCTACTAGCAGGGACCACATCTTCTTTAAATGCAGTGTTTTCCTTAGCACCCTGGACAGTGGTCTGTTCATAATGGTAATTAATTATCTTTGTGGAATGAATTATTTTCCCAAGGTTATCATTAGAGCACTAAACACTTAAAAGATTCTAGTAGACTGGAAACTCCTTGAGAGCAGGGACTGATTTTCATTTTGTTTTTGTATAGCCTGCACTTAAGACAGTTTTTTTTTTACACAAAGTAGGCACTCAATAAAGGCTTCTCAAATAGAATTGAAAGGTAAGAAGGTGAGGCTGAATAATTATGATGATGGTGATGATAGTTTGCATTTATATAGCACTTTCAGGTTCTTGAAGAGCTTTTCTTTAATTTGATCCAAATAACATCAAAACAACTCTGGGTTGGGGTTGCTATTATGTTGTCAATTTTGCAGATAAGGATGCTAAGGCTGAGAGCAGTTAGGAGACTCAAGAAGAAAAAGTAGAGATACCCCAAAGGCAAACTCCACTGTTTTTTAAAAAGCTTGTTAAAGCCAGTGCAACTGCCAACTTCATTAGATCACACAGTGCCTTCCTTAACGTAGTACTTTAATGATGTTTATACAAAAAAGCAAAACAACTGGACGTTGTAACTTTAGTGACCAAGGTTGTTCTTGGAGGAGAGTTGAAAAAATACACCCCCTCTTTTCTTCAAGGAAGTGGGGGGTTAGGACTGTGGAATATTGAATATAGTGTGAGAATCGGTTGATATTTTGGTATTTTTCTTTACCTTTTTTGTTTCTTTTGGGGGTTAGGGATGAGGAGGGTGCTACAAGGGATGGTCCATTGGGGAGGGCAGAAAGCAGGATATCTTCAAAGATAAATATGACATAGAAATAAAAGATATTTAAATTTTCAGAAAAAAGTATGTTGAATTGAATCAAGTTAAAAAAAAAGTGTACTTGTTTCTACCCCCTCCTTACTTGGAGAGATAGAAAAACAGTATACTGATTTCCTCACAGGTGTCTCTGTTTCACAGCCATTCTGTGCCCCCTATTCATCACCTCCCTCCTGAATTTGTGCATTTGTTCTACCCAGTGACTGGTGGGTGAAGTGTGGGTTGGGGATTCTTTGTTATGTGCACTGTTCTCTTGACAGAAGTACCAAAATTAGAATTTTGTCAAGCACATGTTTAAGCTCTGCATCTATGACCCAGTGGATTCAGGACAAGCAGTTCTGCCTACACACAGGGTGAGAAAGGCACCAGGAGATTGCTGTGCCCCCAAATGCCTCCACACCCAGGTGTCACTATCTTCTCCTTCAAATTGTTTCACATAAAAAAGCAGTTCTGCTTGCTGAGGAAAACCTCTGTAATAAACAAGTGATTTCTTAACTTCCCAGCTTCTCCAGCATATTTCCTCCTCTATTACCTCCACTTTCTCACTAATTTTCAGTCTCCCCCTGTCTACCAGCTGCTTTCTTGCTGTTTATAAACATGCCCATGTCTCCCCTATCTTCCCTTCATCTCTCCAACCCTCCTAGCTATTATTGTATATACCTCCTTTTTTCATGGCTAATCTTATAAAAGGTGTAGACAAATCAGAGCCTCTACTTCCTTTTTTCCCACTCTCCTCTTAACTCTTTGCAGTCTGGCTACCAACCTCCTAATTCACCTAAAACCATTCTCTCCAATGTTACCAGTGATCTAATTGCTAAAACTAACTTTTCTTATGACTCTTCATTCTTTTTTTACCTCTCTGCAGCCTTTGTCTATCTCAGGCTCCCGTCTCTATTTTCATGACCCTGTTCTCTCCTTATTCTCCTCCTACCTCTCTGACCACTCCTCAGATTCTTTTGCTGCCCATTATGGATGCTCTCCAAGGCTTTGTCCTAGTCCTTCTTTACTTCCCCACTGTGCTATTTCCTTTGGGGATCTCATTAGTTCCCATGGATTCAATTATCATCTTTATGCTAATGATTCTTAGATCTATTTATCCAGTTTTAACCTCTCTGTTGACCTCCAGTGTTCCATCTCCAACTGCTTATTGGACATCTGAATCTGGATGCCCCTTCGAGACCTGAAATTCAACATGTTCTAAACTGAACTCCTCATTTCTCCCCCAAATCCTCACTTCTTCCTCATTTTCCTCTTACTGTCAATGGTACCACCATCTTCCCAATCACCCAAGTCTTCCAACCTAAGTGCTTTTCTCACTGTCACTCCTCACCCTCCGTACTTGCTTCCAAGTTCTATAAATTTTACCTTTGTCATTTCTTTTGTATATAAATAATACATTCTTTCCTCTGACACTGCCACCATCCTGGTTCAGGCTTTCATCACCTCATTCCTGAACTATTGCTATAGCCTGCTAGTGAGTCTGCCTGCCTCAAGACTCTTTCCACTCCAGTGCATCCTCCACTCAGCAGCTGTCAAATTGACATTCCTGAAACACAGGCCTATGTCACCATGATAACCCCCATTCAATAAGCTCCATTGGTTCCTTATCATCCCCAGGATCAAGTATAAAATTCTGAATTTTTTTTGCAGGGCAATGGGGGTTAAGTGACTTGCCCAGGATCACACAGCTAGTAAGTGTCAAGTGTCTGAGGCCGGATTTGAACTCAGGTCCTCCTGAATCCAGGGCCAATGCTTTATCCACTGTGCTACCTTAGCTGGCCCCCCTGTTTGGTTTTTAAAGTCTGGACTTGTCATACCATTCCAGTCCTCTTAAACCTTACTCCTCTTCACATGCTCTTAAATCCAGTGACACTAATCCATTGTTGTTCCTCTCAAAAAATACTCCATCTCCAGACTAGACATTTTCATTGATTGCCTCCATGCCTCCATGCCTCTTGAAGTCAGCTTCCTGACTTCAGCTTATTCAACTCTCAGCTAAAATTCTAAGTACTTCAAAAAGGTTTTCTTGATTCTCCCTTAATATTAGTACCTCTAGGGGGCAGCTAGGTGGCACAGTGGATAAAGCACCAGCCCTGGATTCAGGAGGACCTATGTTCATATTCGGCCTCAGACACTTGACACTCACTAGCTGTGTGACCCTGGGCAAGTCACTTGACCCTCCTTGCCCCCCCCCACAAAAAATATTAGTTCCTCTAACTCCCAAGTTATCTCCAATTTATCCTGTATATAGCCTATTTATACATCCTTTTCACATTTTACATGTTGTTTGCATGTTATATTCTCCTCTATTCAAACCTGAGGGTAGGGACTTTTTCTGTCTGTCTTCATATCTCAAACATTTTAATATACCTGACACATACTAGAAGATGAATTAGTGCTTATTGACTATTTGACTTAAGCCTGAAATTCCACCATCAGAAGGTCTTGCCACTGAGTTACACATTCCCCTCTCCAGCAACTCTATTTAAAAAGGCAAATATCCCTCTTTATAGGCATCACAATAAGCCTTTCATACTACGAGACACAATATTCAGAACTCATATTTATGAATCCCATGATATTCTTCTATGTCAAACCCTGCTTTGTTTGGCCTCAGTTTCCTCATTTGAGAGGGCTGAACAAGATGACCTCCGGGGTCTCTTCAGTTTAAAGTCTATGATCCTTACTGAAAATGACTTGTTTTCCAGGATGACAGTTTGGGAGGAAATAGATGGCCTGGGAGTTGGGGGTGAGAGACTGCAGGTCTTGAATTCAGGTGAGACCAAAGTAGGTATGCCAAGTACCAATACAGGCTTATATTCTCAGCTTTATTACTACTTCAGTATGTTACCTTAGCCAAATTACTCTATTCATCTGGGCCTCAATTTTCTCATGTGTATAATGAAAGCCTTTGGGCCTTTTTAAATTTTTTTTTTTGACAAGGCAATTAGCGTTAAGTGATTTGCCCAGGGTCACACAGTAAGTGTCAAGTGTCTGAGGTCAGATTTGAACTCAGGTCCTCCCCAATCCAGGGCCAATGTTTTATCTACATTTGGGCCTTTTAAAAGACATAGAGTGTTACAGTCAGGGAGAAGAAAAGGAAAAGAAAAAAAATGCTGAATTAGGAATCAATACCCTCAGGTTTGAGCCCTCAATTCTACCCCTGATCAGTTCTAAGATGTTAGATGATTTAATTCAATTGTTAAAACATATTAATAATAACTGACATTCTATAGCACCTTAAGGCAGTTACTTTCAAGCTCTATTTCATGGTGACCCACTTTTTTGACAAAAGGAAATTGTCATACCTTCCCCACTTTTCATTAAACAATGCAAACAGTTTTCTTGGCTCATGTTGTATTCAAATGAAAAAAGTGTTACAATTTTTAAAGCAATGCACAAATGAATGTTAAACACATAGTAAAACTAAGCATATAAAAGAATGTGAAAAATGGCTGAGACTTGGTTGTTTTCATATATTTAAAATGTAAGTACCAGACACATCATCTAATCCATCCTCCTCATTTTAAGGTGAGGAAACTGACTTTCAAAGAGGTTCAATGACTTACTTGAGGTATCAGAGATAGGTTGTAGCAAACAATGATTTGCACCAGGTGTAAGCAGGACTGGTCAGTGACAAAATTATCTGATAACTGGCTGACTTTTAGTTTCCTTTCACCAGACCAATGAATCACCTAGGGAGTTACCAAACTTTGTCAATTCCAGACTTTGATTCCTTTGTGGATCTTCCAAAGAATCTCGAGACCCAAAGCTTATGTAAAAAACTTAACAGGTGAAACAAAGAGCAATCATCCCCAAGGGCAACCTTTTCACATGTTCTGTATGTCGTTTTTACCCTATATAAACTCTATTTTAACGCCACCCTTTGGGTACTCCTAACTTAACTATGGTGGTATCACAAGTTATAACTTTTCTGCCCTGATTTAAGACCTTAATTTTGCTATATTGATTGTTTTAATAATTTTCAGGTTGTTATGAGTATCACTGGATATAGTATACTTTGCTTGTATTATTTCTATAAGCTTCTCTTCCAATTGCATTTACTAAACTTTCCCCATCACCACTCACCCTCACACCTATGTCCAGTAGCCTATGCCCACCCAAAGACTAGCTTGCTCCCTTTCTACCCACCCATCCATAACCAGTGTTGAGGTAAAATCATTTGTAAGTCTTGAAAATATAATCTTGAAAAAATTTACTATTGCTTTGCATAAACTATGCTTTACAGTTTGCAAAATATTTCACATATATTTCCTCCTTTGACTCTCCCAACAACCGTGTGGGGTAGATGTTGTTGTTCAGTCATTTTTCAGTCATGTCCAACTCTTTCTGACTTCATTTGGGGTTTTCTTGGCAATGATACTGGAGTGGTTTGCCATTTCTTTCTCCAGCTCATTTTACAGATGAGGAGACTGAGGTAAAAAGGGTTAAGTGGCTTGCCCAAGGTCACACAGCTACTAAGTGTCTAAGGCTAAATTTGAACTCAGGTCTTCCTGCCTCGAGGTCCAGTGCTTTATCTGCTGTACCACCTAGCTGCCCCTTGTGAGGTAGATATTTAGGTATTCTTTTACTCATTTTAAAAATGAGGAAACTAGGGGGCAGCTAGGTGGCACAGTGGATAGAGCACTGGCCCTGGAGTCAGGAGTACCTGAGTTCAAATCCGGCCTCAGACACTTAACACTTACTAGCTGTGTGACCCTGGGCAAATCACTTAACCCCAATTGCCTCACTAAAAAAAAAAAAATGAGGAAACTGATGTTTAGAGGGGTTACACAGCTGGCCAGTGTCAGAATTTGAACTCTGGTCTATCTGACTCTATAACTTGTACCCTTAGACACCAAATTGACCAGAGATTTAAAGATAGCTATCTCAGTCCCTGATCTCAAGAAGCTTATATTCTGGGACAGCTAGGTGGCGCAGTGGATTCAGGAGGACCTGAATTTAAATCTGGCCTCAGACACTTGACACTTACGAGCTGTGTGACCCTGGGCAAGTCACTTAACTCTCATTGCCCCACCAAGAAGAAGAAGAAGAAGAAGAAGAAGAAGAAGAAGAAGAAGAAGAAGAAGAAGAAGAAGAAGAAGAAGAAGCTTATATTCTAATGTTGAAGTGGTTCTAAAAGAGAGATAGGCAAAATTAATTGATACAAGAGTTTCTGCAATTTAACCTCTATAGATCTTAGTTTGTTCATTTACATGCTACATGAGGAGTTGGACAAGATAACTTCCCATTCTAATACTGCTTTATTTATTCTAATAACAATCTTTGCAGAATTGAGTACACTGACTCTGACAGGAACAAGGTTCACCCTTCTGGTTATCAGCCATATCTGATCACAAAAGCTCAGCCCCCACAATTTACCTGGGACCTATCTATTCTCCCAGCCTATCTCTGAGAACAACTTCCTGATTTCTTCCCAGTTGCTCTAACTTTCTATAGTGACCTTATCACCTTATTCACCCAGTCATTTCAGCTCATTTGTTCTACTCAGAGACTGGTGGGTAGGGGTATTTTTTTTAATGATCTTCTCTCTTGAGGAGAGAATCTAAATTGCCATCTTGTCAAACATATGCTTAAATGGTGCCTTTAGAATGTTGTTTTGGGCTGAAAGGTAGGAAAGATCTAATTTTATCACACTACTAAGAGGCAGGGATGCTTAGATAGAATAGAGCCAAACCACAACAAGCTTAGGAGGAACTTGGCAAAGAAATCTAATGGGTTAATCATTTAACTGTTTCAAAAAAACTTGAAAATGTTTTTAATGATACATTTTGCTATTTTTCCCTTTCTTTGTATCCTCCATAATTAGCACAGTGCCTGGCATATAACAAGTGCATAATGAATACTTATTGATGAATAGAGAGACTGATATTTGCATCACCTTCATTTCCAGTCCCTTTTCTCTCTTCTACTCAGCGATCTGTCCTTTCTGATGAAGTTTGAGAAAGAAAGATAAAAAAGCAATTCAGCAAAATCAGCCAACACATCACCATCAAACATTTATTAAATCACTGTCCTGTGTAGAACATCCTGATAGAGAAAAGAAATCAGATATGACCCTGTTCTGATCTTCCTAGAGTTTATGGTCTTAGATCGGGGATAAGACTCAAATAGACAATTATAAAACCCAGTAACATAAGGCATTTGCATTAGAGAAGTAGAAAACAAGGTTATAGATAAGGCTATAGTGCACTGTTTTAAAAATACGAAGTCAAGGAATTATGACCTGTATCTACAAGGGTACCATAACCTCTGGCACTGGGATGTCTAAAGAATAAGGAAGAATCCAAATACTTAAAGGAAAAATTAAATGAGTTACAGGAGGAAATAGACAATAACGCTACACTAGTAAAGGACTTCACTCTCTCAGTACTAGATAAATTTAGCCATAAAGTAAATAGAAAAGAAGCTAAAGATATAAATAGAATTTTAGAAAAGTTAAACATGATAGATCTCTGGAGAAAATTGAATAGGAATAGAAAGAACTGTATTTTTTCTCAGATGTATCTGGCACCTTCACAAAAACTGACTCTGTATGGGCATAAACATCTAACAAACCAATACAGAAAAGCAGAAATATTAAATGCAGTCTTTTCAGACTCTGACATAATAAAAATTACATTCAACAAGGGGTCATGGAAATAGATGGAAAATTAATTGGAAACTAAATTATCTAATTCTAAAGAATGAGTGGGTCAAAGAACAAATCATAAGAATAATCAATGATTTCATTAAAGAGAATGACAACAATGAAACAACATACCAAAATTTATGGGATGCACCCAAAGCAGTACATAAGAGAAAAATTATTATCCCTAAATGTACATATCAACAATATAGAGAAAGTGTAGATCAATTAATTGGGCATGTAATTAAAAAACAACGTAAACAAATTAAAATCTTCAATACTGATTTGAAAATCTTGAAAATCAAAGGAGAGACTAATAAAATTTAAAGTAATAAAACCATTGAATTAATAAATAAAACTAGGAGGTACATTTATGAAAAAAACAATAAACCAGTTAAACCCTTAATTAATTTGATTTTATAAGAGAAAAAAGAAAACCAAATTAAAAGTATAAAAAAGCAAATTTACCACCAAAAAGATGAAATTAAAGCAATTATTAGGAGCTATTTTGCCCATCCTATGACTCTGACAACCAAAGTGAAATGGATGATGATTTACAAAAATATATATTGTCCATATTAACAGAAGAGGAAATAAAATATATAGATAACCCTATCTTAGAAAAAGACAATTAATAAACCATAAATGAGCTCCCAGGATTAGCAGGATTCACAAGTGAATTCTACCAAACATTTTTTAAAAAGTTAAATCTAATACTACACAAACTATTTTTTAAAAATAGGTGGAGTTCTAGCAAATTTCTTTTACAACACAAATATGGTTTTCATACCTAAACCAAGAAGCGCAAAAACAGAGAAAGAGAACTTTAGACCAATTTCCCTAATAAATATCAATACAAAATTTTAAATAAAATACTAGAAAGGAGATTAAAGCAATATATCACAAGGATGCTGCATTATGATCAGATGGGATTTATGCCAGCAATCCATGGATGGTTCAACAATAGGAAATCTATCTGCATAATTGACCATATAAATAATAAAAACAAAAAGATGTCATGATTATCTCAATAGATACAGAAAAAGCTTTTAACAAAATACAATACTCATTCCCATCAAAAACGGGAATAAATGGAGCTTTTCTTAAAATGATAATTAGTATCTATTGTGGTAGGTGAAATCTTAAATAACTGAGGAAACAATGGTTCAAGCTCCTGAACACATAAATTTATTAAGCAATGAATGCCAAATTGGGACATGGATTGCTCAGTTTGACACCGGGCCCTAAGTACAGGGGGCACAGATTTTTATTCATTAAAAGAAAACAATTAACAGGATATAAACTAGAATAGAAGATTAGTTAATTTGATTTCTAAATGGAGGAAAGATTAAAGGCCTTCCAATTTGGGAGGTGGAGATCTAATAGTTACAATTTCCTGAAATCAGAAAAAGAGGTAAGATGTCCTGCTCTCCCCACCAGCCAAGTGTCTGTAGTCAATCAAAGGACCAAGGAAACAGTAAGTGATTGACCAGTATAGGGGAAGTTTTCAGATAAAACATATGGATTATTTGAGATGGATAATTGTGATGAAACTTTTTGTATCAATCTTTGGATCTGACTGAGCTTATGGTCAACATAACCTAGGTTTCTAAGTAACAATCTCTAAGCAACACATAGAGATGGTACGGCTTCCCAGCCACTTAGGGCTAGGTTCAAAGAATGTAATAAAGTTTTTCACAATTCCCATAATTGAATAAACTTTTTTTCACAAGACAGAAATTGCACTAGATCCATAACTGAATAGAAAGGGAATTGAGCTAGCTCTAGAATTGAATCATAAGATGGAGTCAGTGTGGTTCACTCAATTCCCAAACTTCCCTCAATTCTCCATTTTGATTTATGGGGGAGAGGAATAGTCCGCTCCCTTTATGGATCACTCATCTATGTCAAATTTACATGGTTTGGAAATGTACTCATGTTCATCATCAACATTATGTGCCAAGAAAAGAGCACTGGGAAGCATTCTCTTGCATAGCTTAGTACAACAGCTAACACGGAGTCTAAGAGCAATGATGATATAAAAACCTTTTTAAATATACTCTTTAGGTAAAACACATCAGAGAACAGAGCAAACTACTCAGAGGACTCACAATGAACTAATTTTGATGGGGGAGATTTACATGTCTCCAAGGTAACCAAGAAAACAAACAGAAACACCATGAAACAAAAGGGCAAAGTAATACAATAATGATCATCAATATTAAATAACATCAAGTCTCTTTTCATCTTAGGAACCCACCTCCAATGTCCATTTAATCATTTTATCTTAAGTCCCAGATGTCCCAGTTAGCCATCTGGTCCCTAGAAATATTTTTTCCCTTTTGATAGCATTTTATATTTTTCCCCATTACATGTCAAGACAAATTTTTAGCATTCATTTTTGTCATATTTTTAATTCCAAATTTTTGTCCCTCCTTCCCTGTCCTCCCCTCTTCCTACAATGGTAGTGTATTGTTTAAAATAATTACTATAGACACCAGTTTTGGGTAAGCATATTATTAATTTATCAATATTATACCAGGAAAGGATTGTGTCTCCCTAACTTCTCATGATCTCAGGCCAAATGGTAGAGAAAGCAGGGAGAGAGCTTGAGCATGCCAGATAACACAAGCAGGAGAAAAGCCTCCAAAGACCCATGCAATCATTCGGAGACACAGCTTGTGGTCTCAAGGAGACCCAAGAGAGAGATTGAGCGACAGAGACCATGTGGTCCCAGAAAGCCAAGAGAGACCCAAACCCCCAGAAGCCCTTATGTTGCATTTTCCAAGGGTTTTTAATCCTCTTTTGATAGAGGCAGGTCATATACATTGATCAAAGCTAATTGGCTCATTATATACCAAATAAATCTAATTGGTTACCATCATTCAACTCTATTGGTTGACATGACTTGGAGGTGGTCTACATTAAAATGAACTCCAGGAATGACACCAGGGCAAAGAATGCCAAAATAAAAAATCCTCCCTTGAGTTGTTCAAGGCAAAGCCCATATATAGGTGGAGTTTAATGCCATCAGTCCTTCAAGCAATTTAGAGGAAAAATCTTCCCTTGCCTTTGTCCCAGATGTGATTTGAGGATAACTGACTTTCTGGAGTGGGTGGGAGAAAGGACTGATCCCTGGATCTCCAAGAAATCAATTATTAATAATTATTTTCTCACAATAGGCAATTTGATACAGGTTATTCCTTATAGATGACAATGAATTAAGACAGATGGTAAATGATTGAATCAATATGTCCTCTCATACATTAAAGCATCCTCCTATAAAAGTTTGTGCTTAGGATGAACCAATCAGGATAAAGGTCAGATTCCCAAAATACGTACTCTGGAATTGCTATGGACCAATCAGTACTGGTAAAATAAGATATAAAGCAACATCCTGGTTAAGCCATCAAATGGCTTTAAAATGGCATAATTGTGTGATAGTTTAGCCCAAGGGGTCCATTTCTAAGTTTTTGATGGGTTTTCTATTTCCACAATGTGAGATATGGCATTGCAAGTCTCTAAGTTATGAGCTACATAATTTAGCAAAGATGATATGGAGGACCAATAGAAGAGAGGACACTACTATATATTTTCTTATTTTAGCAATAACTAAAATATCTAACTGCATTTATATTGCTTTAATCTTGAGGATTACATGAGTATAAATATCCTTGAATCCTGAGGTTTGAGGTCTTTGAGTGTTAGACTTGAGACCAGCTGTATTGTGAGACAGGATCCCTTTCTCAATAAACCTATTTTCTTTGGCTTGGAGACTTTGGTTTTTCCTTTGTCTAACATCAGGACTTAAAACTTTTTTTGACATCTGCTATAAATATTTTTGCACATGTAGGTTCTTTTCCCCTTTTTATGATATTTTTTGGGATTTAGACCTAGTAGTAGTATTGCTAGACCCAAGGGTATGCACAGTTTGATTGCCCTTTGGGCATGGTTTCAAATTGTTCATCAGAATGGTTAGGTCACTTCACAACTCCACCAACAGTGCATTAGTGTCCCTCCAATTAATTTTTATTCTATGCTTCCATGGCCATTTATCAAATATAATATTTTTGCATTATGGTCTGGAAAGTGTATATTTAATATTTCCACTTTTGTGCATTTTTGTTAGGTTTTCATGCCTTCACACATGGTCATTTTTTGTAAGGGTGCTACGTACAGCTGAGAAAATACATAGTCCTTTCTATTCCCATTCAATTTTCTCCAGAACTCTATCATATCTAACTTTTCTAAAATTTTATTCATTTCCTTCACGTCTTTCTTATTTTTTATGGTTAGATTTATCTAGTTTTGTGAGGGAGAGTGATAGTTCCAAGTGATAGCTTAAGAGAATCTAAAGTTATTGTCTTACTGTTTTTTGGTTTGCTTTTCTGGAGATTAACTAGAGAAGACAGAAAGAAAGGAGATGGAGGACCCTTATTTCTTCATAAAACTATTGTAACTTTTATATTTCAAAGACAATGGAGAGTATACTTGTAAAGAGACTACTATATCCTGCGTGGACTGTGGCATCAGTTTGTTCTTTCAGAAGAGGTCATCACTGGAGAAAATTGACAATTCTAAAGGTCTTATGATGAAAAATGCTATCTACATCCAGATAAAGAACTGATGGACTCTGAATACAGATTGAAGCATAATTTTTTAACTTTATTTTTCTTAGGGTTATTTTTGTCTGTTTTCTTTCACAACATGACTATTCTTTGGATAACTACACATGTAAATCTTATATCAAATTGCTTGCCTTCCCAAGGAAGGTATAGGGTAGAGGAAGGGAAGAAAAGAATTTAGAATGCAAAAAAAAATTTTAATGAATGTTAAAATTGTTTTATATGTAATTGGAGAAAAATATAATATTTTAAAAGATAAGCTGATGATTTCAGAAAATCTGGACTTATATGAACTGATACAAAGTGCAGTGAGCATAACCAGGTGAACATTTTACACAATAACAGCAATATTATAAGATTTAGCTACTCTGATCAAGGCAATGATACAATTCCAAAAGAGAACTGATGAAGTCTATGTTGTCTTTTGCAACATGGCTACTATAGAAATATATTTTGTAAAATATATTTTGTAAAACTTCCCACTAATAATTAATGTTAAATTACTTGCCTTTTCAAGGAAGGGAGAAGAGAAAGAGAGGAAAATATTATGTTTTATATGTTTGAAAATTTACATGTAATTGGAAAGTATTGAAATAAACAAACATAAATTCGTTAAAAAAAGGAAATAGATGAGGGACTCCTGAACCAAAGATAAGGTCAAATGTCCCAGGCTTCAAAAAAAGGGATAATAGAGATTACATTCTGCAAAATGTAGAGTAGAGCCTTTGGCTTTGATTCTTGTCAAAATCCTAGAGCATGTTATTAAATTCATGGGTTTTGAGCATTTAGAAAGGAAAGCAGTGGTTATTAAGAATCAGCATAGCTCCATCTAGAACTAGTCAGGCCAGTCTAATGGCTTTTTTTTTTTTTTTGGTGAATGAGATTCTATGTGCATACAATGTAATGATATTTGTGAAAAGATTTTGAAAGAAGTCATACCATCAGAGAGAATTTCTCTTCACCTTCATATCCCACCCTTTGTTTCCCCTTTGTTGCTAAATTTTATTAAAATTTCTCTATGTTCTAGATAACTAAATAGATAAAGCATTCATTAAGCACTGACTACATGTCAAAACTATATATGAATACAAACAAATAAGATGGTTCTTACTCTCAAAGAGCTTATATTCTAATGGAGTATGGCAATATATAAAGAAGATTTGTAAAGAGGGAAAAGAGAGAGGGAGGTCAATCCTGTGAGACGGAAAGTAAATAGCATGAAAGTGGAATAGTTAAAGGAAATTAGTTGGGAACAAAACAAACATGATTGGGAATCCTCCTAAAATAGCAGTGCAAGCAAGAGAGTTCTATAATTCCACTTCCTTACTAACCACCTTCTTCTTTATCTCTTTCACTTGGACTTTTGCTCATGCATAAACTGTTTTGGAGGCAATGAAGGTTAAGTTACCCAGGGTCACAGATTTAGTAGGTATCTGAGGCAAGATTTGAACTCAGGTCTTCCTGATTCCAGAACCTGTCCTTTATTCACTATGCAACCGAGCTGTACCATATATAACTCTTTTTTTTTATTAATGTTTTCTTCAACACTTTTTTTTAAGTCTTTTTTTTGAGGGGGGGGTGAGGCAATTGGGGTTAAGTGACTTGCCCAGGGTCATACAGCTAGTAAGTGTCTGAGGCTGGATTTGAACTCAGGTACTCCTGAATCCAGGGCTGGTGCTTATCCACTGCGCCATCTAGCTGCCCCCCCATATATAACTCTTACTTATAAAATCTTGTGGATTTTATCATCTTCAACTTCTTTGGTCTCTTTATAGCTTTTGATTATATTACAGACAACAAGATAAGAATAACTGATTAATGTAAGATTGAAATGAAGAGAGATAGGAACAATGATAGAAGGGCTAAAGTCCCCAAGAAGATGGGAGGGGATAGGAATCAGGGCACAAGCATAGGGCTTGCTGTAGACAAAGGAAAAAAGATACCTCTTCCTCCAAAATAGAAGCAAAGGAGGGGAAAGTGAAGGATGGTGTTGAGATGATTTGAAATATATAATTGGGGAGAAAAGGGAGTTCATGACAAATGACCTGAGATTCTCTCTGCTTGTATTATCCATCTAATAGGCTCACAGACCTTGAGAGGGAAGCATTTTATTTTGTGGACTTTAAGGTGCTATATAAATGAGAAATTATTATTATATGAATTTTCTCCTCCTCTCATAGCTTATAACTAGTGTACTTTTCACTTGACAATCCCTACCTCCACTACTCATCTGTGTGACCTTGGATAAGACTGTTAGTCTTTCTTGGCATCAGTTTTCTCAACTGTAAAATTACATTGTTTAGCTAAATCATAGGGTCATAGATTAAGAGATGGAAAGGACCTTATTGGTTATCTATTCTAACCCCCTCATTTTATAGATGAAGAAAGTCAGACCTAGAGATTTCATTTCTAGCTCAATTAATCAAAAAATCATTTAGTAAGCATTTATTTGCTAAATACATAGATTTAAATTCCTCAAATCTCTGTCCTTTTTGACCCTGACAACTAAAATACTGGCTCTTTTCCCTTTTAAAAAAAATGGTTTTAAGACCCTCTCCTCTCAACTCTAATCTAAAAGTATGGTCTGCTTATGCCTCGATTATCTGGTAACAAATAAACCCAGGTGCTTTCAGTATAAAATCAGTTTAAATTTCCAGATGACTTTTGATACCCACCCCCCCATAAAAGGCTGCTGTATAAACAGCATCCCCAGGAAAGCTTGTGCTGAAGATAAAGTCCTATCATGAGCTAGAGACAGGTTAAGGGATAGAAATAAATGGTCTCTTGCCAGCACTGGCAAAGGGAGAGTAGCACCATTCGATATATTGGTTAACGATCCAGAAGTGGGAGCTGACAGCAAGGCGGCCATATTTGCTGACAGAATTACTCCAGTTAATCAAGATGAAGGATGACTGTAAGGAAATGCCAAAGGAGCTAAGAAAACTAAGTTACTGAGAAAGGTGAGTTCAGGCAATAATCAGACTAAGTTTAAGATCATACACATTGCAAAGCATAATTGAAAGTACTAATGAATTCCAATAAAACTTTTTACTCTAATTTCTAGAGGAGACATCAAATTCTAAAGACATTCTAAACTCTAAGACATTACAAACATTAAATAAACCCACCTCTCCTGGGCAAGTCACTTAACCCTCATTGCCCCACAAAAAACAAATAATAAATAAATAAACCCACCTCAAATTACCAGAGCAATATACCAATAAATATATCAACATGAATATGTTAAGTACTAGGCATGGAGGATAAAATTTTTAAAACAAGACAGTCCATGGTCCCCTTCATTGAGCTTCTATTGTCAAATAACAAAATCATTGGCTAAAATAAGAGAGCTTTACCTTTTTGTATGTGTGTGTTTCTAGTAGGTTTTTAAATTTTTCTTTTGTTTTATTTTGGCTGGTTCTCTTGAAAAGATGAGAATACCCTCTGATTGCTACAGAAAGCATTGTGGCTTAGTAAAATGACTATGATGGGGAAGAGGATGAGGTTAACATCCTGGCTTTTAAGGCCATGAGGTTGATTAAATTCAGAATATTAGAAATATAGGTTCATAGATGGTATATAACAACATGGAGTAAAACTGCTCAGCTGAAGGGGCAAAGGAGGGACTCTACCCCAGTTCCAATAGACATATATAATCCAGCTTTGCACTATTATTACTGCTTGTCTAGACTAGTCCACCCCAGTGTGAGAGTTCATGACAATATATAAGTGGACATGGAAAGACTAGGAAAATCACATTTGGGTAGCTGGAAATGTTAGGACAGGGATGCCAAAGATTCTTTCTCCCTTACTCAAAACTTCCCAGTGGCTTCCCATCTTCTATTGGATAAAGTATAGACTCTACAGCTTGACATTCAAAGCCCTTCCCAATTACAGCCCAAGCTACTTGCATGCTCCTATTTTGTGTTTCTTTCCAGTATAGATTTTCTGCATTTCTCCATACATGTTTATCTTGATCATTTCTCCACACACATCATTGTCCCTGCACTTTTATCCAAAGACAATACCTTTTTATCACCATATCATATATTCATTCCTACCCATTTTTCACTATTCAAAGCTTCAGCAACAGTGCAAAATTTCTTTAACTACCACAGTCCAAAGTGAGTATTCCATGATCTGAATTCCTAAAGTACATACTGTCTTCACTACTCTGTGATGCAGTGTCCTTTCTCTTGGGGCAGCTAAGTGGCACAGTGGAGAGACCACTGTCTGAAGATGGGAGGACCTGAATTCAAATATTATCTCAGTCACTTACTAGCTATATGACCCGAACTAAGTCACTTAACCACAATTGTCTTAAAACAACCAGTGCCATCTTCAGTTGTCCTGATATATATCTTGCCACTGAACCCAGATGGTGCTGGAGGAGAGAAGGAGAGAGTGAGGTTGGTGACCTTGAACAGCTCTCCCTCACTTAAAAATCCAATTCAGTGCAAGTCATGACATTGCCCTAATGTCATGTTCCTCTTTTTTTTTTTTTTTGGTGAGGCAATTGGGGTTAAGTGACTTGCCCAGGGTCACACAGCTAGTAAGTGTTAAGTGTCTGAGGCCAGATTTGAACTCAGGTCCTCCTGACTCCAGGGCCAGTGCTCTATCCACTGTACCACCTAGCTGCCCCATGTCATATTCCTCTTCGAGAATGAAGGACAAATAAAAATAGTCCTTCTCCTATTGTAGGTGAAGGGTTTTATGTTCTTTTTTTTGTATGGAAATGCAAATAGTACTGAAAATAGGAAACAGTACAGAATTGTGGCTAACCTACCATATGAAATCTTAGAAAGAGACCTTCCTTTTGGGGAGGGGTATAAGTCAAATTTCAAATATTTCACAAAAGAGGGTTCTTCAGAGGTGAGTGATCAGAATGATAAGGAAAATGAAGACCATATCATATGAAATGAGAAACTGACTAAGTACCTACTTAAGGATGATTGGATGGAGGCCCTGAGTGATATGTTGGTGTACTACTGATGTCAGCAAAAGAACATTCTCAACCAATCAGCTTGAAGAACCTCCCATTTGGGGGAGGGAGAGAGGAACTAGGAAGGGAAGAGACATTCATTCTGGGGAGAGAGAGCTTCAGAGCAAACTGGAGAGGAACTGCACAGCTGACTCTCATTGAAAAACTATGGACCCCAGGTGGTGAGTGGAAATGAGGCCAGCTCTTTGAGATAGCTGAGCAGAAAGCAAGTTTGGGGCTTGAGCAGGTCTTTGCTAGAGCCAGGGAGCTTATTCATTTTCTCCTTCCTGGTTGTCGCTGACTTTAGTAACATCACCTGTGTTGTAAATTTTGTCCCCTTTAATAAAACCTGGTTTGTTTGTAGAAAAGAGGCTGTTAATCTCCTTTCTTACTAGTCTTGGAGAAATAACTAAAAAGGCAGTTTGGAAGGGAGGAAACGTTCGACCTAGAGGTCTCTCATTATTTTCTGAACCCCAATATTACAGCGAGCTGCCCAATTAAAATTTGGCCCTTACATTCCCCATCCTTAAAAAAATAAAGACAAAATTAAAAACAAAACAAAACAAAAACCTTTACTTAGTCATTCCCTAAAGCTATAATCCTATATCTCTCTTCCCTTTCTTAAACTCTGAATAAACACTATCTACATTCATTGCCTCCACATTCCCTCTTCTTCAGATGTCTTTTCCTCAACCTTTTAAAACCTGATTCCAAACATCAAATATCAACTAATTTAAAGTTACCAGTAATCTTTTAACTAATAAATCTGGTGATCTGTTTTCTGTCTTCAGTCCTCTCTCTCTTTAAACAATCTTATCTGTAATTTTTAATTACTGTGAAGAAGAGTAATATTATGCTCTATTATTTAATAACTAATATTACTCTCTGATCCACACTTTTCCTCATTTTGTCAGATCCCACTTCTGAAGGGAAATCAGTTTCTGAAGAGCATGATTGAGTGATGTGATCACCATTCCCCCCTCCAAGGCATCTGCTCATTAGCCAGGTTGGGCTGGGCCCCTCCCAAGTGGAATCCTTGATTTTTTTATCCCATAGACAGAAAACCATCTTGAGCTAGGCCCTTACCAGGGGACATCTACTGTCCTTGTTTTCTAATCAAAGTTAGGGGTACCTTGGTATATATAGGGGAGGACAAACCAGAGGAAACCTGCTTGAATTCTCTATTGTTTTTCTAGACAAGATTACTAAAGGCAGCTGGATCTCATAAAGCAGTTAGCATTCCTTAAGTATCAGAGAGGAGCATAATCAGCCACATCTGAAGGCCGGGCCCCCTTTCCCCACCTGCAGACTAATTCTTTCTCCTGAGGAATAGTCTGGCCCTACCCCTCCACAATGAAGTAAAAGGGAAGAAGTAATAACTCAACTCACCTCCTCATCAAAATGTCTGCCAATCAGGATAGGTTTTCCTTTGCCAGGACAACCCCCTATGATGTACTGTCAGGCCAACCAGAAGGAAGATACACCTAGGTTTAAAAGGCCCTGTAACCCCCTCACTCCAAGTCTTTTGGCATAAATGGAGGCAAGTTATTGATCCCTTTATTATCAAATTGCATGGCCATGTTAATAAATGATATCTTGCTTGGAGAATTGTTTCAGTTTACCTTTTTGTTAAATTTTACTCATGGCAATTGTTCATACCTATAGATATGCATGTGTTATCCCCAATAAAATGTCCTTGAGATCAAGGACTGTTTCATTTTTATCTTTGCATTACTATGGCTTAGCACAGTTCTTGTGTTTAATCTATGCTTGTTGATTGACTTATTAAAGTCTAAAATTACATAATCTCAGAATTCTGAGAAAGGGGCTTTAAAATAACATGGTCATTTTGAGTCATATGGGCAGGGCTGTGATAGGCAGAGAGGCAAATTAGAGGTAGGAGATCTAAAAATAAGACAAAACAAAAAGAGGTAGGAGATCTGAACTGAATTCACCAATTAAAAAAAAAAACAACTAATTTTACCTACACTCTAGAATGCTGTTTCATGGATGAAGGGCAATGAAATACAGACATGTTGTTATTAACGATATTTAAATTGGAAAACAAATAACCCTGGAGTACACAGTAATACAGAAAGATGGACTAAGAGTTGATTGAATGGCCAGTTACAAGGGGAGTTCATTAATGGTTCATGTCAGTTTAGGAGGTTTCCAGTGGAATGGTACTTTAATTAGCATTTTTATCAATAACTTGAAAAAAGACATATTTGTCAGATTTTCTGATGGCACAAAGCTGAGAGGGAAAGGTCTGGGGAATGATCTTAATGTGTTAGGACATTTGGTTGAAATAACTGACAACGTGTAAGAAGAATAAAACCAAAGTCTTATACTTTGCATTGGGAGTCATGGCTAAACAAAAATTAACCTGAAAAAAAATATCTAAGAGCTTTGGTGGACTACAAATTCAGCCAACAGTGCAATACAGCAGTCAAGAAATTTAATACAATCTTAAATTACATTAACAAAGCAGTTGGGAGTAATGTTGTACTTATGATCAGTCACAAGGACTGTCAACCAAATTAAAATTGGGTTGGGAAATGTTTAACAAACTAAATAAGAGTACAACATAGGTAATATCAAATTACACTTTTCTCAGTCAACATGTGGCCCCAGTGATCCTTTTCTATTTGAGTTTGACACCATTTCACTAATTTACTCAGACTATATCTGAAGCAATATATTTACTTCTGAATGCCACATTTTAGGAAAGAGATTGAAAAGCCAAAAAACAACCCATATAAGGCAATAAGAATTTTAAAGGGCTTTGATCTTCTGCCATAAGGAGAACCAATTGAAGGAACTAGGAATGTTTAGCTTGAAGAAAAGAAGACTGATGGGGGAAGTGATCACCTTATTCAAATACCTGAGGAGCAGCTAGGTGGTGCAGTTGATAGAGCACTGCACTGGCCCTGGATTCAGGAGGAACTGAGTTCACATCTGACCTCAGACACTTCACACTTACTAGCTGTGTTACCATGGGCAAGTCACTTAACCCCAATTGCCTCACCAAAAAAAAAAAAAATACCTGAAAGATTGTTATGTGGAAAAGTAATTAGATTTCTTTTCTACTTGGCCCTGAGGTAAATTAGTAGGAATAACATGTGAAAGATTCAAAGTAGAAATTTTACTTTGTCTGTAAGGGGAAAAAAATAATCCTAATGATTAGATTCAGGAAAATAGATATCATGGACCAAAAACCTTTGACCCAAGGCATTGACATCCAGAGATCCATCTGTAATTCCTTTCCACTGAGAGCCTTATTCTAGCATCTAATCTCTTGCTATGTGTCTGACTATCTATTGTAGCCTCAAAGCCTCCAGTCCATCCCTATCAATGTAGTATAATTTCCATGGCTCCCCTAAACAGACAAACTCTATTTCTTTTAAGACTATTACTAAGGTGGCTCTGGGACTGTCCTCATTTTTCTGACAAACTGTGCACAGTTCAACTCTTCTTGCCCCAGGTGGAAAAATGACCATTTGTAATTCTCAGTAGAGCTAGAATGGGGCTGCCTCTAGAAGCAGTGAGTTCTCCCTTCCCAGAAGTCTTCAAGCACATGTCGAATGAACACTTGTCATGAATGTTGTAGAGTGGGGAGATTCTTGTTCAGGTATGAGTTGAAATAGATAAAGCATTTAATAATGAATTATAACATAATATGTAATTCATTAATTTCTATTTATGAATGATGCATAAATAATGAATTACAAATTAAATAATTTATTATTTGTCTAGAAACTAGACCCTGTGAAAGATGGAGTGTAAGGTCCCTTCCCACTCTCAGACTCAGATTCTGTAATATCTCCACCCTGTGACATGGGATCATCAATCTAGAGCTGGAAGAAATCTAGTCCATTTCCCTTTTTTTATTGTTGAGGATAGTGAGGGTGAATGGAGGTCACATGACTTTCCTAAAGTCACACAAGTTGTAATTGTCAAAGGCAGAATTTATAATTGGGTCCTCTGACTTCACACTGTTCTTTGAACTGTATAACACTGAACTTGAACATCTTAAGCTTTATTTCTTAGCATTTCTTCTGTTTTATTTTTCCCCTTTAGTTCCTTAAATAAAGGGTTTATTAAGATTAATTGAGTTGCCAGAAGGCTCTTTTTAAAAGCAACAGTAGCCACAGTTCTCTGCTGAAGAGGAGCATGCCACTTAGAGAGAAAAGACAACTACTGATAAATAGCTAATACAAGAATGATGGCATAAGGTTATAAGCTCCATGACAGCAGTGACTATGTCTTATCTGAACATTTTGTTAGGCCCCAAGCACTCAGTGCAGTACTTTACACCCAGCAGGCGCTTAATGAATACTAGTCATTGAGTTAGATTAAGGGGAGGAGGTTTACCCATGCCCTGGCCAGAGAAAGGGGAGCAGGTGGGGGGGGGGGGAAGCAGAAAGTGCTATTGTTAAACTAGAGACAGCAGAACAGAGAAAATGAAAGAAAAATATCAGGGTGGGCAATGAATTTGGAGTTCAGCAGAAAAATCTCCCAGAATACTTTGTCCTACAATTGACTTGTATTATACTTAGCTATTTGTGTAAGTTCTATTAAACTGTGAGTTCCCAAATGGCAGACATTATGCCTCATCTATTTCATCTTGGTATCCCCCAAGACATGTGGAAGATACAAAGTGTGCCTTGTGCACAGTATGTGATCAATGAATGATTACTGAAATGATCTAACTCCCAATTAACTCATGGTCCCTTAGCCTTAAATGTTTTTTCTTTGGTTTGGTTTTTGGAGTTTTGTTTTTCCTTTTATTTTGTTTTGTTTATCTCAAAAGTCTCAAAGGGGTCTCTGGGGCTCACTACCTCAATCTTCTGTTTCCATCAATCTTTTTCTCCCTTCTTTCATGAAGGCCCCCCTCAGGGTCCTATAGTGAAAAGAATGTCAGCTTCAGAGTTGGAGAAAATGAATTTTAATCCCAGCTCTACCATTCATATTTTTGGACCTCAAGCAAGTCACTTTTGGGGTCCCCGTTTTCCTCATTAGTAAAATTAAGGCTTTAGATTAAATGATTTCAAAAGTCTCCCCAGATCAAAATCCTATGAACATCTCATCCTCCTGCCACCTCCACCTAGTAGTATAGTAAAAAGAGTGCTAGATTTTGTGTCAACTTTGAGTCAGTGACTTATCCTCATCTGTCAAATGGGGAGTTTGGACAAAGGTCCCTTCCGGATCTAAATCTATGATCCTGTGACTTATAAAACAAATACTTGTCCTGCTTCTCACTAGTTTATGAATCAGACATGACAGTGTGGGAAAGAGTCTGGATAATCTTAGAATAAAAGATCTGGAACTAGAAGGGACCTTTGTTTTCTTTTGCTCTGAATATTTTTTGAAGGGACCATAGAGACCATCTAGTCTAACTGTCTCATTTTATTTGTTTGTTTGGTTTTTTTTTTTTTTTTTAGTGAGGCAATTGGGGTTAAGTGACTTGCCTAGGGTCACACAGCTAGTAAGTGTTAAGTGTCTGAGGTCAGATTTGAACTCGGTACTCCTGACTCCAGGGCCGGTGCTCTATCCACTGCGCCATCTAGCTGCCCCTCACTGTCTCATTTTAAACAGAGCTAAAGTGATTTTCCTAGATCACAAAACTGATGTCTGAGGCATGATTTGCTCTACCTTCCTGACTCCAAATCCAGTACTCTAATGTGTACTCTCTGCTGCCAGTCCTACAAGGGCATTCCACTGTGAACCTTCTTCTTCATTCCTTGTAAGCCCTGTGTGGAATAGAGAAGGAATGCACACTTGGCAGATTTTATACACACACACACACACACACACATACCACAAACCACATACTCCATTACACATAAACACAAATATACACTCCTTCTTGCTTTACAATCCTGCATATATGTACACACACATACCATACATGTACACACATATGCACACACATGCATACATACATACACACACACTCAGAGTTCTTTCTCAGCTCTGTTTGTAGATCTAATGTTCCACTTAACCTGTTTCTCTTTACCTCCTCCTGCTTCCATCTTGACTTGTTCAACATCTCACCCTCACCTTGTAAAGCAGCTTCCTTTAAAAAAAAAAAAAACACAACTCCACATAGGAAAAAAAATTCTGGTAATATGAGTAACCCATTACCTTTTTTTTTTTTAATTTTGCTTATCTACATGTGTTTGGAACAGGTTTTGTTTTTCTTGTTTTCCCAGTGTGGTGGCAGGAGAGGACAAGGGGTGCAGCAAGAAAAGGTAGACCTAACAAAAATAACTGTGAATTAAGACTCAATAGTCAATAAATATTAAGTACTAGGCACTGCTCTAAGGTCTGAGGATATGAATAAGAAAAAGAAAAACCAGGGGCAGCTGGGTGGCACAGTGGATAAAGCACCAGCCCTGGATTCAAGAGGACCTGAGTTCAAATCTGGCCTGAGCCATTTGACACTCACTAGCTGTGTGACCCTGGGTAAGTCACTTAACCCTCATTGCCCCACCAAAAAGAAAGAAAGAAAGAAAAACAGTCCCTGCCTTCCAGTAGCTTATAATCTAATAGGGGAAAATAACAGACAAAAGAAAGCTGAAAAGAAGGGAGGGAAAAGAAGATATCCTGCAGGGGCATGATTGAATCCAGTTCAAAGAGTGAAGCTAGTGGGAAACAAAGAGTTAGCCTGGATCCCAAGAGGATCTAAAAGGGGCTTTGGGGGAAGTTCGCCACTCTGCCTTCTTTTTTTTTTTTTTTTTGGTGAGGCAATTGGGGTTAAGTGACTTGCCCAGGGTCACACAGTTAGTAAGTGTCAAAGTGTCTGAGGCCGGATTTGAACTCAGTTCCTCCTGACTTCAGGGCCAGTGCTCTATCCACTGTGCCACCTAGCTGCCCCGCCACTCTGCCTTCTGCAGATATAAGGGTACTGAAGAGGTCTGACTATGAAAGCTGTTGCAGTCTCACAGGATGCCTCATTAAAAACAAAAAGACTTCACATAGTACCTGAACAAATATTACACTCAAGAATGCTAAGAAATTGCTCACAGATTATTGTCAATATTCCCAATGGGAAAAACCAGAAAAATTATTCAATCAGTAAACATTTGTTAAACTCCTACTACATGGTAGGCACTGTATTAAGCTCTGGGAATACAAAGGAGGCAAAAGACAGTACCCCCTACAAGAAACATACAATCAAATAGGGGAGAGAACATGTAAACATGTATATACAAAACTTGCTACATGAAGGATAAATAGTAAGTAATTAATAGAGAAGACACTAAAATTAAGAGGAGTTAGGGAATTCTTAGTGCAGAAAGTGGAATTTTAGTTGGAACTTGAAGGAAGTCAAGGAGGTTAGTAGTTGGATAGTTTTCCAGGCATGGAAGAAAGCCAAAGAAAATGCCCAGAGCTTAGACTGAGGATCTTGTTAGTGGAAGATCCAGGAAGCCAGTGTCACTGGACTAAAGAGAATGTGGAGGGGAATAAGGTATAAGAAGACTGGAAATAGGAGGGAGCTAGGTTATGGAGGGCTTTTGTGTCAAGATAATGGAATGTGATAGATGAGATTTAGCAGATACTCAGGGACCCACCCAGAGATTACTAGATTATAAGCACATCTAGCTGGTACTTAAGGGTACTGTGAGATTTAAAATTGGATATTAGATCATAAATCTCCCCTCTTTAACCTTTCCCTTAATTTATCTCCCAGACTAGTAAATGGAAGAAGCTTCTGGTTTTCTAGTTAGAGCTTTTATTGTGTGGTAGTTACCAGGTGATGTTGATTAGAGGGATAGGAAAGTAGAAATATGAAACAAATCATCTTAAGTCTAAACTTAGTCTATATTCCGTATAAAACTCACCAAAAGCCCAAAGCCACCTTTGGGGAGAGAGAGCCGAGCCAAGTCAAGCACGTGCTGCTAACGGTGAGCTGGGCCGTCCAACTCCAGTCAGCGTCTGTCTGTGTGTCGCGCCAGTCATCGGACCAGGAGAGCAGGCAAGAGATTCCACTTCTGTTCTCTCCTTGCCTTTTAAGCTCGCACCCCAGAAGTGGAGTGCTTAGCAGGCGGACTGGTGTGCGTAGCCCATGCCGTTGCTCTCCTCCCCGAAAGGGTGGTCCTTTAAAAACTGGCGTCTCTCCATTATCGCTAACCGACTGTTAAAAACTTTTTACCACATTCCCCCCTTTGGCTCCTCAAGAAACAAAATGTTTCCTTGACAGAACAGTAAAAAATAACAGAATATAATAACTATTGCTAACTAATAATATGTGAACAACAATATAGAAAAGGAAGAGAGGAAAGTTTTGTCCAGAGGGGTGATTTTTTTGTCCTCATGAACCGACGCTTTGACATTAGTCTTGCAAAGGGAGAGCCTCTGCAGAGAGTACATGTTACAGATGGTGTATATTATAACAGAAAGGAGATAGTAAAAACTAACAAAACAAAACAGTTCATATACAGTCTCTGAGTTCTCTTGTCTTCTTGAAGTGGTAAGATGTCATCAGGAGGAAACTGGATTCTGGTCTGGAAAACTGGATTCTCTTCTTTAACTGTTTGAATTGCTGCATTTTTACTAAACATTAGCATAGTATTGTCAATGATCAAATTAATAAATTCCATTACAGAGGTATGGAAGAACCTCTGTGGGAAGTGGGGTAGTGAGCTGAAAAGGGAGATCCAGTATGATTGTCTGGCAGCAATGAGGGCCCAGTTGAGGTTATGTAACATAAATTTATAGTGGAGTCATTCAAAACAGTTACATAATTTTCTCCATCTTCATTCAGAGGCATTTCTGTAGCCACAAGAAGGCAAGAAATAGTGGAAGTCATCAAAAGCTGAGGCTTGACTAGGCATAATTGGTGATATGATAAAGGGGACAGGGATTCAAGAGAAGAGGACAGGGGCAGATAGGTAGCACAGTGGATAAAGTACCACCTCTGAATTCAAGAGGACCTGAGTTCAAATCCAGCATCAGATACTTGACACTTACTAGCTGTGTGACCCTGGGCAAGGCACTTAGCCCTTATTTCCCTGAAAAGAAAGAGAATGAGAGAGAGAGAGAGAGAGAGAGAGAGAGAGAGAGAGAGAGAGGAGAGGACAGGGTAGAGTTAAATTGATACACCAAGGAGTCAAGATGGAAAGAGTGGTTAGTGCAGGGTGGGATGACCTGGAGGAGAATTAAGGCATTAGGAGACTAGAGGTCATGGTGTGGATAAAGAATAGGGTTATATAAAAGAAGGTAGAGGGAGAGGTAAAAAGTCACTAGATTATGGTTGAATTAGGGGATTTCAGAATTTTTTTAACATGGAGCTGGTACATTTGTAGGTGATGGCAAGATCAAGAATATGACCATCTTCATATGAAACTAAGGTGGTGTGGAGGAGTAGCTCATGGGAGGTACACAGGGTAAACCAGGTATCAAACAAACTAACTGTGGATGAAAGGGGAGTGCATTGAGAGTTTCTAAACAACATATAACAGAATTTCGATTGGGTTATAGACATAAATAGCATGAATCTCAAAAGAAGAGAAGTTAGTGAGTGATGAATACCTGGAAGTAACAGTAGGGAGCAAGGAGTATTCCAACTCCCCTACCTTGACCAGTTAGCCAGGGAGAATGAGGGAAGTTGTAGCTAAGACTAAAAAGTGTTGGCCAAGATGGCTGTGTCATCAGAAGGAAACCAGGTTTCAATAAGAGCTAGTAGATAAAATAAATGGGAGAGGAACAGATTTAAGATGAAAGGGATGTTGTTGCCTATGAAGCAGGCATTCCAGAGAGCACAAAAAAGGGCTAGGTGGAGTTAGAATGAAACTTTGGGTTAGAAGTATTGAGGGGGATGGGAATGAGAAATCAAGTGATAGGGATGTGGAATGGAGTTTTGTCACAAACATTTCTAAGTCTGACAAAGGTAAAGAAACAGTGAAGTCTCTGTAGGGAAATAGGTTTATTGAGAGAGGGATCCTGTCTCACAATAAAGCCGACCTCAGGTCTGTGATTAAAAGGCCCTGAGCCTAGGGATCTGGGTTTTTTAATACTCAAATCAGGGCTCAAAAGTATTTATGCATTACTATTTTTAGACAGACTCCTCCCACAATTGAACAAAACCCAAGTGGAAGATGTACATAACTTTACCATCAGAGCTTGCTAGCCCCTTGGATTTCCCCTTTTCCACTGAAACAAATACCTCCTTAGTGGCTAACCTATGCCAAATTGTGTTGCTGACCACTGAGGTGGAGCCAGATGATGGCTAGAGGAATAAATGAATGTCAGTTAGATGTTTTCTAGACTTGATGATCATATAGAATTTGAATTGGCTCTACTAGTATCTGTCTTACTCCATTATTGTTTGATTAAACTACTGAATACCTTAATATGTGAAATCAGAATCCTTTAGTCGATATACTGATTATTACTATAGTTAAATCACTTATATATAAGAACTGGGGAGAATCTCACTCATGGCTTGGGTGATGATATACAAGAGTTCAGAGTCACTGGGATGTGAACAATATGACTAGGTATGAGTGTTTTCATCATTGAATAGAGAGCACCACTCTTCCACTCTCAAAGAACAAATGCAGCTGGAGAGGGGAGTCCTGAAAAGAAAAAAAAACAAATAATAATCTTCGTATCATGCCTGACACTTGGTGGGTAATTAATGTTTGCTAACAGACTAATTTATTGATTGAATTTACTTTTTAAAAAAGCACAAAAAGATTGAGGAATACAGTTGAAAAGTATCTTATGCATTAGCTCTCTGAACCAGTAATCAGAACCCCTAAGTTCAAAACCTAGTTTCAACATCTCCTATGTGAGCCTTAGTTTCCTCATTTGTACAGGTTTCTAAGTGGCAGATTTGAGCTTGAGGTAGGGAAAAATATCCTGATAGTGAGAGCTCATCAGAAACATGGCTGCCTTAGGGAGGAATTTTGTCCCTCTCATTGTAGGACTTCAAACAAAGGTATGTGATCATTGCAGCCTTTTTATAGAGGGTATTTGTTTTCAGGTCTGCTCTGGGCTAGTTAATCAATGAGGTCCTAAATAACTGAAATTCTATGAAAGGAATGTCAAAATTCTATTATTTTATTTTATTTTCAACCAAATATCATCTTACCTACTTTTCTCTCAGGGAACAAAAGGTGCAGATGTTTATTTGCATAATCATGTGAAATAATTAGAAGATTTGAATACTGGCTGCCCATAGCATCTCTCTGTGTATCAACTCATTAAACAATAAGTAAATCAAAGTGAATTTTATGCAACCTCTGGGTTCATGATGTACATCCTATGTTTTCCAAAACATGAGATTTTCACAGAAACTTTTTTGTTTAATCTCTTTTGAATTCCATGAAGTATGGACTGCAAATGATGATTAACATTCAGCTTTCTGAGATGGAACAACAAATAAATCAATGTCATTTTCTTAAAAAAAAACAAGAACTCATGAGAATCAGTGTTAAAGTGATTATTTATTTCTCTCCAATGATCTACAATGGCCTGATCTTTATAATAGATAAGCTGATGGGTCCAGAAGGAATTAAAGACTCTCCCCCCTCCCAACTCCCAGTTTTTAACCTTTTGTATATCTCTTTTCCCCTTTTTGGTCCATTTCCTTTTTTTTTTCTTTTTGTTCATTTGTTTCTCTTACATTGTGTTAAAAAGCCAGCATCATCAGAGAGGTTTATTGGTGTTTTCTTTCTGGGAGCATTGGAAGAATGTAAAAGAAGGTGAATCCATGTAAAGACATCTCTCCGGATTCTGTCAATTCTCCATAGATGCTGCTAATCCAGTTAGGTATCTCATGAAAGAATACTGATTAGTGAAGAGAATCTTCAATATGGGTTTATGCAGCCTTTATCCTTTGAGGATCTCATGATTATGTAAATCTCTTCTTTCGACATCAAGGGCTTTGGGCAAATGTTGAACAGCATCAAAATACCAAATGAATTGCTCTCTTCTGAGTATTAGGCCATTAACACTCATGCTTCAAAGAGGGGAAATTGCTTGAAGTAACCATAATGTCTCACAGGAAGCTTTGACCACTAGGATGTAACGGAATATTACTCATATTCCCTCATGCATCTGATTCCATTAAGATGGAGGAAACAGATGTGTTTCTTCTTCACAATATCTGCAGAAAGGGATTATAAATTGGGGCTATGATAACGTGACTGATTTTGTAATAAACAAACACAAATGTACATCCACATGACTTTTTCTCTTTCTAAATAGTCCCTTTGGTAGACCAAATACTTATTAATAGTCTTATGCTTATTACTACAGCTCTATGATTTCTCATCATGTTTTGGAACAGAGACAGAAGTATCAAATTATAGAATTAGAATTGAAAAGAGGCCATTGGAGTCTTCTAGTCCAATTCTTACCCAAATCATGAATTTGATCTACAGTATCCAAAAAACACTGATACCCCAATGGTAGAGAGTTCATTCCCTGAGACATTCTATTATTTTGGGGGGACAACATTAATTGTTGGAAAGTTTTTCTTTATGTTGAGCTTTTTAAAGCAGCCTCCTGTTAACTTCTAAGTGTTTGTCCCATTTCTGTCCTCCTGGAGGCAAGTTATTTTTGCTGTTGTTCAGTCATTTCAATCATGTCCAATTCTGACCCCATCTGGGATTTTCTTATCAGAGACACTGGGGCAGTCTGCCATTTCCTTCTTCAGGTCATTTTACATATGAGGAACTGAGGCAAACAAGGATAAGTGACTTTCCCAGGGTCACATAGCTAGTTAGTGGCTGAGGCCAGATTTCAACTCAAAAAGATGAGTACTTCTGACTTCAGGTCCAGTACTTTATTGACTGTGCTACCTAGCTACCCATGGAGCCAAGAATAATTCTAATCCTTCTTTCAAAATTCTAGCATGTATAGCTATATGTATATGTTTAAATGTTTATGTATTTAGAAATAAATTATTTGGGAATTGGAGATAGGACCTAAGATTTGGGGAGAGTTGATAATAGCATTTCAGAGGGGAAAAAAAGAAACAAAATTATTGAAGTATTTTTTAGGATAACCATTATTCTAGAGAATAGATGAAGTTTTTTGGTAAACAGACAAATAAGACATTTTTGAAAGCTATATCTATTATATATTTTCATCTATTCATTTATCTAATAATAATGTATTCCTTTATCTAATAATATTTTATGAAAAGCAAGTTTTAAAAATTATTTTTATTGAATAGAATTTCATTTTCCAAAATATATGTAAAAACAATTTTAGCATCAATTTTTTAGAAATTTGTGTTCCAACTTGTCTTCCTCCTCCATTCCCACCCCACACCCACTATAACTCAAGCATTTCAAAATAAGTTAGACATGAGTAGTCACGGAAAACATTCCCACATTAGCTAGGTTGTGAGATAAAACAGTCAAAAAAAACCCCAAAAATTCAGATTGAAAAATTGTCAAAGAGAAAAAAAAAAAATTTTTTTAATGTGTTTCCAGGGGCAGCTAGGTGGCGCAGTGGACAGAACACCAGCCCTGGAAGTAGGAATGCCCAAGATCAAATCCAGCCTCAGACATTCAACACTCACCAGCTGTGTGACCCTGGGCAAGCCACTCGACCCCAACTGCCTCAATAAAAAATAAAAAGAAAAAGAATGTGTTTCCATCAATTTTCAGATACTATCACTTCTTTCTTTATAGATGGGTTGCCATTTTCATAAGTCCTTCAGGTTTATATTGGATCATTGCCTTGCTGAAAATAACCACATGCTTCCCAGCAGATCATCTTACACTATTGCTGTTATTTTGTATACAGTACATTTCACTCTGCTTCAGTTCATGTAGGTCTTTCCAGGTTTTTCTGATAGTATCCTGTTCATCATAACCTAAATAAAGTACCTTAAACTTGACAAAGAATTTTCTTCATATTAGCCCAGCAAAGTAGGTACCATACATTTTGCCATTATATTCAATCATCATAACTATTTCCCTCCATCCTATTCCCTTCCTATTCCCTTTACTCTATTTTCTATCTTCTTTTAAACTATTCCTCCTCAAAAGTGTTTTACTTCTGACTGTCCCCTCCCCTACTCTGCACACCCTTTTTTTTTCACCCTTCCTTCCTTATCCTCTTCCCCTCATACTTTCCTGTAGGGTTAAATAGATTACTCCTCCCAACTGGATGTGAATGTTATTCCCTCCATGAGCCAACTCTGATGAGTTTAAGGTCTTTGAGCTAATTCTGTGTTCCAAATTTTCTTCCTCCCTCTCTCCTCAACCCTCCCTATGAAATCAAGCAATTCAATATGTCATACTTGTGCAGTTATGCAAAACATCTTTACCTTCCTTGAAAGTATTTTTATTGCTTTTTATTGCATAGTTATCTCCCAGTAATTTTCACTTCACTCTGTATCAGTCCATATAGATTTTGTCATGTTTTTTGAAATCACCACATTCATCATTTCTTATAGCACAATAGCATTCCAGCACAATCATATTTCAACACTTGTTCAACCATTCCCCAGTTGATGAGCATCCCCTCAATTTCCAATTCTTTGCCACCATAAAAAGAACTGATATAAATATTGAACAAATGCATGTACATTTTCTTTTTTGTTGATCTCTTTGGAGTATAGAACTAGTAGCATTATTGCTAGACCAAAGGGCATATGCAATTTTATAATCCTTTGGGCATAGTTCCAAATTGTTCTCAAGAATGATTGGACCAGTTCACAACTCCACCAATAGTTTATTAGTGTAGCTATCTTCCATTATCCCCTCTGGCATTTGTTTATGATTAATGATTATGATTAATCATGTTTATTATTAAAACACTTCAGAGTTTACAAGTTTAGCTAGAGTAGAGGGTTCATATAAGGGAGGATTGGTAATATAAAGCTGCACCACAGTCAGGTTGTAGAGAGCTTTAAAGACTTTTCTGAAAAGTTTGAATTTTATTCCACAGGAGAAGCATTGAAAGATTTAGAGCTACAGGAGTGGTGTGAGCAAGTGTATATTTTAGGAACATTATTTTGACAGTGTAGAGAACCCAGTGTATAAAGCAATCAATTAACAGTACGTTTGAGGTAATGAGATGTCTCTATTCCAATAAGATTTCCATTCATATTTCAAAATCATGTAGGATTTATTAAAGTATAGAACCACAGAAATGATTTTGTTAGCTAGGCTTCTGAGCAAGCAGTACATAAAACAGAAAGATGTATGCTTGTGAAAGGTGTTTACCATCCTTGCAAAACAAATATTCAGTACAGAGTTCAAATGAAAGAAGGATTCTCTCAGGAAGACTTGAGTTCAAATTCAGCCTCAGATGCTTACAAGCTATGTGACCATGGCAATTCATTTAACTTCTGTCTGTTTAAGTTTCCTCATCTGTAAAATGAGGACGATATTTGTACCTATCTCATAGTGTTACTGTAAGACTCAAATGAGCTAGCATATGTAAACATTTTTACAAATATTAAAATATTGTATAAATCATCTTCATCACCACCACATGGCAAGGTCCTTCAGATGCTAATATTTGGTATATGATATTTTGCTAATTCAATCCAACCTTGGGGTACTGAAAAGCACTCTAAATTAAGTCCATCATCATTCAAAATAACCTAACTATACACATAGGAAAAACCAAGTGGACAAAAAATGCTTATTATCTAAAAAGTGAAGTCAACAATCACTGCTAAGCACCTACTATATTATAGTCCCTGTACCAAGTACTGGAGAGACAAACAATATTTAATGGGGGGATGGGAATAACATGTAAACAGCTGTGAAAATGAGAGGGAGAGGATTGATAGATATAAATAGTTTATAAACATAGATATAAATTATGTATATCTGAATGTATTATATATAAGCATGCACACATATTTATAGATAGAAATATAGATGATATCTATACAGATAGATATGGGCAAGGGTATGGACTTAGATAAAGAAAAGATAGAGGTATGATAAGTTAGAGACAATTTCTGATAAAAAGAAACACTGGGGCCATTATTCAAAACCAGGGATTTTCCTGCCCATTGACCCAGAAATACCATTACCATGTATATATCCCAAAGAGAGCAAAGAAAAAAGGAAATGACCTATTTGTACAAAAAAAAATATTTATAGCAGCTCTTTTTGTGGTGGCAAAGAATTGGAAATTGAGGGGATACCTATCAATTGGGGAAAGAATGAATAAATTGTGGTATATGATTATGATGGAATATTATTGTGCTAAAAAGAAATGACAAATAGGATGCTTTCAGAAAACCTGCGGAAAAATAGATGAACTGATGCAAAGTGAAATGAGAAGAACCAGGACAACATTACACACAGTATACAACAATACTGTACAATAATCAACTGTGAATGACTCAGTTATTCTCAACAATACAGTGATCCAAGACAATTCTAAAGGAATGAAAAATGCTATCCACCTCCAGAGAGAGAAATGATCATCTGTATGCAGATTGAAGCATAATTTTTTCATTTTATTTTTCTTGATTTTTTTTGCAACATGGCTAACATGGAATTGTGCTTTGTATGATTTTACATTGATATCACATTTCTTGCTTTCACAGTGAGTGGGGAAGGATGGTAGAGGGAAAGAATTTGGAACTTATATTTTTTAAATAAATGTTAAAATAAGTAAATAATAAATTTAAAACAAACACTGTAAAAAGGTCTTCTTCTGAATTATATACAAGTCTTATGACTCTAAATACAGTCTCATGTCCTCTATACAAGGCTGTTTTCTATGAATGTAAGTTCTATTTACCCATATACTCATACAAAAAAAAAAATTGTCTCATAAAATCACTTTGCCGGGTATCTAGAGACCTAAAGGCTGATCACTGTTTAGTTCTATCATGACCTAGTTATGTAACATCAGGCAAGTCTTTTCACTTGTCTGAGGCTCAGTTTCCTCACCTGTCAAAAGAGGAGGGTTAGACTAGTTATCAACAACAATAACAACAGTTCGCACTGTGCTAAATTTTCTACAAGGATTATATCACTTTATTTTTAATTATTATATTATTATAGATGATCACTAAGGTCCTTTCCAATGCTAAAATTCTATTTTTGACAGAGAATGCCCAGTGAGGATGCATATCAGATGGAGATTAATTGAAAAAATAATGAAGAAATTAAAAGCAAATACTGTTATTATTTCACCATGTGTCTTGTGCCAACAATGTGCCAGACAGTGGAGAAGAAAACACTGCTCTATGAAGGAGCCACACATTTCACTCCAAAATTAAAAATAAAGATCTCTTGGCACTTCACTGCACAGAGCAGAAGGAATCACAGCCTGGTATTCATAGCAACAGCACAGGGAACCAGAACACTCCATCACTGATTATAAGAAGCAATGTCTACACACCACAGAGTGAGGGGGAAATCAGGACATGAGCTGGGTGATGCTAGTTTTGGTGGCAATGGTGATACATCAATCAATAAAACCATGAGCATTTACTAATCACCTACTTACTATGTATCAGGCTTTGAATTAGGCACTGAGCATACAAAGAGAAACACAAAACAGTTCTTACCTTCAAGAAGCTTACATTCTATCAGAGAAAACAATATGTGCCCGTATAAGTATATGAAAAACAATTAAAGGTTAATCTGAAAAGGGGAAGTGCCTGTATCTGGGACACATCTAGAAAAAATAATCACGTGGGAGGTGATGTTTATGTTTAGTTTTGAGGGAAGCTAGGATCCTAATGGGCAGAAATGAGAAAGAAATGCATTACAGGCTTGGAGAGTAGCCTATGCAAAGAAACTGAGGCAGGAACATGTTATATGTACGAAACTGCAAGGTAATTTTATTCAGATCGTGGAGTTCATTAAGGAGAGTAGGAGTAGAAGTAGGAGTGATGAGCATCTATATAGTGCTTGAAGGTTTGCAGAGTGCTTTAAAAGTTTTATCTCTTTCTGTCCTCACAACAACCCTGAGAGGTAGATGCTATTATTATCTCTATTTTAACAATAGTAATAATGATGATGATGATAACATGATGATGATAATCATAGTTGTTGATGTTTGTACTTCTCTTCAAAGAGGAACAATAACATCATAATGGAATGTCTTGAATTGCTCATGAATTAGATGTAAGTGAAGCAGAGTTGCGCAAAGTCTTTCTCTCTTCCAGAGTCATTGAAGTCCAGTGGTAAGACAAAAGTCAGGAACACTAATGATAGCCTGTGTTACAAGGAATGACCTTGGTATCTTTGATGTCTGACCAAGCTCTAAGCACTGCACGGTGCCTGTTTCTACTGCCTTCATGGCCTTTGGAACAAACTGTTCTCCTTTACCCATTCTGCCAGGGAAAATTTTCACATACTTGGGGTAGACATCTCCCTAACTTACTGATGGTTTTTAGGCCTATTGGTGTGGCCTCTGCACATGCTACAGCTTCTTGGAGCCACAGGAAAGAGTTGGGTGATGGTAGACACCAAAGGTGGATAAGAAGTCCTGAAAAAGGCCTGGCAAACCTTCTCATCAGAGGCATTAGTCCATCCTGAATACACCACCACCACCACCACCATGACCACCACTACCCCCAACCCCACCACCACCACTACTACCACCATCATCATCATCATCGCATTTATATAGTACTTATTATATACCAGGCACATTTGTACTAGCTTTACAATTATTATATTTACTTCCTTGGGAGGTAGGTGTTATTATTATCCCCATTTTACAGATAAGGACACTGAGGCAAACAGAGGTTAAGTGATTTGCCTAGGGTCACACAGCTAGTAATTCTCTAAGACCAAATTTGAACTTGGTTCCTCCTGACTCTAGCACAGAACTCTACTCCCTGTTCCATCTAGCTGTTCCATGGGGATTTTAGGCACAGAACAAATCAGAGTGGGAAGTGGAGGGACATCTTATGATGTTCTTCTGTTTAGATAGCCTTAATCCATTTCATAAGGGAAACACCCCCCCTTCATTCTGAGTTGAATGAATCCAGTCTGAGTGCCACAAGGCCAACTCTAGATCCTTAATATAGAGAAAGAAGGGTAATACAGTCGTGGAAGGGAAGGGAAAATTAAGTTATTCTAGGAACCCTGAAGAATCTTTATTTTTCCCTGGGCAATGAAGATTAAGTGACTTGCCCAGGGTCACACAGCTAGTAAGTGTCAAGTGTCTGAGGCCGAATTTGAACTCACATCCTTCTGAATCCAGGGCCAGTGCTTTATCCACTGCACCACCTAGCTGCCCCCTGAAAGAATCTTATTTCAACACAAACACTCTGTACCTCAGTTTTCTCATCTGTAAAATGATATAGGCATGGGCAAAATGATTTCTTATAATTCTAAATTAATATAACACTATGGCTACATCACTAAAACACATTATACTGGCTTGAATATAGCATGAATTTCAAACCTATCTCCCAGAAATACAATACCAAACACACAAGAACAACCACTACAGTTGCTCTCTTTTAGCAGCCAAACAACACCGTTAAAGAGGAGCCATTCCACTTATAACTCTTAGATGTCGGCTATTCAGAAAAGAGCTTTCTATTATCAATATGAAAGCCTATTGTTTGTCAGCCAGTTAACTAGCATTTATTGTGCAATTACTATGTGTCAGGCTCCTTGCTAAGTGCTGGAGATACAAATAATGGCAAAAATAAAAACAAACAAACAAAACAGTCTCTGCTCTCAAGTAGCTCACTGTCTAATGGAGGAGACTACATGCAAACAAAGGACTGGGGAGGATTTCTTGCAGAAGGTAAGCCTTTAGCTGAGAATTAAAGGAAACTAGGAAAGTTAGGAGGCAGAGGTAAGGAGGGGAGAGAGTTCCAGGCATGAAGAACAGCCAGTGAAGTTTCTGCAATGTACAAAATACCTTGCCGGGCAACAGTATATCTGGAAGACAAGCAGGATTTGATCATTGATCCCATAGATAACAAGGAGCCATTAGAGCTTATTGAATAATAGAGTGATATGATCAGACTTGTACTTTAGGAAGATCAGTTTGACAGCTGAGTGAAGGATGGTTTGGAATAGAGTTAAGGCAAGGAGACCAACCAACAGGTTACAACAATAATAATAAAGACCTGGACAAAGATTGTGTCAGAGTCAGAGGAGAGAAGGGGAATCTTGGAGAAATGTTGGATATGATAAGATTTGATAACTGATTAGGTATGGGGGTGGGGAGAGAGAAGCCAAGGTATGACATTTAGATTAGTGAGCCTGAGTGAATAAGATGGTGTTACCCTCATTAATAATAGTGAAGTTGAAAAGAGGGAAGGGTTTGTGGGCAAATATAATGAGATCAATTATGCACATGTTGACTTTAAGATGTCTGCAGAACATCCATTTCAAGATGTTGAAAAGACAGTTGTAGATGTAAGACTAGAAGTTGGGAAAGAGGATAGCAATGGACAAGTAGGTCTGAGAGTCATCTTCATAGAGATAATAATAGAAACCATGGGAAGCAGTGAGTTCACCCAGCAAAATAGTATAAAGGAAAAAGAGAAGAGGGTCTAAGACCAAACTTTAGGATACCTCCTCAGTTAGCAAGCATGATATGGATGAAAATCCAGCAAGGATTCAGAGAACAGGAAGTCAGAGGGTTATAAAGAGAATCAGGAGAAAACAGTGTCATGAAAACCTAGACAAAAGAGAGTACCAAGGAAAGAGGGTGGTCATCAGTTTCTTCGGCTGCATGAGATTTGAGAAAAGTCCTTTAGATTTATCAAGTAAAATATCATAAGTAACTTTGGAAAGAACAGTTCTGGTTAAATAATGTGGTCATGGGGCAGCTAGGTGGTACAGTGGATAGAGTACCAGCCCTGGAGTCAGGAGGACCTGAGTTCAAATCTGGCCTCAGACACATAACACTTACTAGCTGTGTGACCCTAGGCAAGTCAGTTAACCCCAATTGCCTCACCAAAAAAACCCAAACAAAAAAAAAATAATGTGGTCAGAAGCCAGACTGACAGAATTAAGAAGAGAGTGAGAGAAAAGCAGAGGCCCCTATTATAGATAGCCTGCTAAAATTTAACTACGGAACAAAGAGACATATACGACAAAAGGCAATAGGAATGAACAGATCAAGTGAGGGCTTCTAGAGGATGGAGGAGATGTGGGCATCTTTGTAGGCAGAAGGGAAGCAATCAATAGATAGGGAGTGATTAAAGAAAAGAGAACAGTGGGGATGATAAAGGGGGCAGTTTGCTAAAGAAGATAGGATGGAATGGGATCCCTTGTACATGGAGAAAGGCTTGCTTTGGAAAGGAGAAGAGCCACCTCTTCAGGTAAGATAGGAGTAAATGGAGTAATGATAGCAGAAAGTATCTGAGTAATGTGAGATGAGAAGCAGGAGAGAAAAGGGAGCTCTCAGAATTTTCTCAATTTTTTTTCAGTGAAATATGAAGTAAGTTCTCAGCCATGAGGGGAGGGGAGAGGGAGATCTGTGGGAAGATTTGAGAAGGGATGGAAAAGTTTGGCAAAGCCACTGTGGTGAAGAGGATAATGAGTCATTAAGGGAAGTGTAAAAGAATTGCCTTGCCAAAGTGGGGGATCCAACTGAGATGCTGTAAGACAAACTTGTAGTGGACTCAATCAACACAGTTTCATGGTTTTCTCTATTTCCATTCTGCATAATATCAATTAGAAAAAAGGAAGTGTATGGTATAAGTATACAAGGTCAATTATTGTATAAACTCAATGATTTAGAGCTTGACGGGACCTTAGAAGCCATCTATTGTAACCCTTTAACGATACACATGAGGAAACTGAAGCATATTACAAATGGTAGTGACTTGTCCATGGCCACACAGCTAATTACTTTCAAAGGTCAGAAGATGAGAAGGCCAAGAGGTCCTTGGGATATATCAATCCATCAGATGACAGTGCTGAGGAGGAAAGGATATTGGTAAGGAGACAGGGGGAGGAAGGATCCTGATGGCAGTCACCTGAACATGGTCTGAATGGCCTGTGCTGAAGAGGAGAGGAGATGAAGACCTCCACCAGCCAATGTTCTTGCCCATCCACCTTGGAGGCCAGAGTAAGTAATTTAACATCTCTGGCCCACAGTTTCTTACATGGAAATTGAAGGGGTTATATTGGATAACCACAAAATTATCTTCTAACTCTAAATCCATATAGGTCCATATAGGATATAACCTCTATCCATATAAGCATAACTATAACTTCTTTCCTGAGTACCTGTCCCACCAAGTGTTACCTGTATGTCTGGAGTTGGCTATCCTTTAACCATTTCAAACTTAAAAAGTCTAAAACCAAACTCATCTTTCCCCTTTAAAAAGCCCCTTCTCCAACATGTTTTAGCTCTGTTTTGTGTACCACAATTGTTCACTACCCAAGTTGTCAGCCTAGGAGTCATCCTCAATTCTTCCCTCTCCCTCTCTCCTCACTTTCTGTAGCCAATAATTGGTCAGACTTGCCAATTCTTCACCAGCATCTCTCACATAGCATCTTCCCTATACTCACTTAAACATAATCTCTCCTTAACAAAGCTGACACAATAGGGCTTTTTTTTTTGAGAACCAATTCTTTTAATTTAGTGATCCATATAGGGGTGTGTAACAACGTGGCCTTTAAATATTGTCCTCTAGTATTTCTTCTTTATTCTTTCTGCATGAAAAATCATATTCTTTGGGAAAGCACTTTTGGAAGTCAAAAGAATTTTCAAACTTTCACAATAGGCTTTTTAACCCAAATAAAATATATTTCCAATGAAAGTTGAGATAGGATACAGTCCTTTATAACAGTTAGTCAGTGAACAAGCATTTATTAAATACCTACTATGTGTCAGGCAGTATGTCAAGTCCTGGGGATACAAAGGAAGGCAAAAGACAGGTCCTGTTCTCAAGGAGCTCACAGTCTAATCTGTCTCAGCTCTCAGAAGCCTTAACTTCCTTGAAGACTGGATTCATGTGCTACCTCCTCTAACAAGTCCTTCCTTCTGCCTAATTTTTAGTGCCCTCTCCATTGCCATATTGATATGTATATATTTAGCAATTAACATGACATAATCTTCTCGTAGAATGTTACTCCCTGAGGGCTCTGACTGTTTGCTTTGGTCTTTGTAGCCTAGTGCATTACATAATGCTCTGTATAAAGCTCTTAATGAATGCTAGGTTGCTTGATTGATTGAATTGTTCACAGATACTTTCGAGCCATAAAATGTGTATATTAGTCACAAAAGCAAAATATAAAACTTTACTTGCCATTTGCAGGCAATCACAGTCTACTTTGAAAGTTCTATTTCCTTAATTGATATTTGTTTATGTTTCAAAAGCAAAATCTCTTATGTTGTTTTGTGGACCCCAACTACCCAGGAGTACAAAGTTTCATTGAAATAGAATAATGGATCAATAATTGTGAGAAAGGTTCTCTTGAACTATCCGAGTGTCTACTCTTGGAGAGCATGGAATGTATCTTAATGGTCTCTCCAGCTCAGAGTTCACTATGGCCAGTTTTATGAAGGTGAGGTGGGAATTAAGGTACTTTCTGTGATGATTTAGCCCTCAAAATCCTTTAGCTTGAACTATCCAGAACCCTACCTTCTAAACCAAGAATTTACTTGTTTCCAAGCTGTGCTTTTAAGGGTCTATAAAGTTCTTGTTTACAGGATTTGGTGTATGTGGGAAAACTTGCCTTAAATAGATCCATCTATCTCATTTTTCAAGGGAAAACAGTCTGTGGGGCCTGATCATCAGACTTAAAACAAATGAGCAATAACCACAAGCAATATGAACTAGCAGGTGGTTAAAATTGATGAATCCTGGACATGAAACTGCATGGCACATTTTGTGAAAGGTCACAGATCGCCAAATCTGAAAATGGAAATTTTTTGCATCTGGAAAAGTACTACATATCACATCCTGGACAGGTATTCTAATTGTTTCTCTAATGTTCTTTATATAAAATCATATTATCTCTTTAGATCAGGACATCCTCTGAATATTTTATTTTTTTTCTTTCTACAGTAATACACTCCACCCCTCAGTTCTTGAACCAACTTTCTCTTCTTCTTATAGGTCAAAATCAGCCCTTATGATGTGGGAAAGCTGGGACACTAATCCACTCTTGGTGGAGTTGTGAGAAGATCCAACCATTCTGGAAAACAATTTGGAACTATGCCCAAAGGGCAATAGAACCGTGCATATCCTGTGATCCAACAATACCACTGCTAGGTTTACATCCCAAAGACATCCCCCAAAATAGATAAAGACCTATTTGTACAAAAATATTTATAGCAGCACTTTTTGTGGTAGCTAAGAATTGGAAATCAAAATGATGCCCATGAATTGGCGAATGGCTAAACAAGCTGAGGTATATGATGGTGATGGAATATTATTGTGCTTTAAGAAATAACAAGAAGGATGATTTCAGAAAGGTCTGTGAAGACTTGTATGAACTGATGTGTAGTGAAGTAAGCAGAACCAATAAAACATTGTGCACAGAGATAGCAATATTGTTTGATGAAGAACTGTGAATGACAACTATTCTCAACAATATAATGATCCAAGATAATCCCAAAGGATTATTGATGAAACATACTATCCACCTACAAAGAAAGAACTGATATTGATGGAATACAGATTGAAGAATGCTATTTTTTTCTTTCTTTCATTTTTTTTTCCTTTTATTCAAGTTTTCTTATACAAAATTACTAATATGGTAATGTTTTACATAATCATATATGTATAACTCATATCTGATTGCTTACTGCCTCAGGGAGGGGGGAGGGGAAGGAGGGATGGAGGGATAAAAAATGGAACCTAAAACTATAAATTAAAATGTTTATTACAAAATCAGCCTTTTCCTCTGCAAGTCATTCTTCTCCATCACCACCCCCAAATCTGCTCTTGAGAGATCTTCCCAACTCTAAAGTGTCCTTATACTCACCTCCCTCAAACACATTCTCATTTGTTACTATCTTAATATATCATGGTACTATCTCTGTTTTTACTTAATGTGTAAAGATGTGTAAAGGGTAGATGGGGCATTGGATAGAGTCCTTGGTCTGGAGTCAGGAAGACTTGAGTTCATATCTAGCCTTAAATTTAACCATACACCTAGTTGTATGACCATGGTCAAGTCACTTAACTGCTATTTTCCCCAGTTTTCCCATTGTTATAAATAACAAATGAGGCTAGGGAAGAGAGAAAGAAAGAGAGAATGAGAGGAAAGAGAAAACAGTGAGAGGGAGGAGGGAAAGAGAAAAGAGGGGAAGAGATAAAAAGGACAGAGAAGAGAGAAAGAGAAAGAGAAAGGTGGTGAGATAGAAGGAGGGAAGGAAGGAGGGAGAGAGAGAGAGAGAGAGAGAGAGAGAGAGAGAGAGAGAGAGAGAGAGAGAGAGATATGTTATATTTAATCTCACTCAGGTTTCCAAAACAAGCCAGTCACTTTTCTAAATGTAGTTTCCTGGGGGTGTCTTGCAAGACCTAAGTATCAAAGATCCCATAGAAGGAGAAAATGACCATCAAAGAAGTACATGAAGTATCCAATTCATAACCTGTTAAATATTTCCATGTGTATGTTTTTTCCCTCAGCTTGACAGGCTTATATATTATTCTCCCTATGATCACTGTAGGATTTTTTTAAAAGGATGAAGAATCTGTTATAAGTAAAAGAAACATGTCAAGATGAGTTGGTACCAGAAATCATGGTACTGAGAATAAAATTTGGTTATAATATTAACTTGACCTAGTAAAGCAGGCAAAAAAAATGCTTGGAGAGAAATTCAATCACCAAACCTGGATTCTCTCCATTATTGGCTTTCCATACTACTGACCCTAGGCGGAAAGCATTGAAAGAGAAAATAAACAAATCTGCACTGCTGCAATGTCTTGTTATAGACAGTACAGTGTAGGGGAAAGAGCAATGCTCTTGACAAAGGACCTGGGCTCAAATTCCAGCTCTGCTACTTGTTATCTGCATTACCTTGGACTAGTAATTTAACATTTCCATGCCAGTTTTCTCATCAAATGAGCAAGTCAACAATCATTTTAAAGCATGACATGAGGACATAGCTCTCTCTTCTAGGCACATGGGATGATATAAAGTTAAACTGAAACCTGCCTCCTTCTCCAGACTTGGAGAGGAACATGACATGAATACAGATACTTAAAATACACAATTTTAGGTGATAAGTGAATTGGGAGGAGGGGGGTTGCCAAAAACACTTTGTTGGGTCTGAGGAAGAAGATAGTTATAAATAATAGCAAGAAGAGGGGGCACCTAGGTGGTGCAATGAATAAAGTACTGGCTCTGGATTCAGGAGGACCTGAGTTTGAATCTGGCCTCAGACACTTCACACTTACTAACTGTGTGACCTTGGGTAAGTCACTTAACCCTCATTGCCCCACCCAAAAAAAAAAAAAGAATAGCAAGAATAGGGTGGTAGTAGAAGGTTTCCTAGAGAGGAAATGTTTGCTTTGGCCTTTAGTATATAGATAGCAGCTCAAAAGGGGTGTGTGGGGTGTTTAGGGAAGATTGGCACCTCTAGTAAAAGGTCATGCTAAGCCTTTTCAGAGCTGCTCACCTACTTTTGGTGTCTACCTGTCACCCAACCTGTGGCACAAAGAAGTTGAAGCATGCATAGCAGCCACATCTCAGTAAACTGTCTCAACAGATGAGCTAAACTAGGTTGAAGGTAAGCAATAGGCTTTGAACCCATTGATGAGTTAGGAGGATGCCTATCCCAAGTATGTGAAGACTTCTCCCAATAGAATGGGCAAACAAAAACAACTTGTTCCAAAGACCATGGAGCCAGCTGAAGCAAGTACTGGGAAATGCATAGAGTTTGGTTAGACATCAAAGATGCCAACCAAGGTCATCCACTGTTTTCTAGGCCATCACCAGCCATCTTTACTTTTGTTTTGGCACTGGACTTTGATAATTCTAGAAAAGAAAGTTAGGCTGGTGATTTGCACAATTATGCCTCACTTAAATCCAATTCACAAACAAGTCAAGACATCACTAATTTTTGTTATTCAAAAATGATAGTTGAACACTACCAGCTCAAAAGGTAAAAATTAAGGATATATCCAAGTCATGTTGAACAGCTTAAACAAAGGCCCCAAACCATAAGAACAAAGTATATTTTGGACACAGACTTACCCAGTTTGGCAAGAATGTACCCTGTGTCGCAAAGTACAATATGAAATAAGGCTTGAAAGATAGAGTGACCCTAGGTTTAGAAGGGCCTTCAATATCACTAATTTATAAGAGGTTAAAGAACAAAGAGAGGAAGAAAGGATGGGATGGAGAGAAATGTAAAATTAACAGTCATAACTGTGAATGTGAATGGAAGAACTCTCCCATAAAACTGAAGAGAACAGTAGAGTGGATTAAAAAGCATAATCAAACAATATTTTAGAAGAAATAAGTAAAAGGAAAATATGTATATATATATATATATATGTGTATATATATATACACAGTGTTAAAATAAGGGAGTAGAGTAAAATATGTATATATTTTATACATATGTATATATATGTGTGTGTATAAAATATGTATATATGTGTGTATATATATATATATATATATATATACACAGTGTTAAAATAAGGGACTAGAGTAAAAATATATTATGCTTCAGTTGAACTAAAAAAAACAAGAAATAGCAATCATGATCTCACATGATGTAATGGCAGAAAAATAGGAATGATTTAAAGAGATAATTGGCATGATATAAAAAGGATCCATAGACAATGAACTAATATAAATACTTAAAATATATGCACCAAATGTTATGGAATATGAATGCCTAAATAAAAGGTTAATAAGTTACAGGGAGAAATAGTAAAATTATAAGAGTCGGGGACTTCAATGTACCTCTTCCAGCTCTAGACAAATCTAACCAAAATATAAATAGTTAAAAATCTGAATAAAGTTTTAGAAAAGTAAGCTGTCATAGAGTCTGACAAAAACTGAATAGAAATAGAAAGGAATATATACATACATACATATATATATACATGCAGATATATATACATGTACATGTGTGTTTGTATACATATATAATGTATATATTAGAGTATAAAAACCTCACAAACAATTGCAGAAAAACTAAATTACACATCCTGTAATGACCACAACACAATAAAATTATATTCAATAAGGAGCCTTTGAAGAAAGCACTCAATTAATTAGACACTATATAACTTAATTTTAATGCAAAAGTAGGCCAAAGAACAAATTAGAGAAACAATAGAAAATTTCATCAAGGAAAATGACCATAAGACAACATACCAAAATTTTGGGGATGCTGCTAAAGCAATTCTTAGTGTAAAAATGTATATCACTAAAAGCATTTTTTTTAAAAAAGAAATAACAAGTGAATAAATTGGGCATGCAACAACCTAGAAAAACTAGAAAGGCAATAAATCAAGATATTATAATTAAATAAAAATATTTTTAAAATAAAACAAGAAATTTTTAAACTTCAGAGACATCTGAGGAGAATAAGGAGTTCTCAGAGATTAACTATTAGGTAGTGTTGATTTGAGAATGTGGGGTGCTGGGAGCATTAGATTGTGATCTCTTTGAAGGCAAGGACTGTTTTTTGCCTTTTTTTGTATCCCTACAGGTTAGCATAGGGCCTGGAAAATAGTATTCACTTAATAAATTTTTTTGACTCAGGGTTTGAAAAGCACAAAGATTTGACAGCTACTGTGGAGAGTTGGACAGTGGATCGATTATGGAGGAGTAGAATACTGTTCACTGGTGATGAACTAGTGAATTTCCAGTAATATCAAGAGTAAAACTATGTGGCACAGATAGAATGCAGGGCACAAAATCAGGAAGACTCATCTTCCTGAATTCAAAGCTAGCTTCATACACTTACTAGCTGTGTGACCTGGTCAAGTCACTTAACCATGTCTGTCTGAGTTTCATCATCTATAAAGTTAGCTGCAGAAGGAAGTGACAAAAAAAATCCAGTATCTTTGCCAAGGAACTCCCAAATGGGGTTGCAAAAAATTGGAAACAAGTGGCTTAAGGCAAAATCCATTATCTAGGTGTGGTTTAATCCCATCAGTCCTTCAGAAATCTAGACAAAATAATCTATCTCCATTCTTTTGTTCCCTTGGATTTCTCCCAGATGAGATTTGATAATGTTTCTCAAGGAGAACTGGACTTTCTGGACTGGGGGGAGGGGGGAGAAAGCACTGAGAAACTAATTCCTGGATCCCTAAAAAATCCATTATCCATGATTATTTTCCACAATATCTAAGATAGATAAGGAATTGATTCAAATATATAAAACCAAGAACCATTCACCAATTGATAAATGATCAAAGGATATGAACATATTTCTCAACAGAAAAAAAATATATGCTATCATCATTCAATTAATTCTCAATGATTAGAGAAATGGTGATTAAAGCAACTATTATATTGTGATAAAATAATGGGATTTAGCAGATATTAAGGGAAAGGTTAAGTAGGGGAGATTTATGATCTAATATCCAATTTTAAATCTCACAGTTTGGCGACCACGAAGGGACAGTAAAGTTTCCATAATTCATAAATCTCATATTAATTTCACCAAAGACAGTATGATGGTAAAAATGCAAAATCTCCCCTACTTAACCTTTCCCTTAATATCTGCTAAATCCCATTATTTTATCACATTCCCCCCTTTGTTTCTTCTAGGAACAGGTGTTCCTTGATGAAACAGTAAAAAATAATTAAGTCTTTGGAAGTCTTTTCTCAGTTCTCTTGTCTTCTTGGATTGGTAAGATGTCATCAGGAGGAAGCTGGATTCTGGTCTGGAAAGCTGGATTCTTCTTCTTTAACTGAATTGCTAGAAAGGTTAAGTAGGGGAGATTTTGCAATTCAGTTAAAGAAGAGAAAAGACTTCCAAAGACTTAATTATTTTTTACTGTTTCATCAAGGAACACCTGTTCCTAGAAGAAACAAAGGGGGGAATGTGATAAAATAATGGGATTTAGCAGATATTAAGGGAAAGGTTAAGTAGGGGAGATTTATGATCTAATATCCAATTTTAAATCTCACAATATTCACTTCACTTCCATAAGGTTGGCAAAAAATTCTTAAAAAAGGAAAATTATTGTTAAAAGGAAAAATTGAGGGAAATCAAGGCACACTAATACACTCTGTGTAATATTATGAACTGGTTTAGCCATTCTAAAATTTAATTTGGAATTTAATCCCCAAAGACACTATATGGCACAAACCCATTGAGGCATAAATATATCCGAAAAAGAAGAAAAGTACTGATGTATACAAAAATATTTATAGTAGCTCTTTTTTACATTAGCAAAGAATAGGAAACTGGGTGGACGGGAAAGGGGGAGTTACCCCTAAATTTTGGAAAGGTTTTAAAAATTATGCTATATGAGTATAATGGAATACTATTCTATCACATATGAGACTTTCCAGATCCTCTCAACTGCTAGTGTCTACCCCTCTCATATTACCTTATATCTCCTCTTGCCTCTCCTATTAGAATATGAACTCTCTGACAGCAGGGACTATTTGCTTGTTTTTTTTTCTTTTCTTTAAATACCTAGTGCTGGGGCAGCTAGGTGGTGCAGTGGATAAAGCACCAGCCCTGAAGTTGGGAGGACCTGAGTTTAAATCAGGCCTCAGACATTTGACACTTACTAGCTGTGTGACCCTGGGCAAGTCACTTAACCCTCATTGCCCTGCAAAAAGAAAAAAAAAAAGAAATCCCTAGTTCTTAGTACAACATCTGGCCCAGACATACACAGAATAAACACTTAATAAACACTTGTTGATTGAATAATTGACATTTTACAGATAAGGAAGCTGAGGCTCTGAAATGTTTGGGGGCTTTTCATCATCACACTATTGGAACTGATTCCATACTGATGGGATTGAAATTGGTGTTCATCCTTACTTCTCAAAGAGGACCAATGAAATCAGAAGGGTGTTATTTTGACTTGCAAGTGAATTGGATTTAAGTGAGGCAGAGCTGTACAAGGTCATCAGCTCTACTCTCTCCTTCAGAGCCATCAGAGTCCAATGGCAAGGCATAGGTCAGGACAACTAGTGATGGCCCCAGATGCAGCAGAAGACCTTGACTTTTTTAATCTAAGGTCTTTCCCTAGTCTCATTCTGTCTGAAGCAATATCCATCTAGTGGATAAAATCTAGGTAAGGATTGAGGTAAAAGATGATCTACTTTGCCTTCACAAAACACTCAGGGAGGGAAAAACCTTCAGAATTTCTGGCTAGAAGAGGTAGGTCTACTAACTTCAAATTGTATACTCTATGCATATCCTCAGGCCTTTCCAGATCTTCCCAGTTGTTACTGCCCTCCCTCTAAAAATTAGTACTTTGTGTTTATAGTGAATACATTTTCATTTACCTATCTGTCTACATATTATTTACCTTCAGCAATAATAATATTAATGACAAGAACAACAATAATAGCTAACACTCATATAGAATTTGAGGGATGCAAAGCACTTTACATATAGTTTCCTAAGAAGAGAAACGGTTTTATTTTTGTCTTTGTATTGCCAGCACCTATAATAGTGCCTTAGTTAAAGCAGATCTTTAATAAATGTTTGTTGAATTGAATTATATTGAATTTATCCTATCCATTACATTATGCTGCCTCCATCAAATTCACACTTGACAATAAAGAATAACCAACAGAGAAGACTCAGTCCCCTTTCAACTGGTCAGAACTACATTAATCTGAATTTTATATGTTGAACAGATTGAAATTAGTGCATCTTAATTGGGGGGAAAATTGATGGATTTCTTGGGATTGAATTTGATTCATGTGGTTTTGAACTGATGGATTTTTGAATGAAATTGAATCACAAAGCAATGTGTTAATGGCTGCAAAACCACATGAAACTGAGAAGGAAAGATGGCCAAAATTGCTTTAGGTCCAAATTGGCAGGTTTCCTGTAGTTCTCTTTGATAGACTCATCAGGAAGATGAGTCATTTGAGAAATAATAAAAGGTGAAAATGGACAAGATACAGCTTAATGGTGACGACTATTAACTCATTGACTAATGGTACAACTTGCTTCACTTTACATAAGTCTATGTCTCCTCTAGAAGTGTGGGAATGTGACTGGTCAAAGAATGCAAAGACCCTTATTATATCTATATTACATGATCCGAGATACATAGGAAGCCATAGTGGGGGTAAAAAACAACAACAAAAAAATGCATTTAGGATCATTGGGCCATAGATTTATAGCTGGTGGTATAGTGGAAAGAACATTGAATCTGGAGTCAGAAGCCTTGACTTCCAAACTCATCTCTGATGCTTACTGCTTATGTGGCTTTGGATAAGTCACTAAATCACTCCAGGTCTCAGTTTGCTCATTTTAAAATGGATGAGTTGGACTAGGTGGCCTATGAGTTCCCTTTTAGATCTAGGTCTGTGATCCTATGGTTGCCAAGTACTTTAGAAGCCCTCCTCATTTTACACATGTGGAAACTCTAAACTCTATAATCCTTATTCTCTAATGCTCCCTCTAAATATCTATTTTTGAAAATCAAAAGCACTCTTAAAAGACATCAATATTTGCCATCATTGAGAATACTTAAAAGAAGACACTGAAGGCAATTACTAAACAGGAGTTTCTATAGAACTTTGAACAATAATAGTAACACCAGACATTTAAGCAGTGCTTTAAAGTTTAAAATGTACTTTACATAAATTTTTTCATATGAGCCTCTCAACAACTCTGAGATATAAGTGCCATCGATATCATTACCCCCATTTTACAGATAATGAAATAGGCTCAGGGAGATTAAATGGCTTATTCATTATTTACCATGAACATTTATATAAGGCTTAAAAGTTTATAAAATATTTTACATATGTTAACTCATTTGATCCTCACAACAGCCCTGTGAGGTAGGTGTTATTTTTATACTCGATTTACATATGAGGGAATGGATACTAAGAGATTTTAGTATTGTCACACTATTAAAGATTCAAGTTCAGGTCATTTTGACTCCAAATCTCATACAAGAACATCATTGAAACAAACATATAGCTTTCAAAGGTGATGTCTTTGAAACAGACAATAGTTATTAGGAGTTATAAATTCCATACCATTCATTATTATATGCTGCCTCATATTATGTATGTTCAGCAAATCTTTAATGAATAGTCACCTGTTACACAGTCTTGTGCCAGGCCATATAAAAAAGACAATGATGACTAAGTTAATACTCTCAAAGAACATCCTACTATCATCCAGTATGGAGAATGAAAGAGGGCTCAGACTTTTTTAGCCTGGTCTCAGAGGGTAGAACTAGTGCAATAAATAGGCAGATGTTACAGAAAACTAAATTTCACAAGAATCAGAGAATTCCAAAAATGAAATGGGATTCCTTTGGAGATAATAGATTTGCCATAATTAGAGGTCTTCAGACAGAGTCTGAATAACCACTTGTCCTTAGTATTGTAAAAGAAATTCTCATTCAGATATTAGGTGAATTAGAGGACCACTGGATGAATAATGTCTTCAAGGATAGGTAGGATTTAATAGGAATGGATAAGTATGAATTAAGATATTGAGGTAGAAAAATGAAAATAAGAAGTGAATAATCGAGTTTCTCAAGTCAACAAGCATTTCTTAAGCACTATTTAGGCTATACAAAGAAAGGGGGCAAACAATCTTTGCTCTCAAAGAGCTAACAATTTACAATTTTGAAAGTAATGTGAGGTAAAGCTATAAATATGGACCTAAAAAGGTTCCTGATATAGAGGGCCATAAGTATTAGGGAGAAGTCCCATTTTTGAGTGAGGAAATGAAATATAGGAGCTGTGCTTTAGGAATATTAATAAGATGACCACATGAGATGGGTTAGAAGAGGAGACTGGGGTCAGTGAGAATGGCTGAGAAGCCATCACCTGAAAGGTAATAAGGACAAGTAGTTGGTGTTAGAAATGGAAAAGAGAGCTGATTCTTCAAAAACAATGCCTAGTTAGATTATATAATGCATGGGGGTGGAAGGAATGGGTATTTAGTGGTATCAAGTACAATAAGGAAGCCAAGAAGAATAAGAAATGGATAAGTGAAGCAAAAGCATTAAGTGCTTATTATGTGGCAACTACTGTGCTATGAATATGCAACTACAAAAGAAAAACTGTCCCTGCATTCTAGGAGATAATATTCTAATAAGTTTCTCAGGTTAAGAGTCACTGATGATCTTCATGGAATGTTGAAGAGACATGTCATATTGCTAGGAGGAGTCACCATGACAGAGTTTAGAGTCTATTTGGTACCAGGAAAGAGAATTAGATTTGATATCATAAGAAATGAGTTCAAAGTTTAGCTTTACTACTTATTTGCTACATGATCTTAAAGATAAGTCAGTCATTTAACCTTTTAGGGTCCCAATTTCTTTTTTTATTTTTCTTTCTTTTTTTTTTTTTGGTATTATAGAAATAAGGAACGTAAACCTTCAGTATCAAGCATGCATAATCAAGCAAAACCAATCCTTTGATTGGCCATATCTGAAAATATCTTATTTTTCTCCTCAAGTTCGTTGCTGCTGTTAGGAATTGGGAAATATATATTTTCAGTGTTCTGAAATTATTTGGCCATTGAGTTGATCATTGCATTGATGTTCTCTAACCATAGGTTTCCCATAAAGTTTTATCCTGGACTCTCTCTTTTTCTCCCTTTATACTAACTACTTCATTTGGTGATCATATCAGTTCCCAAGGATTTAATTACCATTTCTATGCTGCTGTTTCTCAGTTCTACATATTTTACCCTAATCTATCTGCAGACCTCCAAACACATCTCCAATCACTTTCACAAAAAATAATATGAACTGCCTACGTCATATAGTGTGTTTTTTTTTCTGAATGGTTGTTGTTCATTTTTCATTTTTGAAAAGGTCAATGATATCAGGAGGGTAGTATCCTGATTAGTTCATGAGTTAGATTTAATTGAGGCAGAGTTGTCTCACTCTCTAAGAGTCATCAAAGTCCAGTGGCAAGACAAAAGCCAAACGCAAAGACTGGTGATAGCCTGGGAGAAAGTGAATAACCTTGGGGTCTTTGATTTCTTAACAAGCTCTAAGCATTCCACATCATCTGTTTCAGCCACTTTCTTTGGATGTTGGAACAAATTGTTCTCATCTGCCCAGTTCACCCAAGGAAGTTTTCACATGCTTGGGTGAACTCATTGATGGTTTTGAGGCCTGTCAGTTACCCACAACATGGTTTAGCCCATCTGGCAAACAACAATATCAATTTCAGTTATTATTATCCTTTAAACAATTTTTGACCTTTCATTTCTACTTTGAAATGTTCAATCTAACAAAACTTAGAATATTCTTACCACTAGTTTTAATGAAACCAACTACAACCACAAGTAATCATGGAATCATTGAACTAGAGCTGAATAGGGAAATCACTACCTTATAAGTAGCTTATTCCTCCTTAGTAGATAATTCTAATTCTTGTAAAGTTATTCCTTATTTTATCAAAATTTATCTTGCTGTAAAATTCATCCATTAATCTTAGATTTCTTTTCCAGGATAGTGAAAGGATTTGACACCATTTCCTATGAGGATTAGCTGAAATAAATGGGGATATTCATCCTAGAAAAGGGAGGACTCCAGGCTTGGCAGGAGTGAGGTGAAGGAGAGGGATAAAGTAGCTGGCTTCAAGTATTTGAAGGGCTGTCATGGAAAAGATATTAGCTTTATTATGATTTGTTTGAGGCTAGAGATGATAGTATTCTATCATGTAGACTGGCTGGCAATTAAGAAGTGGCTGGTGCTTAATGTTTCTGCTCAGGAGCCAAAACTGGAAGAATCATGTGAAAATCAAGAGTGAGAAGCTCAGAGGCTCAATTTAGGAGCCAGATAGTGTTGGCCAGATCACCAGCAAGACTACTTACCAGGATTGAAACAGTCCATGAGGATAGCCAAGAGATGTTGTGTGAGTTCAGATCGAAGGGTTAATTATCATGGTAATAGTGCCCAAGTTACAAAAATAGTCCACAAAATTTGGTACACTAAGGTTCCTGAAGGTGTAGGTGTGAGTGTGGGTATATGTGAGTATGCATGCTCATACATATGTGTTTATCTCTATGAAGTTAGTCAAACCTTCCAGCTTTCTTCAAATTGGTTTTGCATAAAAACTTATCACCTTCAATAGAGATAGCATTCTTTAAGAAAGCTACTATATCTAAGCAATGATAGACACTACAAAGGATATAAGAATTATGTTCTTTCTACATAAAAACTTCTCAAATATTTAAAAAGAACTATCATCTTCCTTCTATAGTAAACCTCTTGTGTGGGTTAAATATTCCTGGTTCCTTTCATCAATCCTTATACCAGATAGTATCAAAGACCCTCAACATCCTAATCACCTTTCTCTGAATGTATTCCATTTGACCACTGATATTTTCTAGGTATGTGACCATGAGCAAATTACTTAACCTTGAGTGATTAAGTTTGCTCATCTTTAAAATGGTAGTAATAATGTCTAGAGTATCTACCTCCCAGAGTTTTTTGAAGCCCAAAAGAGATAAAATATGTAAATCTCTTTAAATGTCAATCTGTATTTCATGGTCTGCCTTATCATATAGTTATTCCAATGAATTTTGTGTTTCCTCTATAAAAGTTGCATCTTAGTTAAATGAGTTACAAGAGGAATTAGACAGTAATACTATACTAGTGGGGGATCTGAATCTCCCCCTCTCAGAATTAGATAAATCTAGCCAAAAAATAAATAAGAAAGAAGTGAAAGAGGTGAATAGATTACTAGAAAAGTTAGACATGATAGATGTCTGGAGAAAATTGAATGGGGATAGAAAGGAATATACCTTTATCTCAGCAGTACACGGCACATTTTCAAAAATTGACCATGTATTAGGGCACAAAAACATCAGTCAAATGTAGAAAGGCAGAAATAGTAAATGCATCCTTCTCAGATCATGATGCAATAAAAATTACATATAAGAAAGAGCCAGGGAAAAGTAGAATGAAAATCAATTGGAAACTAAATAATTTCATTCTAAAGAATGAATGGGCCAAACAAGAAATCATAGAAACAATCAATAACTTTATCCAAGAGAATGACAATAATGAGACAACATACCAAAATTTATGGGATGCAGCCAAAGCAGTGCTTAGGGGAAAATTTACAGCTCTAAATGCTTACATGAATAAGAAAGAGAAAGAGGAGATTAATGAATTGGGCATGCAACTTAAAAAGCTAGAAAAAGAACAAATTAGAAATCCCCAATTAGACACTAAATTAGAGATCCTGAAAATTAAAGGAGAAATTAATAAGATTGAAAGCAAAAAAACTATAGAATTAATCATTAAAACTAAGAGCTGGTTTTATGAAAAAAACCAATAAAATAGATAAAATATTGGTTAATTTGATTAAAAAAAAGAAAGAAGAAAACCAAATTACCAGTATCAAAAATGAAAAGGGTGATGTTACCACCAATGAAGTGGAAATTAAAGCAATAATTAGGAAATATTTTGCCCAACTGTATGCCAATAAATTTGACAATCTAAATGAAATGGATGAATATTTACAAAAATACAAACTGCCCAGGTTAACTGAAGAGGAAATAAAATCCTTAAATAAACCCATATTAGACAAAGAAATTGAACAAGCTATTAATGAACTCCCTAAGAAAAAATCCCCAGGGCCAGATGGGTTTACGGGTGAATTTTACCAAACATTTAAAGAACAATTAATTCCAATATTATACAAATTATTTGGAAAAATAGGTGAAGAAGGAGTTCTACCAAATTTGTTTTATGACACAAATATGGTGGTGATACCAAAACCAGGCAAAGCAAAAACAGAGAAAGAAAATTATAGACCAATTTCCCTAATGAATATTGATGCTAAAATCTTAAATAAGATATTAGCAAGGAGATTACAGCAAGTGATCACCAGGATAATACACTATGACCAGGTAGGATTTATACCAGGAATGCAGGGCTGGTTCAACATTAGGAAAACTATTAACATAATCAACCACATCAATAAGAAAACCAACCAAAATCATATGATTATCTCAATAGATGCAGAGAAAGCTTTTGACAAAGTACAGCACCCATTCCTAATAAAAACACTAGAGAGTTTAGGAATAGGGGGAGCTTTCCTTAGAATAATAAACAGTATCTACCTAAAGCCATCAGCAAGTATTATATGCAATGGAGATAAATTAGAGGCCTTCCCAATAAGATCAGGGGTGAAACAGGGATGTCCATTATCACCCCTATTATTTAATATTGTCCTAGAAATGTTAGCTTTAGCAATCAGAGAAGAGAAAGGAATTAAAGGAATTAGAATAGGCAAGGAGGAAACAAAACTATCACTCTTTGCAGATGATATGATGGTATACTTAAGGAATCCTCGAGAATCAAGTCAAAAATTACTTGAAACAATTAACAACTTTAGCAAAGTAGCAGGATATAAAATAAATCCACATAAATCATCAGCATTTCTATACATGACCAACAAAGTCCAGCAGCAAGAGATAGAAAGAGAAATTCCATTTAAAGTAACGGTAGATAATATAAAATACTTGGGAGTCTACTTGCCAAGACAAACCCAGGAACTCTATGAACACAACTACCAAACACTCTTCACACAAATCAAATCAGATCTAAATAATTGGAAAGATATCAATTGCTCATGGATAGGCAGAGCTAATATAGTAAAAATGACAATACTGTCTAAATTAATTTACTTATTCAGTGCCATACCAATCAGACTACCTAAAAATTATTTTATACAGCTAGAAAAAATAATAACAAAATTCATCTGGAAAAACAAAAAATCAAGAATATCCAGGGAAATAATGAAAAAAAATTCACAGGAAGGGGGGTTAGCGGTACCAAACCTGGAGCTTTACTATAAAGCAGCAGTCATCAAAAATATCTGATACTGGCTAAGAAATAGAGTGGAGGATGAATGGAATAGACTAGGCACAGGAAATGCAGTAGTAAATGACACTAGTAATGTAGTGTTTGATAAACCCAAAGACTCCAGCTTCTGGGATAGGAACTCAGTATTTGACAAAAACTGCTGGGAAAACTGGAAGATAGTATGGCAGAAATTAGGCATAGACCAACATCTTACACCTTATACTAAAATAAGGTCAAAATGGATACATGATTTAGACATAAGAGGTGATACCATAGGTAAATTAGGAGAGAAAGGAATAGTCTACCTATCAGATCTTTGGAAAGGAGAACAGTTTTTGACCAAACAAGAGATAGAGTATATTATAAAATGCAAAATGGATGATTTTGATTATATTAAATTAAAAAATTTTTGTACAAACAGAAGCAATGCATCCAAGATTGGAAGGGAGGCAGAAAACTGGGAAACAATTTTTGAGGCCAGTGCTTCTGATAAAGGCCTCATCTCTAAAATATATAGGGAATTAAATCAAATTTATAAGGATCCAAGTCATTCCCCAATTGAGAAATGGTCAAAGGATATGAACAGGCAGTTTTCTGATGAAGAAACCAAAGCTATCTATTCCCATATGAAAAAATGCTCTAAATCTCTAATGATTAGAGAGATGCAAATTAAAACAACTCTGAGGTACCACCTGACACCTATCAGATTGGCTAAAATGACAAAAAAGGAAGATAATAAATGTTGGAGAGGCTGTGGGAAAATTGGAACACTAATGCATTGTTGGTGGAGCTGTGAGCTGATCCAACCATTCTGGAGAGCAATTTGGAATTATGCCCAAAGGGCAATAAAGCTGTGCATACCCTTTGACCCAGCAATTCCACTTTTAGGTCTTTTTCCCAAAGAAATCATGGAAGGGGGAAAGGGACCCAGATGTACAAAAATATTTATAGCTGTTCTTTACGTGGTAGCAAGGAATTGGAAGTTGAGGGGTGCCCATCAATTGGGGAATGGCTGGACAAGTTGTGGTATATGAATACAATGGAATACTATTGTGCTGTAAGAAATGATGAGCAGGAAGAGTTCAGAGAAACCTGGAGGGTCTTGCGTGAGCTGATGATGAGTGAGATGAGCAGAACCAGAAGAACATTGTACACAGTATCATCAACATTGAGTGTTGACCTACTGTGATGGACTATATTCTTCTCACCAATGCAATGGTACAGAAGAGTTCCAGGGAACTCATGATAGAAGATGATCTCCAAATCCAAGAAAAAAAAAAAGAAAGAAAGAACTGTGGAGTATAGATGCTGATTGAACCATATTATTTCTTTTGTTTTGGGTGCTGTTGTTATTTTTTTCTATTTTGAGGTTTTGCATCACTGCTCTGATTTTTTTCTCTTGTAACAGGATTAATGCAGAAATAGGATTAATGTTATTATGTGTATATATATGTGTATGTATATATCTATATCTATATCTATATGTATAGAGATATATAGATATAACCTATATCAGATTGCCTGCTGTCTAGGGGAGGGAGGGAGAAAAATCTGAAATTGTAAAGCTTGTATAAACAAAAGTTGAGAACTATCTTTACATGTAACGGAAAAAATAAAATACCTTATACATTAAAAAAAAAAGTTGCATCTTATACTTCTGGATAGCCTACCGCAATACTCTACATATGGTAGCCACTCAATTAAAATTGATCAATAATAGGGATTGTTACATTCCTTATGTGTGTGTCCCCAGAATCTAGGTAGCATTGTTCATGTTGATTAATTGTTGAATAAATTAGTTGAATGTGGAATGAATTAGCTTTTGAATGAATGAGTGATTTGTAGGAGCTTTAAATACTCAAGGAGACAATAGTTCATTCTATAAAAATAAACAATTTCACTATAGTGGACATTCCATCTGTAATCTCATCACAATATAATTTTACTTTAGTAGGTAGTCTATGAGAGCTGTTACAACTGAAAAATTTATCACCTTGTGACCAACAAACTTATTAGCATCTCCCCTCACCTAGGTTGGATGTCATATTACAAATGTAGTCTATCACTAGACGTGGTTGGTATGGAACCTCCAGAGCTTGAATTCCATTGGTATGGGGTATGGGTATGGGTATTGGTATAGAAACTTCTAAGCATTAGAGTAAGAGTCAATAACTATGGGGCAGCTAGGTGGTGAAGTGGATAAAGTACTGGTCCTGGATTCAGGAGGACATGAGTTCAAAGCCGGCCTCAGACACTTGACACTTACTAACTGTGTGACTCTGGGCAAGTCACTTCACCCTCATTGCCCTGTAAAAAAGTCAATAACTAAGATATATCTTCATTTTTAATAAATTAATCCTTTCTTTGCCTAAATTACTCTGAGTATATGTTCTTAGAGTGAACTTTGCCATGTCTGATTATGTAGTACTCATGACTTCTATGAGTTAAAGGGGCAAAATATGTATTCATGTTATCCATCTCATCCTGACTCATCATGACATGGAGCTGGATCTAGGTCCTTGAATGTTCTGATAGACCACATTCTGACACCTTATAGCAAACTGCCACCTAAAATCCAGCCAATGTAAAATCGGAAAAGTTTGTTCCTAGAAAATTAACCACAAGTAAATCAATCAACAAACATTTCTTAATCACCTGCTGTAGGCCAAGTATTATGTGTCAGGCACTGGGGACTTAAAGACAAAAATTAATCAGTTGGAGGAGCAGAGCTCAGATGGCAGAGGAAAGGCTGTGACTCCCCCAGGCTCCCAACAACCTGTCCACACACTTCCAAAAATAATTCCATAGGACAACTCCCAGAGAAGCCCAACCTACAAAAGAACAGAGTGAGACTATTTTCCATCCAAAAACAGCTTAATTGGATTACTGGGACCACCTGCTGTTTGGGCTGAGAGAAGAGTTTGGCTCACCATGCAGATACAGCCCAGAACAGACCATGCCTTCAGGTCCTCAGTCTTCAGCTCCAGCAGCTTCATCTGAGGCTCAGCTGGCAGACTGGTGAGGGGGTTTGGTGGTTGGCAGGGGTGAAATGCCTGCAGTCTCTGCTGGAGATGGGGCAAAGCACCCTGGTTCTGAACCAGTGTGTTGACTCGAGTGGTGGAGGCCCAGTGGGGGAGGGGCACAGGCACACCAAGCTTCCAACCATAGAAAATCAGATTTCAATCAGACATCTGCTTCTGGGTAGAAATGAGTAAGCAGAGAAATCAGTGGACTATAGAAAGCTTCTTTGTGGGAAAGGTAGTCCAGAATACACCCTCAGAAGAAGATAATAACAAAATCAAAGCTCCAACATCCAAAGCTTCCAAGAAAAATATGAATTGGTTTCAGGCTTAAGAATTAGGATAAAGCAAATCAAAGCTAGTAGCTTTATGATAAGCCAAGAAACAATAAAACAAATCCAAATAAATAAAAAATAGAGAGCAATATGAAATATCTCATTGGAAAAAGAGCTGACCTGGAAAACAGATCCAGGAGAGGTCATTTGAACATCACTGGACTACCTGAAAACTATGATCAAAATAAGAGTTTAGATATCATCTCCCAAGAAATTGTCAGGGAAAAATTGCCCTGATATTCTAGAAGCAAAAGGTAAAATAGAAATCAAAAGAATCCACCAATCACCTGCTGAAAGAGATCCCAAAAGGAAAACTGCCAGGAATATTTTAGTCAAATTCCAGACATCCCAGATAAAAGACAAAAATATTGAACTCAGCTAGAAAAAAAGGAATTCAAATACTGTGGAGCTACAGTCAGGATTATATAAGTTCTAGCAGCATCTAAATTAAAGGATCAGATGGCATGGAATATGTTATTCCAGAGGGGAAAGGAACTGGGACTGCAACCAAGAATCACATAACCAGAAAAACTTGTATAATATTTCAGGGGAATAAATGGGACTTCAAGGAAAAAGAGGACTTTTTGGCATTCATGATGAATAGACTTGAACTGAATAGAAAATTTGACTTTCAAATACAAGACCCTAGAGAACCATAAAAAAGTAAACAGGAAAAAGAAATCAGGGGAGATGTTAAAATGTTAAACTGTTTGCATTCCTACATGGGAAGATAATACTTCTAACTCATAAGAACTTTCTCAGTAATAGGGCAGCTGAAAGGAATATACTTAGAGGGCACAGGTATGAGTTGAATATGAAGGGATGATATCTGTAAAGCACTTATTTTTTGTTTATCCTTTTTTGTGGGGCAGACAGGGTGGGGTGGCTTAAGTCTGAGGCTAAATTTGGACTCTGGACCTCCTGGATCCAGGACTAATGCTTTGTCAACTGTGTCACCTAGCTGACTCCTGATGACATCTTTAAAATAAAGTTAAAGGATAAAAGGAATGCACTGGAAGAAAGGGAAAGGGAGGTAGACTAGGGAAAAGTAGCTCACATAAAAGAAAGAAGAAAATGCTTATGGAGTGGAGGGGAAGATGGGGAAGGAGTGGTGAAGTGAGTGAACCTTACTCTCCTCAGAACTGGCTTGAAGAAGGAATAACATACACAGTCAAGTGGGTATGGTGATATATGTTGCCCTGAGGGAAAGTGGGAGGGGAAGGGAATGGGGGGGGGCTAGAGGCAAAGGAAGAGGGCAGATTGGGGGACAGGGCAGTAAAAAGCAAAACAATTTTGAGGAGGTATAGGGTGAAGGAAGATAGAAAAGAGTAAATATCAAAGGGAGAGAATAAGATGGAAGAGTACAGTTAGCAATAGTAATTGTGAAAGAAATGATGAGGATTATGAAAGAGGAAGAATTGATACTATCTGAATACAGATTGAAATATAACTTTATTTGTTAGCTACTCTTTCTAAAATTATTTTGTCTATTTTCTTTCACAACCTGACTAACATGAAGATGTTTTGCATAACTGTACATGTATGACATATCGAATTGCTTGATTTCATAGAGAGGGTTGAGGAGGGAGGGAAGAAGAAAATTTAGAACACAAAGTTTTTAAAAATCAATGAGAAAAAAATTGTTTTTTTTTACATGTAACTTGGGGAAAATTCTAAATAAAATTTTTAAAAGAAAAAGAAAAAAATTACAAGCAAGGGTATTTCAGAAAGGTCTGGAAAGAATTATGTGAACTGATGTATAGTGAAGTAAGCAGAGTAAGCAGAACCAAGAGAACATTGTGCACAGAGACAGCTATGTTGTTTGACAAAGAACTGTGAATGACTTAACTATTCTCAACAATATAATGATCCAAGACAATCCCAAAGGACTATTGATGAAACATAATATCCACCTCCAAGGAAAGAAATGATATTGCTGGAACATAGACTGAAGCATGCTATTTTTTATTTTCTTTCTTTTTTTTCTTTTATTCAAGTTTTCTTATACAAAATGGCTAATATGGTGATATTTTACATTTTCAAAAATGAATCAGTTGCTGGAGCCTCAAGGAGCTTCCTTTCTATCAGGGGAAAATATGTACAAAATCAGTACATACTAAATTTTATAAAGTAATGTTGGGGGCAACTAATGGTGCAGTAGATAAAGCACCTGCCCTGGATTCAGGAGGAGCTGAGTTCAAGTTCAGCCTCAGACACTTGACACTTATTAGCTGTGTGACCCTGGGCAAGTCACTTAACCCTCATTGGCCCACAAAAAAAAAAAAACTTTAAAAATAAAGTAATTTTGGAAAGGTGGTGACAGTCATTAGGGTATAGGAAAAGAGGCTCTGGAAATGCCAGAAAAGACCACATGTAGATGATGGCACTTGAGGTTAACTTTGAAGGAATTTTAAAATTATTATAGGAGGGGGGATGAGGAAAGGATACCTAACAGATACAGGGAACACTTTTTGGAAGAAACAAAGATTAGAGATGAAATGTCTCGTACAAGGAAAAGCAAGCAGGACATTTTGGTCATAGCTGATTGTATAAAGCTTCAGATTACAAATAGAAAATTTCATCATTGATGATGGGTTAACAGGAAATAACCGAAGCTTCTTTTTTTTTTAATTACTAAAGTATTTTATTTTTTTCCGTTATATGTAAAGATAGTTCTCAACTTTTGTTTATACAAGCTTTCCAATTTCAGATTTTTCTCCCTCCCTCCCCTCCCTCCCCCTCCCCTAGACAGCAGATAGTCTGATATATATATATATACACACACATACATACATACATATATACACACATACATACATATATATACATACACATATATACATATATACACATAATAACATTAATCCTATTTCTGCATTAGTCATGTTACAAGAGAAAAAGTCAGAGCAATGATGAAAAACCTCAAAATAGAAAAAAACAACAGCACCAAAACCAAAAGAAATAGTATGGGTCATTCAGCATCTATACGCCACAGTTCTTTTTTTTTTTTCCTTGGATTTGGAGATCCTCTTCTATCATGAGTTCCCTGGAACTCTTCTGTACCATTGCATTGGTGAGAAGAATATAGTCCATCACAGTAGATCAACACTCAATGTTGATGATACTGTGTACAATGTTCTTCTGGTTCTGCTCATCTCACTCATCATCAGCTCACGCAAGATCCTCCAGGTTTCTCTGAACTCCTCCTGTTCATCATTTCTTATAGCACCATAGTATTCCATTGTATTCATATACCACAACTTGTCCAGCCATTCCCCAATTGATGGGCACCCCCTCAACTTCCATTTCCTTGCCACCATGTAAAAAGGAGCTATAAATATTTTTGTACATGTGGGTCCCTCTCCCCTTTCCATGATCTCTTTGGGAAAAAGACCCAAAAGTGGTATTTCTGGGTCAAAGGGTATGCACAGCTTTATCGCCCTTTGGGCCTGAAGCTTCTTAAGTAGGAGAGTGACATGGTCCTGTGCTTTATGAATATTACTTTGGCAGCTAGGTTGCAGATACACTGGGGAGGAGGGAGAATTAAAGCAAAAGGTATAGTTGATCTGAACTAGTATAGTCATTGAAGAGAGAAAAGATAAGAAAGTCCATAATTTATGTTGTTAGGGGTGGGACATGGATAATTACCTAGCAAAGGAGACTGAGAAAGAGCAAACAGGTAGAAGTAGACCCAAAAGAGAAAATGTTTGCTGAAGCAACTCATGAAACCATTTCCTAAAATACCAAGGGGTTGTGTTCTCCATTCTTTCCAGAGGAAGACCCATGTGATGAAATAATATATCATTTAAAGTACTGAAATTCTGGAAAAAATATTTTGAGATAGGCTAAAATACACTATATTTGTTGGCTCTCCCATAACCTACTGAACAGATGAATATCAAATTATGAGATATTCATGAAGTTTAGCTGTCAGAAGAGCATGTTATTGGGGGGAACATGTTTAAAGCTTTTCATTTACACATATGGGTATGTATATATGTATACACATATAAAACTATCTAAATGCTAGTACAAATTTGCAACTTTCAAATAAATTATAGAATTTTAGTATAACAAACCCCACGTTGTCCCTTGTTTTTCCTCTAAATGTTTTGGATCTTTAGGTGCCAAAGAGACATGGAAACTCCAAAGCTGGCATGGTGAAAATGGTGATAGATAGAATAGTAGTGTCTGCAGAGGTCTCTCAATGGTCATTCTCTGGTAGAATGTTTAAAATGTCCAGAAAGGAGATTTTGTATAGCTTTCAGAATCTCATTCTTGGGGTTATGTTAAACATTTCTTTGGCATTGGGAAGAGGCGTGAAGAAGGAAACTGTGCTAGGTAGATATCTTAGGATTTTTCCAAAGCCATTCCACAGGGGGGAATTCACATCCTTAGGGTAGACATCCATGGAATGTTACTATGTTGTAAGAAAGGATAAATATGATGAATACAGAGAAGCATGGGAAGATATGAATTAAGCAATGTGAAAACTATATACAATGACTATAACAAGGTAAATGGAAATAAAACAATTGAAAATTACTGATGATCAATTTTCATGATGCTCAATGCACAAGAAAACTTAAGAAGGTACCTCCTGTTCTTTGCAGAGGTGAGGGACTGTGTATATGGAGTACTACATGCAGTGCTAGATCTTTTTTTTTTTTTTTTGCTATGTGGTCAGTTTTGCTAATATTTTTTCACTATCATTAAGGGATGATTCTCTGAGAGGTTTATTGGAGAGAGATATTGAGGGATATACTGGTAAACTTTTAATAATAGGGGTGTGGGGTGAAATATATACATGAAACACTTCAATATCTACATTGTTATCATTTGGTTTATTGACTTCTTAAGTCAAGTCCTAATTTATAGGGCTTGCCTGTTTATGAAGTGTAAATGCTTACACTAAAAATTAAACAATTGGTTGTCAAGAACAAGTCCAAGCTGCCTCCAGCACACCCCTCCATATGCTGGTAAAGATAGGGGATATGAAGACAAAAGATAGCAATATATTTTTTGGTTTGTTTTAAAGATTGATGTTACCTAATTTGCAAAGATCTAAGGTTCCCACCCTTCTCCTCCCCTGTTTTACTTTGGGGAATATAAGTGCTTAGAAGCAATTATCTATAGAAAGACCTTTGGGTATTTTTGTTCCCATTGGGAGAGCAGAGGAAACAATACAGAAAAGAGGCTGAGTCTTAGAAAATCACATCCTAGCACCAGTGTTTATGGCTGATTTTAGTGCTGTTACTTTTTACTTTCAAGTTCCTTTAATTAAATCCCCATTGAGTCTGAATACTAAGTAAGTTATTTCTTAAGGATATACTGAGAAACAAAAGGAAGATCTAGGAACCTGAATGGGAATGGGAGCTAAAGCCACTTGATAAGATATTATTTTGAGGAAATTAATCTATTCCCTTAGATTTAAAGTGAATATGGAATCCTAGAGAGTATATATGGCACTCCTGGGCCCACTCAGTTGTTTGTGAGCGGGTATAACTCAAGCTTCAAATGACACCTAGTGGCATATATAGATATAGCACCCTGCAGCATCCTCTGAGCCACAACACTCCCTATTGGAGAAACATACCATCCCGTGTATGATGCACGGGTGTTGTGTACAGCAAATATTAACAGAGATCTCTGAGGTTATTTGGATAGGATTGTATGAAGGAAATAGCTCTGGCTCTGGAATCAGAGGACTTGGGTTCAAATCCTACCTCTGATATTTGCTGACTATATGACATTGGGCAAGTTATTTGTCTTCTATGGACCTCAGTTCATTCTTCATGTGCAAAAGGAGGGGGTTGGACTACATGGTTTATGTAGTTCCTTTTAGCTGTATGTCAATGACCCTATGCACCCCTAACCCAATATTCATTACAGGTTAGGGAACTCCACCCTCCTGAATCCCTCACAAAAGTCCATTCATTTACCTATTGAACCTTAAATATTCAGGTACAGTATACCTAAAGTGATACAGGCATATGATTGACTAATAGTCAGTGTTCCTCTGCATATACTTAGGAATATCACGACATTGTCTTGATGTTGGTGACCAAATAGGTATGGTAATTGAGAAGAGGCTTGAGTCTATAATTCCATGTACTCATCAGGAAGGTGAGTAAAAAGCAGAGAAGATAAATAGGATGGGTCCATTTCTACTGACTTCCCTCTGAGATTATCTTCCATTTAAAATGTATATATCTTGTATGTGTGATTGGAGAATGGTACTTGCATCAGTGTGCTCGGCTAAGATAATTTCCCTACCTGGGAGAGTTGTGATGATATGTACTGGAAGTGCCTAGAAGAAACACTGGAGCATGCATAAACATTGTGTAATCAGTTCTAGCCTGTTAACCACATGGTTAGGAGAAACCTATTTGATTGACTGCAGAACCAGAACAAGGGACATCTTCAAAAGGCCCTAGTGGCCAGAGACTCTGCTTTTGCTTTTGCTCTCTGAGTGCTCTCTCTTGGTTTATCTCCTTTACTTAGGGCATCTTTACACTGCTATAAAACAAGAGGCCCTGGGTCTTCTCCCCTCTGATATCATCATATAGTTCCATGAAAGTGGTCATTTTGGTGTTTGTTCTGTCATATTTTAGGTGGAAGAGATTAATCTGGAGGTCGTTTCAGACTGGTGAGTTTCCAAAGTAAGGATAGCAATTCTCCAGAAGTCTGAATCCATGCTAGATTTTATACCCAGTTCGGCATCAATGTTCCAAGGAGCAAAGAGTGACTTTTGGAAGTGATCTTCAAGACCCAGGCCAGCAGTAGCTAAGCACAAAGACTCATCAAGCAGTCATACTTTGTCTGGACCTGAATTTGGTGACCAATGCTGTGAAGAAACTGCTAAGAGTAAGTCTACTCTCTCCAAGACAAAAGTGGAATAAAAAGAGAATGATTCCCCCCAATGTATTGGTGGAATTTTTTAAAGTTTTGTTCTTGCTATATCTTCAAAGTAAATATTCCCATCTTAAAAGGCAACTGATGTAGTTAAATGGAACTTGGACGCTAATCAGTCACTGGTGGCTAACTTGAGGTAAAGATGACTTGTAGAAACTTGAACCAATGTCAATAGAAAAGATACTTCTCCAAAACTTCTGCGACTACCACTTAAACTCTAAGGGGTAGATGCAACAGGCCTCTAGGAAAGTGAAGCAAGAGAAAACTTGCTGCATATATCTCTATATCTATCTATCTGTGTGTATGTATATATATATATAGAGAGAGAGAGAGATGTATGTATGTGTACATGTACATGTATATGTATGTATGTGTAAGATATAATATATATACACATACACACATGTACAAATACATAGACACACATATATATATATTTATAATTTTTGTATGTTGATTCTCCTATTAGAATATGAATTCCTGGAGAATGGGAACAGTGTTTTTGCCTTTCTTTGTATCTCTAACACTGAATATACTGTCTGGTATATATTTAGGGCTTAATAAATGTTTGTTAATTGGCTAACTAGTATGTGTGAGGAACAAACAGCGGCTATGGATTCAAGATAGAAAGCAAAAGGGTGTTGAGAAGTATATGGTTCTGTATACAGGAAAATGAGAAAAAGAAATTATCTAAGAGTTTGGGGGGCCCTCCATTTTTGAAAGCTCTATGGCTTAGGAGGGCAACTAAGTGGCACAGTACATAGAGTGACAGGACAGGAGTCAGGAAGAGTCAAGTTCCTGTCCTCAGTGCTTACCAGCTATGTGACCCTGGGCAAGTCACTTAATCCTGTTTCCCTCAGTTCCTTATCTGTAAGATGAGCTAGATAAGGAAATGGCAAACTACTCCAGTATCTTTGCCAAGAAAATCCCATATGGGGTCACATGACTGAAGAAACTGAAAAACAAAATATCCTAGAAAGTTTTAAAAGAGGTACTAGGGTACAATCCAGTCATTTTTTGTACAAAGGAAGTTCTTCCTTAATTTAAACAAAATCTACTTACCTGTAATTCAATTTATTCATGTCTAGTTCTACCCTTTGGGACCAAATAGAATAATTCTAATCTCTCTTCTATGGACTTTTGCCTGAATCTTTTCTTTTGCAATATGAATGTTCTTTATTCTTCCTTAGACTGGATGGGTAGGGTAATGTGTTCAGCTTCTGAAACTTTTCCCAATCCTATGTACCAACATCATGTCAGAAGACTGTATGTTTAATCAGTGATAGAGGAGCTTCCAAAATGAATTGAGACATATACTTCATTGAATCAAGTGGAATGAATATTCTCCCATTGGATTTGTGGCTCTGTGGAGTCCAGATTTTGTTTCTTCTTCATGTGACAGGCTTGGTGTGGATAAAAATGAAACTCAAGTTGAATCCAGGGATCTTGTATCACTTTTCACAGAATCATAGGTTCTCAGAGATGAAAAAGACCTTCTCCACACCATATTTGAAGAAGAATACCTTATACTACATCTTCCCAAAATTGTCCATCAAACACTTGATTGCCTTCACTGATAGGGTAGTAAGACAGGCAATCTCACTTTGGCATAGCACTAATTATTAGGATATTTACCTACATGAAATTGAAATCTTTCAACTTCCTGGCAACTTCTACCTACCACCCCTACCTCTGCCCTCTGGGCTCAGGTAGAACAAATTTAATCCTTCTTCCACTTGACAGGGATTCCAAAACCATATGTAGAAGTTTTAGCATCTAGAGAAATACCAAATAATGTGAGTGCTAGTAGGAAAACTGTCATCAGTTCCCAAGGATATCATCCCCTCAGTGCTTGGGAGAGATAGAAACCTTCACATTGACATGCCACTACTCTGAATACTATGTGCATTGGGGTGAAGAAAGTGTTGGAATGAAGCTAGATAAGAGCTTATCTGGGTTTCAGTGCTGAGGAAGGGGTAGATAAGGGAAAACTCAGTAGCTTCCTCTTTTATCCAAATAACTTTCCTAGATAGTTGCTAAACTCATTATTTTTATGTCCTAAAAGCACCTTCTAAATGTCAACACCAGGGGCAGCTAGGTGGCGAAGGGAATAGAGCACCGGCCCTGGAGTCAGGAGTACCTGAGTTCAAATCCAGCCTCAGACACTTGATACTTACTAGCTGTGTGACCCTGGACAAGTCACTTAACCCCAATTGCCTCACTTAATAAAAAAAGAAAAATTAAATAAATGTCAACACCTAAGGACATAGCCCCCATCACCCCACCCTACATTTGGTTTTCAAGACTTTAAAATACTTGAATATTGCTAAACCCTCCCCACCTCCTGTGCAATGTAACAACCCCAATTCTTCATACCATGCTTTCCAACCCTATTATATTCAAGCCAACATTTCTGCATGTTCTGGTCCTTGGAAACAAAGTTACTTGAATGAGTTTTGAAAGACCTAAATGCTCTCAGTTTATTATATTTAGTATTAATTATTCATCATCATCATCATTACTGCTTTGATGTTCAGATCATCTTTCTTCCAACAAAACTCAAAGCAAATTTCCCATATCTAACAAAAGCAATCTTTGCAAAGTGTCCTTTGAGGAAGGCATAATAATGTATTTAATATAATAAAATAAAAGGCACGCTTTCAGTCCTTTCCCAATCCCCCTCCCTTCTTTCCCTTTCCTTTCCCCTCATATTTGTACTCTCCCATTCCCTACCCCATAAAAAAAGGATTAACATCCCTTCAGACAAACTTCTCTTGGACTCCATAGGAGTAAGGGAGCACTGTGATAAAATCAATATACTCACAGGATTTGGAACAGAAAATAGCATTTTCTAATTCTCATTCCCCTGGTTCATATGAGGCTGACTCTATAATGCTGTAGCTGGAATTTCAAAGAGCAGACAAATGCCCTCTGTTGAATTTCTCTCCCCATGAAATCTTAAATGTAAGATCTCCTGGGGGTAGCAAACTCCCCAACTAATAAAGAGGTAGAAAACAGAGGGCAAACAACAGCACAGGAGTGAGTAAGCAACACACAAGCTATTTTCAAACAATAACAGAATGTCATTTTTCTTTCTCTCTTCTTTTCTCTTTAATCAAGCAGGGGTTTCTAAGACTTACAAGCAGGTGAGGTGGAAGAGATTGCTCCTAAACACCCAAAGGCCACTCAGAGTTTTAAAATTCACTCTGAAGTTCTTCAGCTCAATTCAGCAAGTATTTGTTGAGTACTAGTCAGTTGATTTCATGGTGTCATGGAAAGAGGACCAGCTTTAGAGTGCAAGGACTTGAATTCAAATTGTGGTCATGCTATGAGGCAGCTTGGTACAAGAAATATAATGGTGGATTTGCAGTCAGGAAGACTTAGGTTCAAATCCCTCCTCAGGCATGTCACTAACTGTGTGACCACAGGCAAATCACTTGACCTTTCTCAGTCTAAATTTCCTCACTAAGAAAATGTGTATAATGATAGCTCTTATTGCACAGGACAGTTGTGAAGATCAAATGATACAATTTAAGTAAAGCACTTCAAAAACCTTAACACACTATGTTAGTTTTTATTCTTGTTATTTAAGTAACATTGGATAAATCACATTGTCCCCTGCCTCTTCAGTTATAATAACATGGGTGAGGAGCACCTGAAAGCCTAAGTCTAAATCCCAGTATAATAATAAGAGCTAGCATTTATATAGTGCTTTAAGGCTCACAAGGTGCTTTAATGTGTTATCTCATTATCTATCATTAAAATATATGTATAAATGTTGATTGAAGAGATGAAAATCAAAACAAATTTGGAGTACTACCTCACACCTATTAGATTGGCTAATAGAACAGAAGAGGAAAATTACAAATATTGCAAAGGATATGGGAAAAATGAGACATTAATGCCCTTTTGGTGGAGTTATAAACTGATTCAACCATTCTGTAGATCAATTTGGAACTATTGCCAAAAGGCTATAAAAATATGCCTACTCTTTGACCTAGTAATACCACTATTAGGTCTGGATCCAAAAAAGATTAAAAAAACAAAAAGGAAAAGGACCTACAGGTACAAAAACATTTATAGTAGCTCTTTTCTGGTGGCAAAGAATTGGAAATTGAAGAGATGCCCATCAATTGGGGAATGGCTGAACAAATTGTGGTATGTGTTTATAATGGAATACTATTGTGCTATAAAAATGAGGAGCAAGGTGCTCTCAGAAAAGCTAGGAAAGGCTTACATGAGCTGATGCAAAGTGAAATGTACTGTGTAAAAGTAACTGCAATATTGTACGATGATCAGCAATGAATGACTTGGCTATACTCAGCAATACAATGATTCAATACAACTCTGAAGCATTTATGATGAAGAATGCTACCCATCCCCTGAGAAAGAACTTATGGTCTCTGAATACAGATTGGAGCCTATTTTTTACTTTATTTTTCTTGAGGTCTTTTTGTCTGTTTTCTTTCACAACATGACTAAGACGGAAATATTTTTCATGACTACACATCTATAACCCCCCTTCTCAAGGGGGGGAAAGGAAAGAATTTGGAACTCAAAATTTTAAAAATAAATGTTAAAAATTGTTTTACAGGTAATTGCAGAAAAATAAGATACTAAATACGTACTGTAAGGTAAATTATCATTCCTTGTTACAGATGGGAAACTGACACTAGGAGAGGTAAATTACTTGCCAAGGGTCACACAGCTAGTACCATTTTTAGGTAGGATTTGAACTCAGGTCTCCCCTCCTCCAGGACCAGTGCTCTATCCACCACATCACCCAGCCACCTCTAGCATTATATTAATGTTACAAAAGTCAAATATCCTCTTTCCTCAAAGAAAAAAAGAGCAAATTCTCATGTAAGAGGATATTCTATGTTCTTAATCCCTATAATTCCCATTAATTTATTTGGCACTCTGGAGCCACAAAGACTAAATATGTTCAATTATTCATATGAATTTTTTTTACATTTTTGCAGATAGTGATCACTCATGGATCCAAGGAACCTTTAAGTTTGAATAGACTTCAAGGGCCATGTAATTCAATACATAGCCAAATAAACCGACTGAACTAATGAAAACATTTATCCCCTGATCAGAAATCCTCTCTTGTAACATCTCCTACTTTGGTTTAAATCTCTCAGTATTCCGTCTTGTGTAATTGAAAATACAGTCAAACGGGACAATCCACCATCCCCAAATATGTTCTGCCCAGAAAGCCCTCCCCTGTTATCTCTACCTACTGAAATCCTTCAAAGCCTTGATTAAATGATACTTTCTCTAAGGGCTTCCATGAGCCCCAAGGTCAATGATCTTCCTCAGAACACTCCTAGAAGCATTTCTTATATCACTTTTCTTATGCAATTATCACATGTTATTTGTATTATAGTTACTGGTGGAATTATCTTCATTCCTGTACTGTAATATGAGCTCCTGGAGGGCGGCTAGGTTGCACAGTGAATAAAGCACCAGCCCTGGATTCAGGAGGACCTGAGTTCAAATCCAGCCTCAGACACTTGACACTTACTAGCTGTGTGACCCTGGGCAAGTCACTTTACCTTTATTGGCAAGCAGAAAAAAAATTAAATTAAAATTAAAAATATATATATATATATATGAGCTCCTTGAAGGTCAGATCTAAGTCTTATTTTACTAGAGCTGAAACTACAGATTGTGGCACCTGGGAAAAGCAGCATAAAATGTTTCCTTAAGTCAGTTTTATTAATTATAATATAGGGAACCAATGACTCAAATTTTTGCCTAGCAACAGCTGAAAAAGGATAGGAAGCTGTGAAGAATGAAATTCCAAACACATAAACAGACAAACATAAACAGACAAAACAAAAACCGGTGTAGCTTCACAGGGAGTTAATATACCAACTTACATTATTGGAAAAAAATTATCTTTATGAAACAGGAAAGCAAAGAAAGTTTCATAGGTTCTACATTCATTGACATAATTCACAATCTGTTTGTACCTTAGTGATTTTTATAGGTTGTTCATGAAGTTGTGAGAAAAATACTTTGTAAAGCTCAATTGGAGGCTGAATGGAAATCAGACTACAGCTGAAACCATGACATCCTAGGTTTGGTTTGGTTTTAGGAAACTCCTCCTTATCCTCTTTTTCATAGCTATTCCTGCTTATGTGTTAAGAATTTTATTCTTGATAGCTTTCCATCTTTCTTGAGATATTATTATGCAAATATGTGAGTCATTTTTTTCCTATATGCCTTTCTCTGATTTTTGAAAATTATTCTCCCAAAATCCTAGACTGTTTCAAATAATTAACATTCCTCCTTTTCTCCATTAAGAATGTTAAGAGGGCCTTGGATTCAGGAGTACCTGAGTTCAAATCCGGCCTCAGACACTTGACACTTACTAGCTGTGTGACCCTGGGCAAGTCACTTAACCCCCATTGCCCTAAAAAAAAAAAAAAAGAATGTTAAGAGGGGGCAGCTAGGTGGCACAGTGGATAGAGCACTGGCCTTGGATTCAGAAGGACCTGAGTTCAAATCTGCCCTCAGACACTTGACACTTACTAGCTGTGTGACCCTGGGCAAGCCACTTAACCCTCATCACCCCCCCCCCAAAAAGAAGAATGTTAAGAAAGGAGTGATTACGTGCCCTAAAAGTGCCCATTATTTCTATTTAGGCATCAAGTTCCTCCTTATTCCTAAGAATCAGATACCAAATAACACTCCTCTTGTTTCTCCCTCCATATTTTAAAGATGAAAATTTTATTAAGCCAATGATAAATTTACCAGATAGGGTAGCTAGGTAGTGCAGTGGATAAAGCACTGGCCCTGGATTCAGGAGGACCTGAGTTCAAATCTGACCTCAGACACTTGACACTTATTAACTGTGTGACTCTGGGCAAGTCACTTAACCCTCATAGTACCACAAAAATTAATTAATTAATTAATTAATTAAACTTACCAGATTCTCTCTTTTTTTTTTTGGCATAGAGCTCCAAAAATGTCCAGATAGTTGAAATATCCTATTACCAATATAATCCCTGTTCTAAAGCCCATTAGTATGTGATCATCTTTTTGGTGGAGGTGAATGTCCTGCCCTGTATGAGGGGTAGAGCAGAGTTGGAGAGAGACATAGAACTTTAGTTCTTAATCAGTCCTTCCTTTGGGGAATCTTCCAGGAGGAAGCCAAAGCTAGGAGCCAACTTGACCCTCAAAGAAGATTCTCCATTGGAAAATGTCCAAAAGGGAACTCCTGATTGAAGTGTCCCCAAAGTGAGAACTGAGAATTGAAGCTATCTCTTTCCAAATCTGCCCAGCCCCTTATGCAGAGCAGGGCATTCATCTCTACCAGTAAGGAGAGAATCCTATACCAGTGGGCTATTGACAGGAGTTACACGAGAATATTTTGTCTCTATGCCACATTTGTGATGTATTTCAGGAACAACTCATCTAATTCCTCCAACTGCTCAAGCAGTCTGTAGTATACCACTCACCTTCCCTATTCCCACACTAATAATATAATTTATTTCTCCCTTTGTTTACCATAACTTAAATCTTCTCATCGATGTTTACCACCCCAGGCCTCTATATTTCTTACATTATACATATACACATATATACAGACAGACAGACATATACATACATATATCTATATATATATATGCAAATATACACATATATGTACGTGGAAGGATGGATGGATGGATGGATGGATGGATGGATGGATGGATGGATGTAAAACACTTTCACAGCTCCTTCATATCCCTTTAGAGTGATATTCTAGTCAAGAGAATACTCTACTTGGTCTCAGTGAGGACAAATGTCTCTCCTGTTTTAAGTATCCCTAGTTCATTGTGTTTCTAATCCATACACATATGTGTCTGTGGACATCTGAAGCATTAAAGAAGACTGTTTTATCCATTGTGGATCCCAGTGGGGGGAGACGGGGTGGCATAAAACAGTTTTCCTGTCTTGGACTATCTTTTCTTTTCTTATACCCAATCACTCATTTATTCACCCTCAGGCTGATACAAAGGATAAAGAAAAGCTAAATATAGATAAAAGAGTCCCAGGAACCCTACCATTCATTTGTAAATCTAATTATATTGTCTTTAAATTAAAACCCTGAGTGAAGTTACTACATGAAAAAGCATTAAAGATACAGTAAAAGGAAGGACTTGACCAATAGGCTAGCAGATGTGATCTGTACAATAGAATGATTCACATTTCTAAATAATTAAGAATAGAACCAGATGCCAGTAGTAGGCATGTTGTTGGGTCAGATGGTCACCTCTGTAGTCCTGACTGCTCATAGAGGAAAACACAGCAGAATTTTCACATATCATATACATTCTCCTTACATAAGGCAAGAGGACTGGGGCACACCTCATAACATTATGCTTACTATTAATTTACCGTCTTCCAATCCTATAGCATTTCACCATCCTGTAGTATTCCTTCCATTATCAACTACATTTCAACAATTACTAATAGCAGTTCAGCAGTCCTATCAATTTTTTTTCAGTAGCCTGGGAAGTAGTTCATGTGGACCTGATGATACCTTGAACACATTGAAGGCAGCTAGGTACTCTTTTATTATGATTTTATCTTGATTACCCACTCCCTATCTACCATTTTCTACTGTCTTTTCCAGTTCAAAAGAACTAATCATAAAAGAAATAAATTCCATGACCCTTTTCTATTAGCACCACACTTTAACACAGTGATCTACAAAGTGGGAGATGGACACCCCCAGGAGACCTTAAGGGTTGTATGACCAATCAGTTGGTGGGTGAGATCATGAGTTCTCCAAGTGATAGACAACAGGCTTGTCTCCAACACAATTATACCAAGTTCTTCATGAATATTGCTCAATACTCCCCCACTTTACTTCCTTCCAATAGCTAATCTTCTGTGACTGGGTGCAGGAGAAGTTGGTTTTTCATGACAATTGTAACTTAACCACAACTTACATGCTTGAAGCAGCAGCATAGGCAAAGTTTTCTACCTCTTCCTTTATCAGTACACCCTTACCTCCCAGACTACCTCTTGACTTTGGCAGGAGTCCTTCAGCAGGTGGACTCAGTTCTAGGGCAGAAGTCAGTGAATAAAAATATCCACCTGCTTTCTTTTTGATAGGACACAGATTAGGCAGTGGGAGATGGCAATCTGCTTTGTAGAGCTCTTTACATTATCTTTCCACTCAAACCCAGCCATCTTCCAAATTTCCCTATTTCCAGGGTACCACAATACTGATAATCTTCCAGTTTTGCAACCTCAAAATCATCCTCTCCATTACCCCACACTTTTTATCAACTGTCAAATTGTGTAGTTTCTATGTCCATAATATCTCTTGTATTTTCTTCCTACTCTATACTCACATAACCATCACCCTGGTTCAGACCCTTTGTCATCTTTTATCTATACTGCTGCAATAGTGTTCTAATTGGTCTCCCTGCCTCAAGGATCTCTGCTTTCAATCCATTCTATGGACAGCCGATAAACTGATATTGCTTAAGTGCAGGTCTGATCATGTCCCTTCCTTATTCAATAAACTCCAGTGGCTTCCTTATGACTCTAGAATCAAATGTTACTCCATTTTTATCTCTTCCCTTTTAATTTCTATTTTTGCATATTATAATGTACAGTCATTAATCCAGTTATATGTGTGTGTGTGTGTGTATAGAAAGTGGAAAGATTTTGCCACAAATCTGCCTCTGTTTATATGGGAAGAGAGAGAGAGAGAGAGAGAGAGAGAGAGAGAGAGAGAGAGAGTTATGTGGCAAAATGGATTAGAGTGCCAGGCATAGAGTCAGGAAGACTCATCTTCCTAAATTCAAAAATGGTCTTAGACATTTACTAGCTAGGTGACCTTGGGCAATTCATTTAACCCTGTTTGCCTCAGTTCCACATTGGTGAAATGAGCTGGAGAAGAAAATTAAAAAAAACAAAAAAAACACTCCAGTATCTTTGTCAAGGAAACCCAAAAATAGGATCACAAAAAGTTAGATACAACTTAAAGATTACTAAACGACAAAAGTACATATATACAATTTATAATAGTAATCATTATATGGTGTTTTAAAGTTTGCTAAGCACTTTACAAATATTATCTCATTTTGTCCCCACAAAAACTCTGTGAGGTAGGTACTATTTACACATTTTACTGATAAGGAAACAGAAACTGAGAAGTGATTTGCCCTCATCACACATCTTGTAAATGAGGGAAGATTTGAGCTAGGGCTCTGTCCAAAATTTAAGCCTAACACTCTATCATCGGGGTCCCCTAGCTACCACTAAAATATACACGTTTAAGGCGGGTCCTCATTTTTGTAAATGAATGGAATACGTGATTAGGAAGGTTTGGAGACTATCGCTCTAAGTGAGCTAAAGCTAGGACCCCAAACCAGATGCTCTGATTCCAAATCCGGCACTCTGTCCTCCACACCATGACTTCAAGCATTGTCTTTGTGCTTAATCCAGTAAAATCCAGTTGAGAAGTGAATAATCTGCACAAGTGCAGTCAAGCACATTAATTAAGGCTTTCCCACAAACATAGACTTTGCCAAGGAGCTTTTTTTCCTTCTATTAAATAGCAATTACTCAAAGTCCTTCCCTTGGGCAGCCGATTTGGTGACCTTTTGAGAAGCAGGTTTGATCCAATCAGTGCTACCTGAGCTGTTTTTTAACACTCCCCAGTGGGAAGGAACATTTTCCCAGCATTTATTCAATTGCGTTTAGCAAAGAATGTGCCCCTTCGTCCCCATTACAGACTAACTGGAACTATATGTCATGGCAAATCCCAGCTGCCTTTGCTCAGAAGTTATTTACATATAGACCTGACTTAGGTCCAGTGAAGTGTGAGATGCTTATGTAATAATGCCAGTTATCCCACACCCATGTCTAACCCTTTAAAAAAAATACAAGTGACCTTTAATATTTTATTTGCCTTGGAGGGGGGAGAAAAGAGGGTTAAGTGACTTGCCCAGGGTCACAAAGCTAGTAAGTATCAAGTGTCTCAGGCCAGATTTGAATTCAGGTGCCCCTGAATCCAGGGCTGGCGCTTTATCCACTGTGCCACCTAGCTGCCCCCTGTTCAACCCTTTTATACTTGTGTCCAGGCTCTAAAACTGTTCCTCTACAAAGCTTCCTCCTTATAATTTACTTTTTCCCCTTTATCCCATTCTCTGAGGAAATGCCCCCCAAAAAGCGACAGCTAGTTGATAAGCTGATCCATGTTTATGTATTGAATTAATAGCATATTAAAATAAAAAATGACATTAAGAATAATCTAACATAACCCCTGAGAATCACACAAACAGCCGTCACACTGGAAGGGACTTCAAAGGTCTACAAATTTATTCCATCTTTGATCCGGAATTTCCTCTTTGATACAGGCAACAAGTAATCATGTAGATCCATTCAAAGACCTACGGCAATGGAGAACTTCCAACCTTCCATTCCCTTATGTAATAGTTCTAATTGGGAAGCAGCATGGCAAGTCAGAAGGATCTGGCTTCCATTCCCATCTCACAGACACACTAACTGTATGGCGTTTTAGAAGATAATTATCCTTTGTGTATTTTGCTTTAAAAAAAGTGGAACAGGGTGACCCAATCACGGTTTGCCACCTAGACTTTAAGGCAAAATCACATGCACATATGCAGGATCAATTTCATTTGGAAGCACTAGTTTCAACTGCAAGTCACATTCAACCATTTTTTCAGCTCTTACTATATACAAATCACTGCCCTTCAGGGATATTAGTAAGTGACATTGATATAATGTTTCCTGTTTACAAGATGCTTGAAATACAGTACTTGAGCCTCACAATAGCGCTATGAGGTATGCAGTTGTATTATTATGCCCACTTTACAATTCAGGTCCCTTCCATTGGGGAGGGTGTTTGTGTGAAAAGGTAGAGGCACAGAGAGGGTAGTGATTTGCATCAGGCCACACAGATCATAAAGGAAAGAAGTACTCAGTCTCAGGTGAATGTTTCTTTTACTCCTCCAGAGGGTCATCCTCCAATTAATTCTACTGTTCTTAAATGGTGAGGCTGATGGGGGAGGATTAAATTAGGACTCCAGGCTATTAAACTCATACCACTGGAGGCATCAGCAAGAATAGGCATAAATTCAGTAAAGGCAACTGCTAGGAAAAGAAGAATCTGAAGCATCATAGGACTATACATTTAGGTACAGAAGAGTCTAATAATAATAATAATAATAAATAATAATAATCGGTAACATTTATATGGTGCTTACTAGATGGCAGGCATTGTGATAAGTAGTTTACAATTATTATCTCATTTGCTCATCACAACAATCCTAAGAAGGGGCTATTATTATCCCCATTTTACAAATGAGGAAACCGAGGCAAACGGAAAGTTAAGTGACTTGCCCAGGGTCACACAGCTAGCAAATGTCTGAGACTGGATTTGAACTCAGCTATTCCTAACTGTAAGCCCATTGCTATATCCACTGCACCCCACCCAGCTATAAAGGTTTTGTAGTCCTACTCTTCATCTGAAAGAAGAGGAAATTGAAGTCTAGAGAGGTTAAATACTTTGCCTAAAGTCACACATACTGACATAATAAGAGGCATAATTAGGATTTAAACCAGGATCTGTGGCTCAGAAACCAGAATTCTTTCCATTGCAGTACATTGCCTAAGATGGATACAATAGGAGGGCCAGGAACAAGAACTCGGAAATATTGTTAATATAAAACCAAGTAATTTTAAAGTTTGAAGGGCATTTATTTCTTTTTTAATTTGTTTTTTTGTTTATGTTTAGGATGGCATTAAGAGATATGGATTAAACCCTACCCTTTCAAACATGGAGAAATTGTGACCCAGAGAAATGAAGCCACTTGTTCAAGGCCATATTACTACTTAAAGGTAGAACTAGGACTCAGATCTACTGAATCCCAGTTAAGGTGTGCAAACAAAGTAAGTGACCATATGTAGGGCAAGATTTCACATTGCAAATGATCTCTTTCTTCCTCTATATCCTCAAATGAGGCCTTGTTCATCTTGGAAGATTCTGCTACCAAGTCATTCTCCTCTTTTCCAGTTAGCTCCTTAAGCTTCCATTTTGTGAGATGACCCAAGATGTCCTGCCTTCCTTCTCCTCCTGGCCCTTCCTCTGTCTTTCTGGACTTCAAAACCACACTCCAGGCTACCTTCTCTCTCTCTCTCTCTCTCTCTCTCTCTCTCTCTCTCTCTCTCTCTCTCTCTCTCTCTCTCTCTCTCTCCTGTCTCCTTTTCAGTTCTGTTTTGTGCATTGTGTCCCACATAGCAACAGAGTGAGAGAGATGGATCCACATATGTAGTGAAGCAACATGTGTGGTGAGGACTTGTCCTTGTATTTGGCTCAAAGAGAGGCAGAATAAACACCTCTAGGCTTTTCTTCCCCCACCTTTCTCCAAGAGAAACTTGTATTCCTACTAGGAGGAGAAACAGGAGGTTGGGGCCAGAAGAGGGGAGGGGTACCAGACCCAAGTTCCATACCCAAGACTTGACTCTTTCCCACCTAATAAAATCCCATAATAATCCCGGAATAAAGAGCAAAAAAGCTCATTTACTTACAGTATAGCAAAACAAAAATCAGAGAAGGTATACATAGGAGAATGGATAATATGGATAATATAGAATGAAGTAGCTTTCCTATTAAGAGAGAGATAACTCAGTTCAACCAAGAGAGAAGGTCCTGGATCTTACCCAAGGGGAAACTCCCCAAAGTCTCTGGAATAACAAGTTGAGAATAAGGACATGATAGAAACTACTAGTTCCTCTCATGTCTTCCCAGAGGCTTCTCCTCCAACAACATGGAATGAGGTTGGCCTCTTCTATCTTCTCTCTTGAAGTTGGGTAGACAGAATGATGAGTCTCTAAAGAGGATTGATGAGAACTGAAGCTCTCACTATCTCCACCATCCCCTTCCAAGTAGGGCCAGACATTCATCTGCACCAATAAAGAGAGAGCCTCATCTCAATGGGCTTTGGGACAGGGGTTACACCCCCATTGGAATATAAGCTCCTTAAAGGCAAGGACTGGTTGTCTTTTGTCTTGTGTTTCCATCCCCAGCACTTAACCCTGTGCTAGACAGTTTGCGCTTAACTATTACTTATTTGCTTCCTTCCATGCCTGATAAAAATCACCAAACTACCAACTCTCAGAACCTTAGACTTGTAACTTGGATCTCTTAAAAGGAAAATACTCTTAATGGTCACACTCTAGTCATAGGAAAATGCATAATCTAAAAGCTGCTTTTGCTAGGGGAATGAAGGAATGAACACCTTGGTTCTTTGTGGAAATGAGAAAAGATATGTCAAGAAGAAGAGAAAAAGCACAAAATTGGGAGGCTAGGGGTACCTCAAACAAAGTTTACTTACTTATGATTTTGCCAAAAATACTCACATGGGTATCACTTAGCACTTTAAGGTTTAAAAGACATTTTAAATGGCTTCTTTAATTAGAGCCTCATAGCAACCCTTTGAAGTACATAAAACATAAATTAATAGCCCCCATTGCTGAAATGAGAAATTTAAAACTCAGGGATGTGAAATGACTTGCCTATATTCAGATAGCTATTTAATGTCACAGATGGAATTTGGAACCAGATTTTTCTGACTTCAAGTCTAATAGTACTTCTATTATGCCAAGTTGTCAGGTATGGCAAGGGCCAGGCATATAAGTAAGGTTATTTATGACATGATTTCTAGTTCAGAGTCTGCCATCAACTGTGTAATCTCTGAGTCTCAGTTTCCTCATCTATAAATTAAGAGATTTGGACCAGACAGACAAAGACAAATGTTCTCTATTTTTAAAAAACTCTAGGTCTGAGATTCTCCATAATGAGTTTGGAAGCCAAGATGTTAGTGTACAAAATGCTGCTTGTAATATAAGGCCTATACCTTATACATGAATATATGTGTGTATACATGTGTTTATATTTATATATGTATGTGTTTACATATATACCTACATATGTATATACCCACATATATGTGTGCATAGATAGATAAATACATACATATATGTGTGGATAGGTAGTTGTATGCCTGTATTTATATATACATATACACACATGCATGTGTATGTGTTTATACATACACATACAGAAACAGAAACACACATATGCATACACATACACATACACCTTTGGCATGTCAGAAATAGGCAGCTAATTTTGTAAAAGACCCACTAGGGATTTGACACTTGCATCTTCTTCTATGAAGGGCAGGAAGGTATGACTCAGTACTCCACTGTGTATCTGTACCACCATAGTAACCTTAGCTAAAGAACTGTAGCTTAGCTTAGTAACCATAGCAACAGAAGCTATGAAATCCAAACTTATTTCACAGACCAAATTTTACATATGAGAAACCTGAGGCACAGAGCAGGGAAGGGGAGTAGTAAAACCAGGACTAGAATCCAAGTTGTCCAACTCCAACCCCAGTTCTATGATTTATTACTTATGCAACCTTGGACAAGTTATGAAATAAGACCCTTGGGGTCTCAAATTCCTTGTCTGTAAAATATCAGGGTTAAACTAGATGATTTCTAATGACTCTTCCCACTCAAAATCCCATAGTCTGGGTCCAGTGACTTCCAGAGAACCATTAGACTAATTAAGTTGTGTAAAGTTCCAGAAAGTTATACATAAACAGAATTAAATCAATTAACCTATGCCTGTCCCACTTGAGAGGGAATTTTTCTTTCTTTCCTCTTATAAAGTTTGGGGATGCTATTTTGTATGCCTTTGAGAGAGGATGGGACTTTACTCAGGATACATTTAGAGTGTAGAGCAATGCTTGATCCTCCTGTTGTATATAATTCTAATCTCTCCCATGGAGTTCTCCTCATCTATTGTACATTTGCCTCTCAAATGAATTAGAAGAAAGCAGTATGGAATTAGTCCTATACAACAGAGCATTACAGAGTCATTCATAAAAGTTGATTTGGAAAGGATCTAAGCAGAACCCATGTGAATTCCCATGATCTCAAGAGAATCCTCACCACAACATCTATGGCAAGTCATCCTTGAGCCCTTGCTGGAAGACCTCCCAAGGTAGCCCATGACACTTTTTAACAGCACTAATTGTCATCAAGTAATAATCAATCCACGGAGCATTTATCAAGTACCTACTATGTATTATGGACTATGCTAGGTATGAAGGACACAGTGACACTAACAAAACAATTCCAGACATGAAGGAACTTACATTTCTATAAGGAGAAAATATGTGTATATACACACACACGACAAATATAAACTTAAGATATAAAATCAGTATTTTACAAAAGAATACAAAATAAATTATTTGGAAAGTTTCCTTATATCAGTCTAGACTGAATTCTGCAACATATACCAATTGCTACTGGTTCTTCCCTCTGTAATCAAATACAATAAATTTTATTCCTTCAAGAAACATCCTTTTATATCCTCAAAGATATCTAGCATACATTAGCTGAATCTTCTCCAGGGTAAGTATTCCTATTTCCTTTAACTGAACTTCATGTTGATGTGAACACAAGGTCCTTCATCATCCTAAGTATCTTTTTTATGTGGATCTATGACTTTTCAGTCTCTCTTATTCAACTAGGAGCAAATATAATGCCCACGATATGGTCTGACTAGTTATGAGAACAAAAGTAGCAGGAATTACCAACTTATTTCTGAGAAGCAATTACTTTCTTAGAATAGCCCATGATCATATTAGCTTCTGAGCTGCCATATCATAACATTGACTCATATTGAGATTTTAGTCCACTAAGCCACCCAGATCTTTTACAGTGAAATTACTGTTTGATGATCCTTTCCTATATTGTACTTTAAAGTTAGTTTTTGGAATTCACGTGTAAGATTTTACATTTCTACTTATTAAATTTCATCTTATTAGGTTTAGTCCAAAATAATAGCCTTTTAAAGACCTTTTTTATATTCTGATTGTTGTTTTTTTAACTAACCCTCCTAGCATTGTGTCATCTTTAATTTGATCAATATGCCATTTATGCCTTTTAACCAAATCACTGAGAAAACTGTACAGGGCCAAACATCTCTGAAAAACTGTAATGGAGACTTTCTCCCAAAATGACAGTTAGATATTAATTATTGCTTTAAATCTAAAGTTTAATGAATTTCTGAATCCATCCATTTGCTTATATCTCTCCTTCTTTTCCACAAGAAAAATATTAGATATTGGATACTAATAGTAGTCAAACAGGGTTACACAGTGAAAGGAAAGAAATTAGTTCAAGACAAGTTGGAGTGAAGGTAAAAAGTTTATTTAAATTGATAAACTCAATATTCATTAATAGTGATGGATTCTATTTGTTTTGTGGAGAGAATAATGCAGCGCAATGGATTGAATTTCTGTAGATACAGATTTCAATTTGTTATATTGCTGAACTTTCTAACAATCATAACTCTAACTGAGCATGTTGCCTTATAAGGTAATAAGTTCCTGATTATTGGAGAGCTTCAGTAACAGCAGCTCCCATGATAGGGTGTGCTGGTGTTTAACAGCTGACTCTCCAGAATAAAAAAAATGTGAGCATGACACACCTTTAGTTTATTATATATCATTGGAAGTCACTTGAAGATGATGGAGGAGAGGTTGTGACTCCTACAAGCTCGAGATAAACCCATACACTCACTCCCAAATAATGCAATAAAAAAAAAAAAAAAACAGAGCAGTCTAAGGCACATAAGAACAAACTGAGACTATGTTTCAGCAAAAGGGGAATTGAGATGATCAGGCTGAACATCTCAACACAAAGTTCAGACCCGGCCAGGAACAGACAGAGCTTCCAGCACCCATCAGAGTCTTCAGTGCCAGAAGCTTCTGAGGCTCCGATCACGGACTGGTAAGGGGGTTTGATGATAGGCCAGGGTGAAGTGGAGGCAGTCTCTGCTGGAGTTGGGATGAAGCACCCTGGTTCTGAACCAGTGGGCTGAATCAAGTGGTGGTGGCCCAGTGGGGGAGGGGCACAGGCACACCAAGCTTCCAACCATAGAGAATCAGAGTTCAATCAGACTTCTGTTTCTGGGTCAAAGAGAAAGTGGCTTTGGTTACTAACAGCCTGGGCAGGCTAAGAAGAAGCCCAATCACACCCTGGGTCATGCTGTAGTTCATAACAGGGTGTCCTGGAAGCAGCACTACACTTTAAGAAGGAGTTAAAAGCCAAGAAATAGCCAGCCAAGATGAGTAAGCAGAGAAAGTAGAAGACCATCAAAAACTTCTTTGGGGGAAAGGTAGACCACAATACACCCTCAGAAGAAGAAGATAATAACAGGGTCAAAGCTCCAACATTCAAAGCTTCCAAAAAAATGTTAATTGGTCTCAGGCCATGGAAGCTCTTGAAAGGGACTTTGAAGAGAAAGTAGGAGAGATCAAAGGAAGATTTAGAGAGATGGAGAAAAGAATGGAAGGAGAAATAAGAGCAATGAAGGAAAGTCATTAGAAAAAAGTCAACAGTTTGAAAAGTCAAATGGGAAAAGAAATAGAAAAGCTCTTTAAAGAAAATAATTGCCTAAGAATTAGGATTGAACAGATGGAAGCTAGTGACCTTATGAGAAATCAAGACACAGTAAAGCAAATCCAACTGAATAAAAAAAATAGAGGGCAATATGAAATATCTCCTTGGAAAAACAGCTGACCTGGAAAACAGATCCAAGAGAGATAATTTGAAAATCATTGGACTACCTGAAAACCATGACCAAAATAAAATCTTAGAAACCATCCTCCAAGAGATTGTCAAGGAAAATTGCCCTGATATTCTGGAGCAGAAGGCAAAATAGAAATTGAAAGAATCCGCCTATCACCTCCTGAAAGTAATCCCAAAAAGAAAACCTCTGGGAATATCATAGCCAAATTCCAGAGCTCCCAGGTCAAGGAGAAAATACTGTCAGCAGCTAGAAAAAAGGAATTCAAATGCTGTGGAGCTCCAATAAGGCTAAAACAGTATCTAGCAGCATCTACATTAAAGGACTGGAGGGCATGGAATATGATATTCTAGAGGGCAAAGGAACTGAGACTACAGCCAATTATCATGTACCCAGCAAAACTGCATATACTCTTTCAGAGTAAAAAGTGGGACTTCATTGAAAAAAGAGAACTTTCAGGCATTTGTGATAAAAAGACCTGAACTGAATAGAAAATTTGACTTTCAAATATAAGACCCTGGAGAAGCATAAAAAGGTAAACAGGAAAAAGACTTCATGAGGGACATTAGAAGATCAAACTGGGCAGCTAGGTGGTACAGTGGATAGAGCACTGGCCCTTGATTCAGGAGTACCTGAGTTCAAATCCGGCCTCAGATCCTTGACACTTACTAGCTGTGTGACCATGGGCAAGTCACTTAACCCCAATTGCCTCACCAAAAAAAGAAGAAGAAGGTCAAACTGTTTACATTCCTACATGGGAAGAGAATAATTCAAACTCATAAGAACTTTCTCAATAAGGAATTCACAGAAGACACAGGTCTGAACTGAATATGAATGGATGATATCTGTAAAGCATTTATGTTTTGTTCTTTGTGAGGCAAACAGGGTGAGGTGTCTTGTGTCTGGGACCGGATTTGGTCTTGGAGTCTCTTGGGTCCAGGGCTGGTGCTTTGTCCACTGTTCCACCTAGCTAATACATGATGACATCTTTAAAATAGGGTTAAGGTGTAGGAGGAATAGACTAGTGGAAGAGGAAGGGGAGAGGTAGTTTGGGGAGAGGTAGTTCATATGAAGGAAACAAGAAAAAAGCTTATAGAGGGGAGGAGAACAGGGGGAAGGAGTGGGGGAGTGAGTGAACCCTAATATCATCAGAATTGGCTCCAAGAGGGGATAACATACACACTCAAATAGGTATAGTAATATATTTTTGCCCTGAGGAAGGGTAGGGAGAAAAGGGGTAGGGAGAGAAGGGAAGGATTAAAGGGCAGATTTGGGGGAGAGAGCAGTAAAAAGCAAAACACTTTCGAGTAAGGTGAAGATATTCTGCATTATAACACAAGTATGACATATTGAATTGCTTGATTTCATAGGCAGGGTTGAGGAGGGAGGGAGGAAGAAACAGAGGATTAACTCAAAGACCTTAATCTCAACCGAGTGGGCTCAAGGAGGGAATAACATTCACACTCAATTGCAAGGAGTATTCTATTTAACCCCACAGGTAAGTAGGAGGGGAAGAGGATAAGGAGGGAAGGTTTAAAAAGGGAGTGCAGAGCAGGGGAGGGGACAGTTAGAAGTAAAACGTTTTTGAGGAGGAATAGGTTAAAAGAAGATAGAAAATAGAGTAAATATCATTGGAACAGAATAGGATGGAGGGAAATAGTTATGATGATTGATTATAGTAGCAAAACATATGGTAACTACTTTGCTGGGCTAATATGAAGAAAATTCTTTGTCAAGTTTAAGGTACTATATACAGGTTATGATGAACAGGATACTATCAGAAAAACCTGGAAAGACCTACATGAACTGAAGCAGAGTGAAATGTACTGTATACAAAATAACAGCAATAGTATAAGATGATCTGCTGGGAAGCATGTGGTTATTTTCAGCAAGGCAATGATCCAATATAACCCTGAAGGACTTATGAAAATTGCAATCCATCTACAGAGAAAGAACTGATAGTATCTGAAAACAGATGAAACAAATTTTAAATTTTGTTTCTGTTTTTGACAATTCCTTAATCTGAAGTTTTGTTTTTTGTCTTTTCTCTCACAACCTAGCTAATGTGGGAATGTTTTCCATGACTACTCATGTATAACTTATTTGAAATTGCTTGAGTTCTTGTGGGTAGGGTAGGGAAGAGAGGGAAGAAGAGAAGTTGGAAAACAAAGTTTTAAAAAATTGATATCAAAATTTGTTTTTACCTATATTTGGAAAATAAAATTCTATTCAGAAAAAATAAATTAAATTAAGATATTATATATCATTAACTTTTCTCCAACACCATAAGTCTAGGCAATCAACAAAATAATGGATTGAGCCCAGCTTTTTAGTATTTGCTGATTTGTGAGGTGAAAATGCTCCTATTGAAAATAGCTGGCTCCAGCACAACCCTATTATATATGCATGTATATAGTTTCTTAAGTTTTAGAAATTTCATTCCTTATCACAATCCTGTGAGTAGGTGGTACATGCATACAGATGTGGATACTGAAGTTCAGCGACAACCCCTGGTGAGAAGAGAATCTAAAATCGGTTACCGCTGGGACTAGATGACATCAGAAGTCCTTTCCGATATTTATTTTCTGCATAAATAGCCAAGATTTTTAGTGTACTCTTGAGTGAGGAGTTTGGAGTACAATAGAGTTGGAAGAAGATGAAAGAGGGAAGGAAAGGAAGAGAGATATGGAGAGAATCAAAGAGTCAACAAGCATTTATTGAGTGCTTACTATGTACCAGGCATTTTGTTAGGTGCAAAAACAAATCTAAAAGAGTTCCTGCACTCAAGAAGACAACATATTCACAAATAAGCACATGAAAAATATATATAAAATAAATTTATAAAGAAGGTACTAACAGCTTTAGTGGGAGAGGATAGTTCAATAAAGAACCCATTTAAGAGGAGGCTTCAAAGGAAACTTGGGATTCCAAGAGATGGAGGTGAAAAGGAAGAGCATGATGTGGCATTTAATACAGCTGATCTAAAGACATGATTGAGCAGAAGAGGCAATAAGGAAGTCGGTTTTGCTGGATTATAGAGTATGTAAAGAGGAATAATTCATAATAAGCCTGGAATGGTAGGTAGAATGGGGCCAAGTCATGAAGAAGAAAGTGAAAGAGGCAGAGTGAGAGACAAGAGAGACAGAGAGAAAAAGTGACAGAGACAGCAAGAGACAGAGACAGAGAGAGACACACAAAGAGTGGCCTATGTTCCAGGTTGTCATTTGCTGATTCATTTTCTCCCTCTTCCTATGTCCTGGTAATATTAGTGTTGAACAAGTACAGAAACTCCTGTGGAAATGAACACTGATGCTCATACCAGTTTGTTGATCAGGGGGATGTGAATTAAAATCCTTTTGCCAAAATAGAGGACCTCCAGGTCATACCATCTGATGTGTTATAGCATCTTAAATTTCTCTGGGCATTACTATCTCCCCTAATGTGAAACTCTCTGAATCCCTGGGCACTACCATCTGACATGTACTCTAAAGACTCCTGGGCTTTGCCATCTATCCCACTGCTGTAACCTTAAGACTCCCAAAGCCTTTCCCAATTGCTTTACAGCTAAACTCTCTCTCTCTCTCTCTCTCTCTCTCTCTCTCTCTCTCTCTCTCTCTCTCTCTCTCTCTCTTTCTCAATACATAAACACACACATGCATATATATGGATATGGATACATCTGTGTGTATATGTATGGGTGTATATGTGTATGTGTATCTGCAAAATATTATATAAATATTTATATTAAATAATGTACAAATATGTGTATATGTATGTGTGTATACACATATACATGTGTCTGTATGAAATCTCCTTTACTTAGAGTATAAGCTTCTTAAGAGTAGGGACTATCTCAATTGTTCTTTCTGTATCCAGAATGCACAACAATAGAAAGTACTTAATAAATTAGTCATTTGCTATCATTCGTTTCCTCATTCATTCGTTATAAATCTCTCTTTCCTCAAATAAGCACTCATGTCCTCTCTGAGATGGAGTGTGATAGGAGAAGGATTGGGGCAAAATCCATCATCTGCAGCCAAGGCTAATTTGCCAGCCCTTGAATGGGCAGAAGGGAGAGAGTTCTCCACCCTTGGTGCCTAGTTAACTAAATCTGTTCAATCACAGGAACAGGCAGGTGGAAGAGGGGAAATGAAGTGGGGTGGGGGGGGTCTCAGCTGAAAATAGAATACTTATTAAGGTGCTCTGCCTATCTTCCCTACCATCTAGGAAATCCCCAAATAAAAGAGACAGCCAGACAGAGACACAGAGCTATAGCTAGAGGCAGGGGATGAAACAGAGAAAGAGAGACAGCTAGACACAGAAAGACGGAGAGAAAAAGAGATACCGAGAAAGCAACAGAGACAGAAAGACATTAAAAGAAAGCATGTTGCAAAGATTCAGTGGAAGACTATAAAACCTAGGCAGACTCTACCAGTTAGCAGAGAGAATGGAAGTCAGCCCAGATTTCATTCTATCTTCTGCCTCCTAGTTACTGTTTGAGATGGAGCAAATCACTTATCCTGAATTTGCCCACGGGTAAGGTAATGATTACTCAACTCCCAGTTCCTTTGCATGGACTGATTAATTAACGTATTTTTTTAAGCCTGAAGACAGCGAGAGCACGATTACTCTTTCACTACAGGGACCATAGATCCTCTGCCATTCTGGAGCATAACTCCAGCAGGCCCCAAATCAGCTCTGATATACCCTACGTCCATGGTTTGGCCCTGGGAGTTGTTCCTCATCTGATTTCTTTTGCTAAAAACTAATTAAAATCAATTATGGTAACATAGCATTGACTGGCCTGATTTTTAGCAGTGCATAACAAAGAGACTGAAGTAAAGTCTTCGGGAATAATGTATGGCTTGTTTTTACTCCAGAAATTGCAGTTGTCTGTTCCCAGTGAATGAACAACAGGAATGTCAAAAGCTCTGACTTCAAGCATAGCTAAGTGTCTTCCAGCAAGCAGCTATATTAGGGATTTGATGAACATTTCTCCATTTCCAAAGCTGCATGAGCTAATGTTTTCTCGAAGGATCATTTTAATCCCACTCATGTCTAACCCACTAAAGGAGAATCACACAATCTCAGAGTTGGAAGCAATCTCAGAGGTCATCTAGTCCAGCCTGTACCTGCAGAGTCTTTTAAATCAACCTTTTTTTTTCTTCTCAGGCAAGTACCAAAAAAAATGTCCAGAAACAGTTAAGTGACACAGTAGATAGAGTGCTGGACTTGGAATCAGAAGAAGCCCAAGTTAAAAATCTGGCCTCACATACATACTAGCCACATGACCCTGAACAAGTCATTTGAACTCTGACTGCTTCAGGTTCCTTATTTGTAAAATGGTGATAATAATTGCACTTTAACCTCCCAAGGTAGTTGTAAGGATAATGTGTAAAACTATAAAGTGTTTTGTAAACTTTAAAATCCTATATAAAAAGTCTTGTTATTATTTATTATTCCTTAAGATTCTTTGGAGATAAAGTATATTCTGGTTTTTACTATCAATAGATCCCTAATATTTGGGTGATTTTTAAAACAACAAGAAGAAAAACATTTGAGCAAAAACCTTTCCCTGAAATCTTCCTCCTATGTCTCATCATAGAGTAAAAGTATATCTAAATTCTCAAAGGCTATGTATGTCATAGTAGCATCATATCTGGCAGGTGCTACTAAGCTTGAAAATGTTCAGGTATTGGCCCAGCAACGTGGCTTTCTTCCAGCAACTAACTAGTCTGGCTCTCTAGGAGAGGCTCCTGGACAGGAGGCTGGTTACCACATGATGAACTTTTAAGTGTTACACTTACTCCTAAAACCATCTACCAAGGTCACACTAGAGGATTTGTGATTTGTATCAGTGGAAGAAGTTTCCAGTAAAAGAGGGGAAAGAGGAAAAGAGAAAGTGGGTGGAGAGGAAGAGGGAGAGAAGGAAGAAAGAAGGACTGGAACAGGGACAGAGGGAGGGGATGGGGAAAGGAAAGTGGAGAAGGAAAGAAAGGGAGAAGGAATGGGAAAGAGGGAAGGAGATGAAGTGGTACAATACAAAGACAGGGAGATGGGGGAGGAAGAGGGGAGAAGATAGAGAGGATGAGGAAAAAGGAGGGATAGAGGGAGAGGGAGAGGTAAAGGGGGAAATGGAGATGAAGGAGAAGGAGAAGAAAAGTGAGAGTGGAAAAAAGGGAGAAGATAAAAAAGGAAACAAAGGGAGAGAAAAATGAAGAAGCAGTGAGAGAAGGAGATAAGGGAAGGGAAGAGAGAAAAAGGTGGGAGAGGTAAATGAAAAAGAAAAGGGGGAGAAAATGGTGGGAGAAGAAAAGAGAGAAGGGAGGAAGGAGGAGGGAGAGGAAAATGAAAAGGTAGGATAAGGAAACATAAAAGTGGCAGAGGAAGAGGGAGGAAGAGGGTCAAGGAGAGGGAGAGGAGGGGAAAGGAAAAGGGAGAGGGACAAGTACAAGGAGGGAGGGAGGGAGAGAGAGAGAGAAGTAGGAAAGGGAGAGAAAGAAAGAGCAGGAGAAGAAAAGGATGAGGGAAACAAAGAGGCAGATGGAGAAGAGAGAAACAGAAGAAAGAGAAAGAAAGGGAAAGGAGGTAGAAAGGGAGAGAAAGCATTTATTTAGCAGGTACTGTGTTAAGTGATTGAGGCACAAATATAAGCAAACAAGGTAGCTTCTACCTGAAAAAGCTTCCATTTTAATGGGGCAAGACGATATAAAGGGAAAGTGGAGAGTAGGATAGGGGGAGGAAAGACTAATTGTGCCAAGGCAAGGCTGCTTGAGAAAAGAAATTAAGTGAATGAAGTAGAGAAATAGAGAGAGTGAGTGGAGCCAGGAGTGAAGTGGCCATAGCTGGGGTCCTTTGTGAAATAGCTCTCAAAGTTATAGATTCACCAATCCTGAGCAGAGGGCGCTAAGTGGGGAAAGCTGCTGGCATGGAAGTGAAGAAGTCTGGGAGTAAGTTGAGTTGGCAGTTAAGTGCCCATGAATGGTGGCTGGATGATGAAATATTGACATTTTAGTCAATGGTGCCTCAAAAAAGCACGGAAACTAACCATCTCACAATTAGAATTATGTATCTTCTTTCTCAAATTACTGTAGTTTGTCCTTTTTTTCCCATCTATCTACCTTGCCCTGGAAAATATGGTGGTATCCAAATATGTCTCAAAATTGCCATGTTCCCTTGGTTGTGAGGAATAAAACACCATATTTATCTCACCCTCCTCTCTTAAGTTTCCACATTTGGCCTCAGTTTCGTGACTTTCTTCCCATTTGCATACATTTACATTTTCTCTACCACTTAGAAAATAATTCAAGGGTTTATAGGCCTATTTAATTTGCTAACATTTAGTGTTCTTAGATTGTTTCCATCCACTTTAGACTCTTCTGACTTCTACTAAAATACTGCACCGATGTCTCTTCATGGTATGACATTGACCCCAGGGGCTTGCAGTCTGTGCAATTTGAATGAAAACTCAGGCATTAAGCTGGAGAGGCTCTGATTGTTGACCCCATGACAGAAAGTGAATCTGTCACCTAAGAACCAGCCTAGCTAACCTCAGAGAGGGTCACCACCAGAAGGATGGTCATTAGGTAATGATTTGTTCCAAATTGCTATAACTTTAATTCACTCGACAAGATTTTATTAAGCATTTACTATGTGCAAGACACTGTGCTTAGATGCTGGGGATGCAAGAACAAAAACAAGTTTACATTCCACTGGAATTCTTGACATTGCCTACCAAAGCTTTGAAGACATGCCTCATATCCCTCTATACAACATGATCCCTCTTTCTATCACCCATTTTGCTGTCAAAATGGCAGCATCTATCTCCCAGTGGCCCTTTTTACCCATCTACACATTCCAAATCTCAAGGGATCAAGTAAATCTCTAGCATCTGGGCTGTGATCAGTCTGGTCTTCTGAAGGCAACTGCACTATCTGGTGGGTTGTATTCATTGACAATACCGCTTCCAATAAATCTGGCCTTGTCTGTCCTCTGCTCTACAACCCCTAGCATACACTATCCTCTGTTCCACCACCTTGCTATCTACCTTCCATAATAGCTCTAGTTTTTACAAATAATAGCATTTCCCAGTGTGATCTCTTACTTTACCATCCTTAGCTCAAAATATTTTTAAGGCATTTCCAAAAGTCAAATACATTCAAAAAATTTAAATTTTGCCATTTGTGTTGATATGGAAGAGAAGGTTCCCCAATCTCCAGTCCTGGCTCCTCAATAAATCATTTCCTTACTGCCCCAAGTCTTTATTAATTTCCTTTCCTCTGAGCTTCTGCCATTGTTTGCTGTATGTACTAAAGAATCAGAGACTAATTGAGCCTTTAAACTGGAAGGAATTTTAAAGTTTATTTAATCAACCTCCCAATTGAAATGTGAGTCCTCTCAAACATATCCCCCCAAAGTGGGTGCATATCTTATGTTCATATACTTTCTCCCTCACTACCTCACCAGGCAACCTATTCCATTTTCAAATTCATTAAGGAATACCTTGTTGTTGTTCAGTCATGTCTGACTCTTTGTGACCCTATTTGGGGGTTTGGGGGCAAAGATACTAAAGTGGTTTGCCATTTTCTTCTCCAGCTCATTTGACAGATGAGAAAACAGAGTAAACAGGGTTAAGTAACTTGCCCAGGGTCACACAGGTAGTAAGTAAGTATCTAGGGCCAGATTTAAACTTAGGAAACTGAAGTCTTCCTGAACTCCAAACCTGGCACTCTATTAACTGCACCAACTAACTGGCCAGGGTATACCCTGATTTTCCTTTATTACCCACACCATTTGATGTAACCACAGAAAGTAAGTTATAGATAACTAAGGAAATAAGATGTTAGAGTGTTAGCACAAATTGCAAAGGTGTATCTGTACCCCTTAATAAGTATTAAGATATTCTCTTTGATGGGATTAGAAGGCTAGTGCCATTGGATGGCAAAAGATAGACTATATCCTCATACTGTTGTGGGCCCAAAGTCCCCCGGAAGTTCTCTGGGGCACATTGAGGAATCTTCTCCTTGAGAAACTAAATCAGAGGACAGATAGGCCTAGAGACATAAGCAGAACCAAATCAGACTGAGCTAGCTTCAGGACCTCCAGGCTTCATTCTGATCTCCCTTAACCCTGGGGAGATAACTTTGGGTGTGACTGTGGCCTTTGTGTCCTGAAGAGAGAGATGGCTTGAAAAATCCATAGCTTTGTTCCATATTTATCTCCCCATGAGAAGTCCAAGGGTTTCTTTCATGGTTTCCCTTCCCTCCCCCCTTCCCTTCCCTTGCCCCTAAATAAACTACCATCTTATTCTAACTGCTTTTGTGTGCAAGAGGGTGTAATTATTTAAAGAGGAATTCCTAAGAACCCCTACTCTTAACCCAAACCCATACCCCATTTTCCCCCATAACAATACCCTTTTTTTGGTGAGGTAATTGGGGTTAAGTGACTTGCCCAGGGTCACACAGCTAGTAAGTGTCAAGTGTCTGAGGCCAAATTTGAACTCAGGTCCTCCTGACTCCAGGGCCGGTGCTCTATCCATTGTGCCACCTAGCTGCCCCAATACCCTTTTAAAGAACAAAATTGGATATACTTTCTAGAAACAGTAGAGGCAGAAGAGGCAAGAAGCAGCTTCAAGAAGCATGACCCCTGGTAGCAGAGAAGAGAGCATGAATTTAAAGAATTCAGCCTGGGAATTGGGAATAGAGTTGTAAAGAGGACCACACCCAGGGAACTCAGAAGAATGACCCACCCAGCAGGAATAGGATACATCATCCAGGTGTGTGGGTGGGTGGGCTGGGGGTGGGGGTGTAGACAAAAGAGGAAACTACAAAAACAGAAAGGACATCAGGACTCTGCAGTACCAGAGACACTAGGTGTCTTCACCACATTTATTTTCTATATATATTTACCTCTTTAACTCATGGTCAACTTCTTCTAAGTTTGTTTCCACTTTTCCCACTGATTCTGACCTTTTGTGGTCCCTTCAGGTATATGTGGAAATGTTACATTGATACTGATCCTTACTATGCCATTTTAGTAAAAGGCTTTTATTTTAGTTCATTGTGTTTATTGACTGGTAGAATCTGATCAGTTATAGGAGTTCAAGTTTAGGAGTTCAAACCCCACAGAAGACTCTTTAAATGGGGGGCTAGTAGTCATATCTCCCCCCATAGATTCAACTCACTAGTGTCAGTGTATGATGAAGAGAGGAAGCCAAGAGGAGTGAAAAATGGAATACTACTGATTTACTGATTCTGGGTCTTCTTTTCAGAGAATTCATTTTAATACATTACCATGTCCCAGCATTTATGATGTTTACATGTGTACATATACACACATAAACATTTGTGTATGTATATGTGTGTATGTTTTGGGGGCTTACATTGTATTGGATAGTGATCAATAAAGAAATGGTCCCTGTCTTCAAGGAGCTTACTCAGTGAAAAAACAGATTAAATATAATATAAATTAGAATATTGAATGCACTTAAAAGGAATATAAAATGCCATGAGATTAAATTAGTGTGAAAGCACTTCCATCCAGAGGCAAGTGGAAGTAACAAATAGCATGGTGGATACAAAAGTCCTTTATAAGAACAGGCACTGCACAATTATGTTATTATTATAGAATAGAGGGAATTGACTTTGACCTACTCAATACAAAAGGAGAGAGGAAAAAAGAGAGGAGGGAGTTGATGAAGAGGGAAGCTGAGGATGAGAAGGAAAAAATAAGAAGTAGTGCAAAAGATGAGGAGGAGACCTCATCAAAGCATTTCTTCTTGATTTTCTAAGATTTTTGTTTAAGGTTACTATTGAAATGTATGTCAGCCCTACAATGAGAATTCACAGTTTAATGTTTTCTTCAATCACCCACTACCTATCCTTTACCAAGCACATATCCCATGACAAGCTAAAAAATCCTTTTCTCTTCTAGAACTGTCCTCTATCTAGTACAGTTTAAGATAAGGGATACATCATTTTGAGTTCAGAAACCTACTTCTCAGTTAAACATTTTTACTTTTCAGTGATCTTTGTTAACATAGAGTTTGACCAGCAGACAATGTTATCACCCACAGGATTCATCCCAGCGACTGCTTCTACAACATATAATTCAAATGCCAACCCATATCAGGAAAGTCAGGTTATAATTTTGATCAGAGTCATCTGATGGGGACATTGAATCACATCATCACATGGTTATACAATCAAACTGACAGAAAAAGATTGCCATTGGCTTTACTTCATGAATCTGCCCCAGATTCTGCCACATCTTTCAATAAAAAGTGAAGCACTACCAGATGATAATAACTGGACTGTCATCTTTTCTGGTTTTGGCAATGTCAAATCTTGGATGAAAAAGCAATTTGGGGACAAGGCCATTTCATTGTAATCCTATGCATGTGAAATGTGGTTTCACTGAATTCTGTCTGTTGTCAATTAATAGTATCTTGTTGGTGGTGGTGGTGGTGAGTTGTGTCTGACTCTACATGACCCCATGAACTTTTGTCCATAGGATTTTCTTGGCAAAGATAACTAGAGTGGTTTGCCATTCCCTTCTCCACTGTGTCCTCATTTTATAGCTGAGGAACTGAGGAAGGGTTAAGCACCTCATCCAGATTGCAAGTGTCGAAGGACAGATTTGAACTCAGATCTTCCTGACTCCAAACTTGGTGGTCTATCCTCTGTGTCAACCAGCTGTCCCAATAGTATCATTTACTTCTACATAAATCTCAGAACTGAATTCCTTTTTTTATGGGTAGAAGAGGGATGAGGAAACTATGTCCGTCCTAAAAATCCTTTCTGTCTCCTACTGCAAAATTCCTGGGCTCTTCAACACCTGAAGAGTTTGGGGGTCTTGAATTTGTTATTTTCAACTAACTACCATTTCGCAAATAAGGTTAACACTGTCTGAAATGCTTTCTCATCAAAGACTCACTCATACCGGAAAATAGGCCCTCTTCCTCTCAGGAGAGTACCAGGAAGTGCCACAACACGAAGGCCATCCAGGAAAAAGAAATACAAACATAGCAGTGCATATAAGCCAGCCCTTGTCTGACTTTCTGCAAATAGCAGAACAAGAGGTAAGATTCTGAGAGAATCTCATAGGAAGAAAATTTCCCAAGAAGCCTAGATAATGAAGCTCTCTACTTTCTGAGTAGTGAAGACTTGCCTCCCTCTTGACTCTTTACTAGCAAAAAATCAAATCTGCCGAGAGGCAACAAGGTGGAGGCCAGCCTCATTGTCCACTAGCAGTTATCACAGTCCATTCTTCTTTAAAACCTCAGGTATTGGGGAAGCTAGGTGGCACCGTGGATAAAGCACCAGTCCTAGATTCAGGAGGACCTGAGTTCAAATCCGGTTTCAGACACTTGACACTTACTAGCTGTGTAACCCTGGGCAAGTCACTTAACCCTCATTGACCAGCCCAAAACCAACCAACCAAACAAAAAAATCAGCTCAGGTATCTGTGTCTCACACACATGGGCTAGTTATAAAAATACAAATGCAGTATATGTGATGCTGGCTCCACTATCTCCCCTATTTGTTGCACGAAAACAGTGCAGTCTTTTTTTTCCTCCCGGTGAGGCAATTAGGATTAAGTGACTTGTCTAGAGTAACACAGCTAGTAAGTGCTGTGTCTGAGGCCGGATTTGAACTCAGGTCCCCCTGAATCCAGGGCTGGTGCTCTATCCACTGCACCACATAGCTGCCCCAGTACAGTCTTTTTGCTTATTCATTCAAACACAGACATGGATAGCATCATGTGTGTAAGTATAGTCTGTGACATCCTGGGGCTCCTTAGAGTGACATTTTGACAGTTGGTGAAAATAAAATTCCTTATTGTTAATCTATCAGAATCTAATGATTTTTTTTAGGTTTTTTAAGAGTTTATTGTCCACATAAATCATCAGCATTTCTATACATGACCAACAAAGTCTAGCAGCAAGAGATAGAAAGAGAAATTCCATTTAAAGTAATGGTAGATAATATAAAATACTTGGGAGTCTACTTGCCAAGACAAACCCAGGAACTCTATGAACACAACTACCAAACACTCTTCACACAAATCAAATCAGATCTAAATAATTGGAAAGATATCAATTGCTCATGGATAGGCAGAGCTAATATAGTAAAAATGACAATACTACCCAAATTAATTTACTTATTCAGTGCCATACCAATCAGACTACCAAAAAATTATTTTATAGAGCCAGATAAAATAATAACAAAATTCATCTGGAAAAACAAAAAATCAAGAATATCCAGGGAAATAATGAAAAAACAATTCACAGGAAGGTGGGTTAGCAGTACCAAACCTGGAACTTTACTATAAAGCAGCAGTCATCAAAACTATCTGATACTGGCTAAGAAATAGAGTGGAGGATGAATGGAATAGACTAGGCACAGGAAATGCAGTAGTAAATGACACTAGTAATGTAGTGTTTGATAAACCCAAAGACTCCAGCTTCTGGGATAGGAACTCAGTATTTGACAAAAACTGCTGGGAAAACTGGAAGATAGTATGGCAGAAATTAAGCATAGACCAACATCTTACACCTTATACTAAAATAAGGTCAAAATGGATACATGATTTAGACATAAGAGGTGATACCATAGGTAAATTAGGAGAGAAAGGAATAGTCTACCTATCAGATCTTTGGAAAGGAAAACAGATTATAACCAAACAAGAGATAGAGTATATTATAAAATGTAAAATGGATGATTTTGATTGCATTAAATTAAAAAATTTTGTACAAGCAGAAACAATACATCCAAAATTAGAAGGGAGGCAGAAAGCTGGGAAACAATTTTTATAACCAGTATTTCTGATAAAGGCCTAGTTTCTAAAATTTATAGGGAACTAAATCAAATTTATAAGAATCCAAGTCATTCCCCAATTGAGAAATGGTCAAAGGATATGAACAGGCAGTTTTCTGATGAAGAAACCAAAGCTATCTATTCCCATATGAAAAAATGCTCTAAATCTCTAATGATTAGAGAGATGCAAATTAAAACAACTCTGAGGTACCCCCTGACACCTATCAGATTGGCTAAAATGACAAAAAAGGAAAATAATAAATGTTGGAGAAGCTGTGGGAAAATTGGAACACTAATGCATTGTTGGTGGAGCTGTGAACTGATCCAACCATTCTGGAGAGCAATTTGGAATTATGCCCAAAGGGCGATAAAGCTGTGCATACCCTTTGACCCAGAAATACCACTTTTGGGTCTTTTTCCCAAAGAAATCATGGAAAGGGGAAAGGGACCCACATGTACAAAAATATTTATAGCTGTTCTTTATGTGGTGGCAAGGAATTGGAAGTTGAGGGGATGCCCATCAATTGGGGAATGGCTGGACAAGTTTTGGCATATGAATGTAATGGAATACTATTGTGCTGTAAGAAACAATGAGCAGGAGGAGTTCAGAGAAACCTGGAGAGTCTTGCGTGAGCTGATGATGAGTGAGATGAGCAGAACCAGAACATTGTACACAGTATCATCAACATTGAGTGTTGATCTACTGTGATGGACTATATTCTTCTCACCAATGCAATGGTACAGAAGAGTTCCAGGGAACTCATGATAGAAGAGGATCTTCAAATCCAGGTAAAAAAAAAACTGTGGAGTACATGCTGAAAGAACCATACTATTTCTTTTGTTTTTGGTGCTGATGTTTTTCTATTTTGAAATTTTTCGTCATTGCTCTGATTTTTCTCTTATAACATGACTAATGCAGAAATATGTTTAATGTTATTATGTATATGTATATAAATATATATGTATGTGTGTGTATATATATATACATATATATATATAACCTATATCAGATTGCCTGCTGTCTAGGGGAGGGGGGAGGGAGGGGAGGGAGGGAGAAAAATCTGAAATTGGAAAGCTTGTATAAACAAAAGTTGAGAACTATCTTTACATGTAACGGGAAAAAAATAAAATACTTTATAAATTTAAAAAAAGAGTTTATTGAAAGATAGTAAAAGAAAGAAAGATTGAGGACAGATTTCTTATAGCCTGGAAATCCTCACCTTCCTAAACCTCTCACTTTTTTTTCTTTTTTTTTTTAAATTTTATTTATTTATTTATTTTCATTTTCAATATTTGTTTAAATAAGATTTCCAATTTCAAATTTTTCCCTCCCTCCCCTCCCTCCCCCCTCCCCTAGACAGCAGGTAATCTGATATAGGTTACATATCTATATCTATATATAATAACATTAAACATATTTCTGCATTAGTCATGTTATACGACAAGAATCAGAGCAAAAAGGAAAAACCTAAAAAAAGAAAAACAACAGCACGAAAAACAAAAGAAATTGTATGGTTCAATCTGCATCCATATTCCACAGTTTTTTTTTTCCTGGATTTGGAGAGCTTTTTCCATCATGAGTCCTTTGGAACTTTATTGTACCGTTGGATTGGTGAGAAGAATCTAGTCTATCAGAGTTGATCAACACATAATGTTGATACTGTGTACAATGTTCTCCTGGTTCTGCTCATCTCACAGAATCTAATGATTCTTTATCATGTTTCTTTGCCATATGAATTATTCATTAATTAACTGTTTTAGGCCACTTGTGTTAATTAAGAAAAAAATCCTTTGAATCCTCAAATGAAATTGGTTTTGCTATCTTTTCTTTATTGTTTTAATGTAATTTTTCACCTATATAGGAAAAGTAAAGGCTGAGTAACGATTTTAATAGTTCAATAATTTTACCAGGTCACACCAGACAAATATAATTATCAGCAATAAATTTGGGGGAGAGGGAATGAATTTTCTCAAAAAATCCAACCAAATCTAACAAGGCTCTTTTACGTGACTACTATATGTAAAGCACTGTGCTAGACAATGGGAATGCATAGACAAAATGAAAGAGAAATCCTGTTTACATTTTCCTGAGGGGATAGAACATATAAAGAGATTGAATGCCCATGATAATTTGAACAGGAGAGAGAGAAAACCATAATAACTAAGATTATAAAGAATGGATTTTGATAAGAGGTGAATCATGAACTGTTACTTGAGGAAATCTAGGGATTCTAAGAAGTAGAGTTGAGGAGACAAACCATTCTAGAAGAAACACCATCTTTGCAAAAGTATAAAGATTGCTTGGGCTGGTGCATAGAGCCAACTTGTGATAAGGTTCAAAAACTAAGTTGGGGCATTTGAATTTTATTCAAGAAACAATAGGGAACCATTATATGACCTTAAGCAGAAAATGATAAGGTGAGTTTTTGGCAGCTATGTGAAGGGAGACTTAGAGAAAGGAGAACTTGGAAAAGTCAGGAGTCTAATTAGAAGGCTTTTTTGAGGGGGAGGGGAGAATTTACTATGTGAGAGATAATGAGGCATAAACTAGGATAGTTGTCATATGAGTAGATAGAAAGGAATAAATGCTAAATGTATAGAAACAAAATTGATAAGAACTAGCAACTTATCAGATATGGTGGAATAACAGGAAGAGCATAGAATGACTCCAGGGTTGAAAATCTATATGATAGGAAGGAATCACAACAAAGAAGGATGGAGAAAGGGCTGGAGGAGGGGGCATAGGGAAGTAGATAATGAGTTCCATTGTGGACATGTTGAATTGTATATACTTATTGGATATCCAGTTGTAAATGTCCAACAGAACATTGGAGATGCAGTTCAACAACTCAGGAGCATGACAAGTGCCAATAGATAGATAGATAGATAGATAGATAGATAGATAGATAGATAGATAGATAGAAAGAAAGAAAGAAAGAAAGAAAAATCAATCTGGGAATTATCTACATATAATTGAACCCATAAGAGCTGATGTGAGTGAGAAGACATGAGGGACTACAGTAGAGCCTTGTGTTCTACATATGGCTGGTTGGTGGGACATGGATGGTTATCCATCCAGCAAAGAATACTGAGAAAGTATAGCCAAAGAGATTAAGAGTCAGAAGAAATCAGCCTCATAAACGCTAGAAGCCAGCATGTGACAAGTTGAAAAGTTACAGCAATAAGTGTAGATAACATTTTCTGGAAGTTTAGCAATGAATGATTTTCTCATCTTACCTGGTTTACTTTGCCTGCATACAAACAGTCCCATATTGATATATTCTATCATTTCTTCTCTCATATAACCAGTGTTTCACTTGAACAGAGCCCTTAGGTACACATGCAATATAATAGGTATTATTTAAAACACAAAAAATAAGCAATAGAAACAGCAAAATAAAATTAAATCTATCCACTTTACTCACCCATTGACTGCCTTTTATTGAAGAGGATATATGGTAGAGTGGAAAGAATATTGGACTTAGAGACATGGAATCAGTCCACCTGGGTTCTCATCTCATCTTTGAGACACTAGCTGTGTGACCTTGAGTGAATCACATCTTCTCTCTGAGATTCAATTTCTTACCTCTAAAACATGGATTTTAGACTGGATGCTCTCTAAGATCTCTAAAAATTCTTCTACCTTTAAAATTCTATTAGTTGATGATTAAATGAAATGAGGTTAGAAACCAATAGGTAAGGACACAAAATCACCTTTGAATTAAGTGAAATATGAATGATAGAGCAGAAGTATGAAAACTGGAGTGTCAGAAGAAGATGCAAACATTATCGGGAAGTAAAGACTACTACATCCCTATCATTTTTTTTCCAAGACAGTACAAGGATGATTTAGGATTCCTCATTTTATCTGTCCTACCTTCTTACCAGAGAATCTTCTAGCCCAGATACACTAGGATTCTGTGGTCAAAAAAATATTACAGAATCCTCAAATATTAGAATTGAAAGGCAAATTGAGGCTAATTAGTCAATGAGTCAACAAGTATTTATTAAGTTCTTACCACTTTCCAGGCACTGTGCCAAGTGTTGAGGATACAAGGAAAGTCAAAGACAGCCCTTCTTCTCAAGGAGACTTCGGTCTAATCAGGGGGAAAACTTGAAAACCATTATGTGCAAATCAAATATAGACAGGATAATTGAAGAAAATCAACAGAGAGAAGGCACAAAATTGATAAGGATTAGGGAAAAACTTCTTGTAGAAGGTAGGATTTTAGCTGGGACTTCAAGGAAACCAGAAGGTGGAGATGAAGGGGAGAGTACTCTAGGCATGGGAAACAGTGAATAAAAATGCCTAGTCTCAAGATGAAGTGTTCTTTTCTTCCCCCCCCCCCGGGGGCAATTGGGGTTAAGTGACTTGCCCAGGGTCACACAGCTAGTAAGTGTTAAGTGTCTGAGGCCAGATTTGAACTCAGGTACTCCTGAATCCAGGGCCGGTGCTCTATCCACTGTGCCATCTAACTGCCCCGAAGTGTTCTTTTCAAGGAACATTTGTATAAGGAGGGAGGGAAAGACAAAGACAGACAGAGAGTGAGAGAGAGAGAGAGAGAGAGAGAGAGAGAGAGAGAGAGAGAGAGAGAGAGAGAGAAAGAGAGAGGGAATGAGAGAGAGAAAGAATAGATAAAAGCATTTATCCACTGTACTCAGGGATAAGGATATAAATACAGCACAATAAAAAAGACAGTATTTGCCCTCAAAGAGCCTACATTCTAATGATGAATATACAAAAGGGAACTGAGGAAGCTGAAAAGCAGTATTGGGATTAGGGCGGGGGAGGGGGGGAAGGAGAGAATGAATATACCTGTGAGTGGCTATGGTGTTGAATCCCCAAAAGTCAGAAGCACAGGGAGGAGGCAAGTAAAGGTTTCCAAATCTGGGACTCTCCCCCAAATCTGGGATCCTCCAATGGGAGAAGTTAGTTGTCATGGTAGATGGGTATCCCAGAGGAAGCCTTAGGCACTGAGAAAGATTTCAGTGTAAGATTATAGTTGTGGCATGGTTTTAAAGAATGGAAAGTCAGAGGCACAGATGGGAAATGTACAGTATCACTGGATAACTGGATCATAGAATATGTGAGGATGAGTAAGGTGACTGGAATGGTAAAAAGGGAGACATTTCTAAAAGGTTTTGAATACCCCCAAAAAAATCTTTATATTTTATCTTGAAATTAATAAGAAGGTGCAGCGGTGGTTCTCTGGATTCAGGAGGCCCTGAGTTCAAATCCTACCTCAGACACTTGACACTTACTGGCTGTATGACCCTGAGCAAGTCACTTAACCCTCATTGTCCCACAAAAAAAAAAGGAAAAAAAGAAAGTGATAAGAAGCCACTGGATTTTAATGAATGGGGGGAGTATGGTAAATAATCAGCAGGCTATTGCAATAGTACAGGCTTGAGGTGATAAAGACCTACACCAGGGTGATAGGAGTGAGTCTTAGAAGAGAGAAAGGGATGTGTGGGAGCGAAGTGATAAAGGTAAAATCAGTGGAAATTGGCAACACATTACATATGGTGGCTGAGCCAGGCAGGTATTTAGAATGACACCTAGGGTGTGAATCTGGGTAACTAGGAGGACAATGGTATCCTTGATAGTAATAAGGAAGTTTGAAAGAGGGAAGAGCTTTGGAGAAATGAAGAGTTCAGCTTTTAATACAATGATTTTAAGATGTCTGTATGAAATCCAGTCTAAGATGTCTAAGAAGCAGTTTGAAACATGAATATGGAAGTTAGGAGAGAGATTAAGATTTGCTAAGTAAATGTCGAATCCATGGAAATTGAAGAGATCACCAAGTAAAACAGTATAGAGGAAGAAGAAAAGATGGTCAAGGACAGAGCAAGCATGACCTAGATAAAAAACTAGCAAAGAAAATTGAGGAGTGGTCATGCAGGTACAAGGAGAACAAGGAGGGTATAGTATCATGAAAACTGAGAGGGAAAAAAGTATCATGAAGAAAGTGATTGACTGTATCAAAGGTCACAGAGAATTTTAAAAGGATGAGGACTGAGAAAAGTCCAATAGATTTTTATAATTCTTTATTTTTAAATAATATTTTCTTTTTCCCCAATTTGCATATGAAACAACTTTTGTCATTTTTTTTAAGTTTTAAGTTCCAAATTCTATTTCTCCCTCTTTTCTCCTTCCTTTCTGAAACAGTAAACAATCTGATATAGGTTACAGATGTGCAAACATATAAAATATAACCCAAAGGGCTATAAAACTGTGCAAACACTTTGACCCAGCAATACCACTACTTGGTCTGTATCCCAAAGAGATCACAAAAATGGTAAAGGACCCACATGTACAAAAATATTTATAGCTCTTCTTTTTGTGGTGGCAAAGAATTGGAAATTGAGGGGATGCCCATCAATTGGAGAATGGCTGAAAAAGTTATAGCATATGAATGTAATGGAATGCTATTGTGCTATAAGAAATGATGTACAGGCAGATTTCAGAAAGACCTGGGAAGTTTTAAATGTACTGATGCCGAGTGAAGTGAGCAGAACAAGGAGAATATTATGCACAGTATCAGCAGCATTGTATAATGATCAACTATGGACTTAGCTCTTTTCAGCAATACAGTGATTCAACACAATTCCAAAGGATTCATGATGGGAAATGTTCTTCACATCCAAAGAAAGAACTATGGAGTCTGAATGAAGATTGAGGCATGGTATTTTCACTTTTTGTTTTTTCTTTCTCTTGGTTTTCCCCTTTGTTATGATTTTTCTTTCACAACATGACTAATGTGGAAATACATTTAACATGATTGTAACATATATAACATATATCAGATTGCTTGATGTTTTGTGGAAGGGGAGGGAAGGGATGGAGGGAGAAAAATTTGAAACGTCTTACAAAAATGAATGTTGAAAACAATCTTTATGTGTAATTGGGGAAAAATAAAATACTATTGTGTATGGGGGTGGGAAGTTGTTAATTATTTCAACTAGTTTTTTACTTGTTTCTCTAAGTATACCATTATATCAATTGCAAAGAATAATAGTTTTGTTTCTTCATTGCTTTTTCTAATTCCTTCAGTTTCTTTTTCTTCTCTTATTGCTATAGCATTTCTAGTACAATATCACCTAATAGTGGTGATAATAGCATCTTTGCTTCACCCCTGATTTTATTGGGAAGGCTTCTAGGCTATCCCCATTATGGACAATGCTTGCTGACAGTTTTAAATAAGTATTACTTATCATTCTAAGGTAAGCTCCACTTTTTCCTATGCTCTCTACTGTTATTAATAGGAATGGGGGTTGTATTTGCTCAAAGGCTTTTTCTTCTTATGTTGAGATAATCATATGATTTTGGGTAGTTCTGTTATCAATATGGTCAATTATGCTGATAATTTTCCTAATATTGAACCAGCACTGCATTCCAGGTATAAATCCCTCCTGGTTATAGTGCAAGATCCTTGGGCAATAGATTTTTTTTTTGGTGACTTTGAACAGAGAGGTGTCAGTTGAATGAAGAAACCAGAATATAGACAGAGAGATAATGTGTGTACATGTGTGTGTGTGTCTGTGTGTGTGTCTGTGTGTGTGTGGTGTGTGAGAGAGAGGGGGGGGATGGGAGAGATAGAGGGAGAGGGAGAGGCAAAATGTACTGATTGTAGATGGAGGCCAATCCATGCCTAAACAAGAAACCCTTCTGCTACATACTAATCAAGTACTCACCCAATCATCATCTGAAGTCTTCAATGAGGAGGAACTCATTACCTTCTATGGTTGATGCTTTGGACAGCTTTAAGTATTAAGAAGATTGGATTTTTTTCTCTTATATCAAACATAAGTTTGTCTCTTTGTAACTTCTACTAATTGCCCCTGATGCTAACTTCAGGGGTCAAATAGGACCAGTCTAATTCCTCTTCTACAATAATAGCATTTTGAATACTTGGGCATCTATCACTTCCAACACCATATTCCCATTGTCCTCAACACTTTTCTTCCTAAAATTCTCCAAGCAAATGAATTCTCATACAGCAGGATCTTAAGTTCCTTATTTGTTCTGACATTATGCTTCCAGGGCTAAGGCTCTTCTCAATCCTGTTTCTTCTCCCAGGCACAAGCCTCTTTAGAGGGGAGGATAAAGGAAAAGGTGAAGAAAGACTTGCTAGGCTAGAAAGGGGGGGGGTTCTTATTCAAATAAGAGAAGTTATTTATAGCTCCTAAAGAGGCACACATACTCATCAACTTAAACTAGATAATTCAAGTCATTTTTAGTGCTAATATTTCACAGTTCTATTTCCTATGGTTCTTTATAACTATTGGAGAGTGTCAGTGAGTTCGAGGACAATTCTCTCTATTCATCTGATCATTTACTATTACGAAACGGTGGGGGGGAGTGGAGATCCATTTATTCCTCACAATTATCCTATGAAGTAAATAGTATAGCTATTATTATCATCTCTATTTTGCAAATAAGGAAGTTTACTCAGATCAGTAAAGTCACTTGCTCAAGGTAATAGAGGCACTGATTGTAAATACACTTTACAATCTAGGTCAAAAATCTAGGAAGTGGCAGTGCCAGAACTTGAAACAAGTTTCCTGATTCCAAGTATAATGCCATTTCTATTAATACCAAATTATTAAGTTCCTGTTTCCCTGCCCACCCAGTTCTCCACTCCCACACCCATTCAGGCAATCACCTTCAGGAAGGAGAGCTAGAGGCAAGCTCAGCTGTGACCTGATTCTAACCAGCTATACTAGACAGAGTCTGATCTTAATATTCTTGTCCTTTCTTGATACAAATTGGTACATATTGTGCAGGAGTACAAGCCACAAACTCTGAGTGAGATAAAGTCTGTGAACACACTCCCACATGCCAAATGACAATCCGGGTAAAGGATATCCAAGGGGAGCATGGGGCACCATCCCTCCTGCCCTTCAAAACTCTTTGCTACTCTGCATTTATGCGATCTTCACCCCAAGGAATTCACAACTTACCACCATCACCCTCTATTCTCTTAACACCCTCTGTGCATAGGCGTAGCCTCACAGCCATCACCTCTCACCCAATACCAGCAGCCTAAATGTTCTACAGAGGAGTGAATACTATAAAGGGAATATTCCCACATAGATGCCAACACCTGTGTCTTTCATTGCTCTATTCTCAAATCTTCATTCTCCCTACTGCCTACCAAACAAAATTTAAACTACTTTGCCTTAGCATTGAAGACCTTACATAGTCTGGACCCAAAATTCTTTCTCATATTTATCTTATGTTCCCTATGCCCTTTATACCCCAGCCAAATCAGTCAACTCTGTCCAAGGAATCACAAATTCTTTCCCAATTCTGTGGTTAGGATCATTGCATCTTAAAAACAGAACTGTCTGGAAGCCTCAGAAGCCATCTAGTACAACTCTCTTACTTTACACAGGAAAATATTGAGACCCCAAAAGATAAAGTCATTCATCCATAGGTACTAGCTAAAATATTAACCCATCAGTCTGACAGCAATGCTAGACATTGAAGATACAAAGACAAAAATGAAACTCACTGGCCTCAAGGAACCTGTATTCTAATGGGGAAAACACAGTGTGCATATATAGGAATGGACAGACAGGGGTGTACTGGAAAATGCTTAAGAAACATCTTTCTGAAAATAAATGGACACATGACACACTTTTAAATTTAATCTGCATTATTGACATTTTCTCCATCATTTTCTTAAGTCTAGAGAATCAACAAAATAATTAATAAATTTCTGATTGGTTTGTAACATATGCCAATTTTTAATTTTCACACTGAAAATTTAACAGTCATATCTCTTGGGCCAGAGTGAGCAGTGATAGCAAAGCCCTCTCAGAATACACATAAAGTAAATACAAGGTAACCTTTTGGGTAAAAACACTAGCAGTTGAGCAGACCAGGAAACATCTCCTATAGAAATTGTCACTTGGATTAAGACTTGAAGGAAAGTAGCACTTCTAAAAGGTAGTGGTAAGAAGGGAGAACATTTCACCTAGGACAGGTAGCACAAAGGCAGGGAGATAGGAGATAATATGTCATGTGTGAAGAGCAGCAAGTTGGCCAGTATGTCTGGACCATAGATTTCATGAAGAAGGATAAAAAGTAATAAAACTCCAAAGGTAAGCTAGGGTCAGTTTATGAAGCACTTAAAATGCTGAACAAAGAAATTTTGACAGAAAGGTGATATCAGGGGAACCAATGGAATTTGTTGAATAGGAGAGTGACCTGTGATGGAAAACGATCATTTTGAGCCCAATCTGAGGCCTACAGTTGAATGACAAGGGCAGAGAGTTCAGACCAAGTTTCAGCCTGCTGTTCTGTCCTTCTAAACCTGAAAATCTTTCTAACTAGATGAAAGGATCGACAGGAGGCTACTGAATCTCCAACCAGGAGCAGACCTACAGTTGTGTCACCCAGGTCACCACTTACAAAGTTCAGGCAAGAAGGGCAGCAATCAGACTTTCCTCTAGATCAGACCACTTTTGACTTAATTAAAATCTTGACAGCTCCCCACCTGAGCACCCCTGACATCCTTTAACACAGTACCTGAAGAAAACAGCAGCAGAACCCCAGAGAATACAAATCAGAACCAAACAATGTCCAGACATTTTCTTTAGAACATGTAGATAGTCTGGCCCTAACTCAAAGTCTCAATTTGGAAAGAAAAAAAGACTCCCACCATAAAGTTATTATGGTGACAGAAAGCTAAGACAAAAACCCAGAAGAAGAGAAGGTTACAAAATAGCTATAGACTAAGCCTCAAAAAAATACATAATTTTGACACAAGCTTAACTCTAATTTCCAGAAGATAAGCTCTATGTCTTTTCCTATCTATTCTTTTTATCTGCCTTAGAGTCTAGAAAACTGCTTGCTTAAAATGGGCAAATAATCTGTACTGAATAAGTAGATGACAAATCATCAATTGGGGTTAGGTTTTTACTTTTCAATAAGAAATTCAACACACTTAGTATACCCTTATCATAAAATTTAATCATTAACTTGTTTTCTTATTTTTTTTTTGCCATAACTAAAATCATTAGCATCTAATAGCAAAATAGGATTTACTTTAATCCTTTCAAGGACATGCCTTTCATACCTTATTAGTATCCTCAAAATTCCAGCAAGACTCAAGAAAGGCTCCCAATGCATTGGATAGATCCTCTTTCCCATAAGTTCCCTACTTTCAAGGAGCTCACATTCCAATGGGGGAGACAACTTGACAACAACTATTTACAAACAAAACAGACAGACAGATAGATAGATAGATAGATAGATAGATAGATAGATAGATAGATAGATAGATAGATAGATAGATGATAGATGGATGGATGGATGGATGGATGGATGGATGGATGGATGGATATATGGGTGGATAGACTGACAGACATATATACACATATGTGTGTATACATATATAAATGTTGTTATTGTTCAGTTGTTCCAGTAATGTCAGACTTTTCATGACCCCATTTGGGATTTTCTTAGCAAATACTGGAGTAGTTTTCCATTTTCCTTTTCCAGCTCATTTCATAGAGGAGGAAAATATTATATGCACATATGTGATAAATTAGAGCTAATCAATAGATGGACAGCATTAAATTTAAGGAGTGGGAATTTAAAAGACATCAAGGTACTGGGGGGGGGCAGCAAAAATGAGAAGGGAAATAATTGCAGGCAGGGGAGACAGCCAGAGAAAATGCACACAGACCAGATATAGATTATCTTTTGTGAGAATAGGAAGAAGGGCAGTATTGTTGGATCAAAGAGCACATGGAAGTCAAAAAAGTAAGCTTGGAAATTCCTCCTAAGTCTACACAAAAACTGAAATCCTTCTCAGGAATAGACATCATCTGTGCAAAGTGCATCCACACATTTGCCTGTATTTCTTTGGGCACAAAGAGGAGGTCAGCAGCAATATCTGAATTTCTAGTACAACTCCATCCTTCTGCTATTATTTAAGACCTGCTGACTGAGTGCAGAGAAATGCTGATTGAGAGTATAACAGCATACTCTTCCCAGGGAATGAAGCTTTCTCTGCAGTTTGTTCATAGTTTATTCACCAATTGGATGAATAACCAAACATCAGAAATTCTCTCTGAAGTCATTCCCTTTGGAAGAAAGACTATGTCAGGGTAAAAGATCTGAGTTTTCTGACATGAAGTATGCATAACAGCCCAGGAAGAAAAACTGATCTGTGGAAGATTATTACCTAGAAAACAAGCAAGCACTCCAAAGCATAAGTAGCAATAGAGGGAGACAAAACGAAGGAAGGGATTTTCGTTTTAGGACACTGTGTCTCTACCCCCAGCAAATATATGCAGTAGTCTCTTCCGTGTTTCAATGCCTTATTGCAGTCCTGTCACAAGAACAACTCACAAGCAGAATCACAGAATGTCCAAGTTGGAAGGCAGCTATGGGCCTTTAGGTTGAAATACTACCTAAGGAAGTTTGTGGGTTATGTTACTTTGGGGAGGTTCTGTGCCTCAGTCTGTTGCAGATACTGTATGGGGACTAATGTTTCCACAAGGGTAAAGACCCAATAATGCTAAAAGCAATAGGCCTCTTAGGAGGTATGCATTTCACTTCACAAAAAGGAAGGATAGAGAAAGCAAGGATACAGTGGGATTGTTTGGAATGAAAGTTCCTTGAGGGGAGAGATTGCTTTTCATATCCCTAGCACCTTGCGAGGTACCTAGGAATCAATCAAAAAAATTGCAGATCTACACTGATGGAGGAGGTTCCTTACTGAGAGGTCCCCTTCCTGAGACTTTGGAGGAAGCCAGGGAAACTAGGAACCAGAGATGAGAAGGGAAAGAGTTCCAAGCACAGGGTTCCAGGGAAAGAGTTCCAGCAAAAATGGTTGCAGTTGTAGACTTGGAGTAGTGTTAAGGAAGTATTTATCCATTCACTCAACAAACATATATTGATTGGGGACCTATTATATTGAAGGCCCTGTGAAAATCATGAGGAAGGAGGAAAAAGTGTATAAGACATTGCCCTCAAGAATATAACATAAAATAGAAGGATAAGACATGTACCCAAGTAATAGAACACTATCAGGATATTAGGATGCTATATGTCTGGCATGAGGGAAGGGAATTTGGTTGTCTTTCCCCCTCCAGTTGCTAAATGTATCCCCCTCCACCTGCTACTGAGACCAGTTGAATCAAAAATGAGTGGAGACCAAGGAAGTTCTTCTAGACCAAAAGGATGATCGAGAGTAGGAAGGAGCCTAGTGTATCAATGGTTTGCTGATGCGAATATTGAACTTGAGAGCAATTGCCTATAATCATGATATTCTTGATTAACTGCTAATATTCTCAAATGTGAATACTGGAAAATAGAACAGAGAGGCTGGAAGGAGCAAAGAACACTTTGACCCCACAGTGATTGGTCTGAGGTCTTTTTTTGTGTCTCATCATGGTACATGGGTGCATGTGCTCATACTCTTTGGGTGTGGAAGAGGTATAGGTGAGAGTGATCTAGACTCTGGCTATTTTAATAGCAACACAACGTGGATAAGGACCAGAGAAGACAGTGATGATGAATGCTGTGGTTAGGCCCAAGGGGTAGCAGATAAATTTTCATTGTTTCCTTTCCCCTATGCTGCTTCTGTCTTAGCTGATTCCCTAGCTACCTTCAAGTCCCAGATAAAATCCTGTCTTCTAAGGAGAAACCTTTCTGAATCCCTCAGTTCTACTGGTTTCCCTCTGTTGATTATTTCCAATTTACCCTGTATATAACTTGTTTATATATAGTTCTTTGCCTGTTTTCTCCCCTATTAAACTGTGAGCTCCTTAAGAACAGAGAATTTTTTTGCCTTTCTTTTTATCCCCAGTACTTAGCACAGAGCCTGAGACATTGCAGTTGCTTAATTATTGTTTGTCCTTCATTCTCAGAGGACCATAACATCAGGGTGATGTCATGACTTGCAGTGAATTGGATTTAAGTGAGGCAGGGCCGTGTGAAGTTACTGACCTCACTCTCTCCTCCAGAGGCATCTGAGTCTAGTGGCAAGATATACATAAGCATTACTGGAGATGGCCCCAGATGTTGTTGGGGTTTTTTGGTGGGCAATGGGGGTTAAGTGACTTGCCCAGGGTCACACAGCTAGTAAGTGTCAAGTGTCTGAGGCCAGATTTGAACTCAGGTACTCCTGAATCCAGGGCTGGTGCTTCATCCACTGTACCACCTAGCTGCTCCCTTTTTATGGGGGGGGGAGCTTGAGGCAATTGGGGTTATGTGACTCGCCCATGGTCACACAGCTAGTAAGTGTCAAGTGTCTGAGGCCAGATTTGAACTCAGGTCCTCCTGACTCCAGGACCAGTGCTCTATCCACTGTGCCACTTAGCTGCCCCTGGACCCAGATGTTTTAAGGCAATTGGGGTTAAGTGACTTTCCCAGGGTCACATAGTTAGTAAGTGTCTAAGGTGAGATTTGAACCCATGTCCTCCTGACTCCAGAGCCAGTGCTCTGTACACTACAATAGCTAGCTGCCCCCAGATGCTTAATAAATGTTTATTGACTAACTGATGGGCCTTTCTTCAAGGAACTTCCATTCTGATGGGTATTATTTTATGTGAGCAAGTAAAACATAAAAATAGCCTCCTTAGAACTAAGAAGGCTAGAGCCAAAGGCCTTTGGGGTCCCTTCTGTCTCTAGAGCTATAAGTATATAAACTGATTATTTTACAGTTGAAAATAATAAGGCACAGAGACCTCAAGAGACCTGCCCTTGGTTACCTAGCTAGCTAGCTGTGCATCTTGGACTCTTGTCCAGGTCTTCTTCCTCCAGATCCAGTATGTTTCCTTTTCTAGGTAGGTAGGCCTTGCTAGAATTTTCTCTCTTTTCATAGCCTTTACAGACCATAGAATTATCTCCATATCATAAGGAAATATAACCATAGACATTTAATGGAAAACTACGACTGTTATAACCTCCATTTTACAGATTAGGAAAATGAGGCCCAGAGAATCTAATTGCCTAAAAAATTAATTAGATGACTTCTGAGGTCCTCTTGAAAGTTGGGAATTTGTGACTCATCAACATGCTGATGAATTCAGGCCAAAAAACAAGGTTCATTAAAGGGCCACAGCCAGCACATCATCTTCATCCCCAAAATGAAATATCAATATTTTACCATTTGCCTGGGCTTCACCATCCAGTATTGAGGTAGGGAAGCAGAACCATGAGAGTAGGAAGGCAGCAGCTGCTGATAATCAGTATTAAAAGGGCACCAAGATCTCTTTTATTTTGAAGCTGCCTGTAGGGGCAGATTAAATCAGAGCCAGGCTAAGCCTCAGCCTTGGAGGTAGTACTCTCAAATTGGCCCTTATGCTGAGGCTGTAACACTGAGGGTGTTGGAAGGAGGGAAATCAAGCAAGCCTCATGGGAATCTTTGGGGCAAAGTGATGGAGAGTTTTGTTCCCTCCGTGCTTTCCCTGTAGGTCTGTTTATGCTCATAAGCTCATAGAATTGGACCTACAAAGGACCTTAGAGATAATTGAATTATTCAATTTAGAATTGGAAATGGCCTTAATTTAGAGGCCCTTGTTTTAGAGATGAGGAAAGAGAGGCTTAGAGAGGTCATAGAATCATAAACTTTGAGGCCATCTAATCCAATCCCTTATTGTTTTTTTATTTTGTTTTTTGTTTTTTTTGCAGGCAATGGGGGTTAAGTGACTTGCCCAGGGTCACACAGCCAGTAAGTGTCAAGCGTCTGAGGCTGGATTTGAACTCAGGTACTCCTGAATTCAGGGCCGGTGCTTTAACCACTGCACCATCTAGCTGCCCCCCAGATCCCTTATTGTTAAAGAAACCCAGAAAGGTTAAGGAACTGGCCCAAGGTCTCGAACCCAGGTCCTTTGATTTCAGATCAATGTTCTTCTCACACACCTCACTGCCTCCCTATGTTGTGCATCCCTGGAGAAATCCCCATGCCTAGGGTTGCTCTCATAGCTTCTTGAGCTCTTCCAAACAGAATATATGAAAGGGCTTGGCAGTGATGAGTCTGTCATGAGGCCAATGGCAGTGACCTCACTCCAGCACTTCCCGAGCCTCCCCAAGTGTCTCGGGTAGACCGGCGTCAAAGATCAGAAGACCCAGATAGTCCATGGTCAGGGGATCTTTGCACTAGCTTGCCCCACTAGAAACTTTTCTGTCCTGCTGGCAAGAGCTTGCACACAGCCTCCTGCAATTGCTGCACCATAGCACAAAGTATCCTTTTTTGCTCTCTTCTCCCATTTGGTTACCTGAGTGGGCTTGCCTAAATCAAACCTGTTCAAAAATGCAATTACACGCACCAGCGGAGATGATCTATTTTGGTCTCCTCCTCGTTTCAGAGAACATATTCCCAACCCCATTCAGGAAGATGCTTTTGGAAATGTATGCCGGAAAATGTAGAAAGAATAGGCACCCCCTCCCCTGGAAGATTAGTGTTCCTTCCCCAGGGGACCAATTTGTTTTATGCCAGATAAACTCACATCCCCTTCTCCCTTAACATGCCCTTGTGACACGCAGGAGCCACCTGATGAGGATGTCATTATGGTGTGGTGAGACATGGGGAGCGATCTTGGGCTGAGGTAATGTCAGGGTCTCCACATTTGACTTTTAAATCTCCCACAATAACTTTGCAGGAAGGGATGGGCTACCTCAGTCTGACAAGAAGGAAAGGCAGGGGGATGCATTATTGATGCTCCAGAACATTCTCAATCCCCTCACCGATGGATGTCATGCCAGACATCTCTCACATTGTCATTTCCACATAAAGATGACTGACTGGCTCACTGAAGTCTAACTTGCTTCTCTTAAACTAATGAGGGGATCAGAAGGGAAGCCATGTCTCACTGGAAAGCCATGAGACTCTCTATGACTAGAAGGTATCAAGGGCATCCTTGTGTCCATGAATACAGAGCTGTGGAGAAAGCTGTTGAATCAAATAGGCACTGAGAACTAGAAATTTCATCTCGGTGTCACGTCTGTGGAAGGAAAAGCAGGCCCACGAGTCTAAAACTTTGGCCAAAATGAATTCAGAGAAGCAGCATTTTAAGAAAGTTGTTCCATTTCTCTAGGCCTTAGTTTCCTTATATGTAGGATTAGAAGTAGTGTGGTGTAGTGGATAGAGAGATGGCCTTGAAATCAGGAAGCCTGGGTCGAGTCCTGTTTCTAACACTGGTTGTGCAAATCTGAGTCATCACAACCTCTCAGTGCCCTAGGGTGGTTGTTGTTCAGTTGTTTCAGTCATATCTGATTCTTCATCACCCATTTGGGGTTTTCTTGGCAAAGATACTGGAGTGGTTAGCCATTTCCCTCTCCAGTTCATTTGACAGGTAAGGAAACTGAGCAAACATGATTAAGTGACTTGCCCAGGTTCACAAAGCTAGTAAGTATCTGAGACCAGATTTGAATTCAGGAATGTTAATCTTTCTGACTGCAGGGCCAGGACTCTATCCACAGCACCACCTAGTTGCCGGAGCCCTGGGGTATTCTCCATCATTATAAGCTGCAGAACACAAGCACGTGGGCCAATCTGCATTGGGAGAAGTAACTTCTATGTTCATAAAATCACAAGTCTAGTAAACAAAACAAAACAAAACAAACAAAAAAAAAACAGCTATTCTGAAGAGTACCCTGACTGTCCCTTTGGACAATTCAGAGAAGATGACTCATTAACTCAGCAGATATTAGACATCTTCTGTATGTGACCTGCTGCTCTAGGTGCTATTGGTGATGACAAAGATAAAAGTAACTAGTTCAACTTTATATCGGCCTCTTCTCTTTAGTCCCTGAACTCCTTTTCATATCACTGATTATCTTTTGCCAAGACTCAGGCTTGAATCACTCCCACTATTCAAAGCCTTCATTCCTCCACCATGGAAAAACTCCTTGATAAGGCTATCTAAAATAAATGTCTCTATCTCCTCTCCTCTCACTCTCTCTCTTTTTTTTTTTGCAGGGCAATGGGGGTTAAGTGACTTGCCCAGGGTCACACAGCTAGTAAGTGAAGAAGTGTGTGAGGCTGGATTTGAACTCAGGTCCTCCTGAATCCAGGGCCAGTGCTTTATCCACTGCACCACCTAGCTGCCCCTCTCATTCTCTTTTTAATCCCCTGCAATCAGGTTTCTTACATCATCATTCCACCAAAATTTATCTCTCCAAACTTACAATTGGTCCTTTAATTGCCTAATCCAATGGTCTTTTCTCAATCCTCATTCTTCTTGACCCCTCGGCCTCCTTTGACACTGTCAATAGCCCTCTTCTCCTTCCTCTTCTTTTCTCTAGGTTTTCAGGACACCATTCTCTCTTAGTTCTCCACCTACCTATCTGACCATTCCTCAGTATTACCTGCTAGCTTCTCATCCAGGCCATGTCTACTGACAGTGGGTGTCTCCCTGGGCTCTGTCATAAGTCCTCTTTTCCTCTCTATCAATTTCCTCCCTACTTCACTTGGTGATCTTGTCTTCCATGGATTTAATTATTGTCTTTATAGAGATAATTCTAAAATATACGATCTGAATCTCTTCATTGTTCTCCACTCTCACTGGCCAAAGCTGCCTTTCAGACATATCAAAATAAAAGTCTTGTACACATGTTAAACTCAACAAGTCATAAATTGAACCCATTATCTTTCCCTCTTGAATATTTCCCTTCCAAACGATTACCAACAAGATTACTACCATCCACCCACTCTCCATGACCCCTTACCATCTCTAGGATCAAAGAAAGAATCTTTTGTTTGGTATTCAAAATCATTCATAACCCCCCTCCTGCATGTTCAGCTTCCTTATACAGCTAGGTGGTTCAGACACTAACTAGCTGTGTGACCCTGGGCAAGTCAGTTAACCCCAATTGCCTTAAACATCCAGGGCTATCTTCAGTAGCCCTCATACTTATCTTGCCACAGGACCCAGATGGCTCTGGAGGAGAGAGTAAGGTTGGTGACCTTGCACAGTCCTCTCTCACTTAAATCCAATTCTCTACAAGTCATGACATCACCCTGATGTCATGGTCGTCTTCGAGAACAAAAGACAAACAACAACAATTTAGCATGTATGTACCATGTTTGTATATATTTGATTGCTTGTTTCCTCCATTAGATTGTGAGCTCCTTGAGGATAGGGACTATCTTTTGCATTTTTGTAACCCCTAGCATTTAGTGCCTGGCACATGGTAGACATTTAATGAATGTTTATTGGCTGATTAAAATGAGCAAGGAGAGGGGCAGCTAGATGGCGCAGTGGATAAAGCACCAGCCCTGGATTCAGGAGTACCTGAGTTCACATCCGGCCTCAGACACTTACCACTTACTAGCTGTGTGACCCTGGGCAAGTCACTTAACCTCAATTGCTTCACAAAAAAAATGAGCAAGGCAGTGATGTCAATGAGCAGAGTAAAACAAAAATAGTTTCAAGAGACTTTGCAGAGATAGTATCCACAAGACCTGATTCCATATGATTGTTCAATTGTCTATATACCAAACAAAATAGACAAGACTTGTCCTTTTAGTCATTCAAACAAATGTCATTAATAATTGATTTCCTAAGCTCAGGGCCTTCATTTGAGGTTTGGCAATGGGATATTGAAAGAGCATTGGATTTGGAGACAAGGCACTCAGGTTCAAAGCCCTCCCTGCTTCTGATGGTATGATCCCAGGGTCTTACATGGGCATCAGTTTTCAGAGCTATAAAATGAGCAGGTTGAACAAGGTGATTTCTGAAGTCCTTTTCAGCCCTAAACCACTTGACATCACCCAGCTCCCTTCCCCGTCTCAAACAAGATGGGAGTAAAATTCAGTCCCTCCAGTGCTTTGCAGACCTCTTTGATGATATGAACCCCATCTGTGGAATTCTTCTACAGAAGGCAGCAGTAGAAACTCTCAGATGCTCCTTTTATTTTTAAAAAGAAAAGCATCTGCCCCTCACTTGATCTGTTTCTGTATCTAAAACACAAAATGAAAATACCTTGCTTTGTTTTCATGGTCTCAGAAGTGCCTCTTTGCTGTAAGGATTGATAGAAAAGGTGATTCTCCTCACTCCCCAAAACAAAACAAAAATTTAAGGGACAGGAATTGCTAAATGCTTTACTTTTCTGCATTCTTGCCAGTTTCTGCAAATGCCCAAGTTCAGAAAAAAATTACTAGTGTTCTGGGTCCATGTAGTTTGTGAGGACAAAAAGTAAATGATGGAATCTTAGAAGAAATCTCAGAATGCATCAGGCATTATCAATCCACTTTTATGACTGCCTACTGTGTGTAAAGCACTGTGAGAGATGCGCCAGTAAAATGTAAATTACTGAAGGGAAGAAGTATTTGTTTTTGTTTTGTCTCAGGGCCTAACATAGCTACCTGCTCAAACTAGGTACTTAATAAAAGATGCTGAATTTGCTGACTCTCACCCAAGTAGTACCTGAACAGGAATCTCTGACAAGTAAAAAAGAAGGAAGAATTTATTAAGTACTATTCTGTGTCAGGCATTGTGCTGTGTTTTACAAATATTATCCCCACAATGACCTTGTAAAGTAGGTGCTATTATTTTCCCCATTTTACAGTTGAAGAAACTGAGGCAAAGAGACATTAAGTGCCTTTCCCAGGGTCAGAAAGTGTCTGAGACAGGTCAGCCTGACTTCTGGCCCTGAGTTCTATCCACCACTCTACCAAGCTGGGCAGCTAGGTGGTAAAGTAGATAGAGCACTGGCCCTGGAGTCAAGATGACCTGAATTCAACTCTGGCCTCAGACACTTGATACTTACTAGCTGTGTGTCCCTGGGCAAGTCATTTAACCCTGATTGCTTCAAACATCCAGGGACATCTCCAGTCATTCTGATATATATCTTGCCACCGGACCCAGATGGGTCTGGAGGAGAGAGTGAGGCTGGTGACTTTGCACAACCCTCCCTCAGTTAAATCCAATTCACCACAAGTCATGACGTCACTTCCCAATGTCATGGTCCTCTTTGAGAATGAAGGACAAACAACAACAACCTAGCTGCCTCTGCTGGAGTAGTCATCTAGCCTCAGTTTGAAGCTTTTATGTGAAGGGGAGTTGACCACCTTTTTAAGACAACTCTTTCTACTTTTGGAAAGCTCTAATTCTTATTGCACAGTATTTTTTCCTTTATGCCAAGAAACAATATGCAAGATAGCAATTAAGTACTTAGAGCTGCAAAAGAGTTCATCCACAAAGATCATTTCTTAATATAAAATCTGTTTTTCCTTCTAGACTGAATTTACTTGTCTCATTCAGTCAAACAGCTAGTCAATTCAACCATACACAAAATACTTAGTCTAATTGACTGAATTAATGCTGTTTGTTTTCATTCAATTGTCTGGTCAATTCTGCCAAATGGTCAATCTGGAGGCTTCTGGAAGAGACAATCAGAGAAAAGAGAAATGATTAGTTCTATTGTTGTTGTTGTTTGTGCTTCATTCTCAAAGAGGACCATGACATCAGGGTGATGTCATGACTTGCAGTGAATTGTATATAAAAGAGAGGCAGGGCTGTTCAAGGTCACCAACATCACCCTCTCCTCCAGAACCATCTGGGTCCAGTGGCAAGATATACATCAGTGTGACTGGAGATGGCCCCAGATGTTTAAGGCAATTGAGGTTAAGTGACAAGTTGAGGCAAGTGCCATGGGTCATATAGCTAGTGATTGAAGTCAGATTTGAACTCAGGTCCTCCCAACTTCAGAGGCATTGCTCTATCCATTGTGCCATCTAGCTGCCCCAGTTTGGTTTCTATAGAAGAATCTTAAAGACATTTAAATAATGTCCATCTTTCTTGAGTCATCCTTGATAGCAGAAAAGTATTAAGTCCTAAGATATGTGTCTAATGTTTATCTGTGCTATGTAAAAACAAGAGCAATAGCTATCATTTATATGTGGATTTAAGGTTTACAAGGGCATCTAGGTAGCATAGTGGATAGAGTGCTGGGCCTGGCATCAGGAAGACTCATCTTCCTGAGTTCAAATCCAGCTTCAGACCCTTTCTAGCTATGTGACCCTGGGCAAGTCACTTAACACTATTTGCCTTAGTTTCCTCATCTGTAAAATGAGCTGGAGAAGGAAATGGCAAACCAATATAGTATCTTTGCCAAGAAAATCCCAAATGGGGTCACAAAGCGTCAAAAATGTCTGAAATGACTGACCAACAACAACAAAATTTGCAAAACACTTTACATATTTACCTCATTCGATCCTTACAACAGCCCTGTGAAGTAGGTATTATCATCTCTATTTCACAGCTGAGAAAACTAAAGCTGATAAAAGTTCAGTGATTTGTCCAGGATCATATAGCTAGTTGATACCCAATCTGAACTCTGATTTTCCTAACTCCAGGTCCTTCACTCTATCCACAGCACCACCTAGCTGCCCAAATGTGTGGAGTCTCTTCCAGATCTAACTACATTGTCTATTTGCTCATGAGACTGGTCACAGTACCTCTGGGGGCCTGTCTCATCATTGTAGCTCTTTTGTTTGCTTATATCCTTTATCCCCAGTTTAGGATTGGAAGTTGTATAAGGGCAAACAATGTCATTTTTCATCTTTATCTCCAGCACCCAGAATCATGACTTGCATACAGTGAGTGTTCAGCAAATGTTGGTCCATTGAATGGTTCAGATTCTCACTGATCATTTGTAATCAGAGGGGAACAGCACGGCTGCTATTCTGGGCCACAGCACAGAGTTCCCAAAGGCAATTCCTCTTGTAGATGTGTATAGCATCCTGGTCAGAATGCCAGGCTGTGCCAAGCATATTTTTCAGGAGAGATGCTGACAGCTTCATTCCCTCATCTCAAGAATCATAATTTAGACCAAGGCACTCGGCTTTCTAAGCAAGGAAGGACTGAGTTGTCTCTACTGACGTCTTGACTAACGTTTTATCCAAAGGTCAAGATGATGTCATTGGCAGGGTGAGGACGATATGATGATAATAACCAACTTGTTAGGATGTATCACCTCATTTGATCTTCACAACAAACCTGTGAAGTAGGTACTAGCTTACATAGGGGCTAATCAATGAGGAGACTGAGACTGATGGATGTTAAATGGCTTACCCAGTATTACATGGCTGGTAAATATCCAAGGCATGATTCTAACACAAGCTTTCTCACACATCCAGTATTCTATCTATATGTTATATCGCCTAACTACAAGTGAGATACTTTAAAAAGTGCTAACCAAAGGTAATATAGTGTTTATATTATTATAATTGTTGTTCAGTCAGTAGGTCCTATCTAATTAAACTTTATCATGTTCATAAGGCAGCTAGGTGGTGCAGTAGATAGACTGCTGAGCCTGGAGTCAGGAAGACTCTGAGTTCAAATCTGGCCTCAGACACTTGCAAGCTCTGTGACCCTGGGCAAGTCACTTAACCTTATTTGTCTCAGTTTTCTCATCTATAAGATGAGCTGGAGAAGGAAATGGCAAACTTCTCCAGTATCTTTATCAAGAAAACCCCAAATAGGACCATGGAGAGTTGCTGAAAACTGAAAATGATCAAACAAGAACATCAAATTCAAATTGATACTTACAATATTAAAGTGGCACCATCTCAGGCTGAGAAAATTGAAAGGGATGTGAAAGGCCATTTGATTTGGTTTATACTGCAGCTACAATTCCCTCTATAACATTGACATCCAGCCTACCCTTTAAGCTTGCCAGTAATTAGTAATTCACCATCTCCCAAGAGAGTCCATTCCATTGGAGAATCACTATGGTTTTTAGGAAGTATTTCTTCTTTCCATTAATTTGAAACTTTCCTCTCTGCAACCTCTAGCTATTGCTTCTAGTTCATCCTCTAGGTCAAAGAGGTCAAGCTTTATCTCTCTTTCCTATGATAGCCCTTCAGATAGTTAAAGATAGCCATCTTGCTCCTTGTCAGTTTTTTCACACCCAAGGTAAATATCTCTAGTGCCTTCAGTAAATGCTTGTATGGAATAGTCTATAGTCCCTTCCACATGCAGGATACACACTTCTGGTTACTCTCCAGTTTGTCAGAGTCTCTTCCCTATTGTGGTACCCAGAACTGTATGCAACACTCTAGTTATGGTCTGACAGGTACTGAGTGCAGCAAAACTGACCTAATTTCTTTTTAATACTATGCCTCTCTGAAAAAGGATGTTAGCTACTTTGGCCACCATGTTAAACTGTCTGATGTTGAGTTTACAGCCCAGTAAAATCCCTAGATCTTTTCTCCTCTATTGTGTCTAGCACCATCAGAGTTACCAATGAAAGGATGAGAGGATGTTTGTAGAGGTGGCTTGGTATTGTAGAAATGTTGATGCTTTTGGAGTCAGTTCTCTTGGGTTCAAATCCTGGCTGTGGCACTCTCTGTATAACCTTGGGCAAGTCACTTAGGTTCTCATCTATAAAATGAGGCGATTTTACTAGATGGCCTTCAGAATCATTCCCAGTTCTAAAACTATGATCCCATGACTTCACTTTAGGAAGCTAATATTCTTGTTGAGGTGGAAAAATAGTTAATGTAAACTCATGAAGCAATTAGAGAGCAATTTCAGACACTGCAGTCCAGCCCAACATTGTATAGTAGTGACTTTGACTATTGATTGAAGTGTTATGGGATGTCAGGAAATTCATTTGTTGGGATGGATTATATTGATCCCATGTAATTTTGGGGAAAAAAGGTAAAAAATTGCTGATAGTACTGTTTTCCAGTGCAATTTTGATCACAGGATATGAATTCATTTTCAGAAGCAGTGTTACCTCCAGCAGTAGTAGAAATATTTGACCTTAGTGTCAGGAAGATCTAGGTTCAACTTACTATTTAAACCTAGACAAGTCATTTAACTTCTCAGTGTCCCCCTTGAAGACCACTCTCTAAGACTGTAAGTTGCAGAGAGAAGCTAGATAGAGCAGTGAATAGAACACTGAACCTGGAGTCAGGAAAACTGGAGATTAAATATGGCCTCAGACACTTACTAGCTATGCAACTCTGGGCAAGTCAGTTACCCTCTGTTTGCTTAATTTCCTCAAGTGTGAAAAATACCATTTAGCTCCCATGGTTGTAGTGATGATCAAATGAGATAATAGTTGTAAAAAATGCTAAGTATAGTGCCTGGCACACAGTAGGTGCTATATAAATGCTTGTTTTCTTGCCCTTCCCAAACCTAGCATTAGAAACCTACTGGCTATGTGACCCTAGGCAAGTCACTTAACATGCCAAAATTGTTCTGGAGATTAAACTAGATAATATTTGGAAAGTACTTGGTAAACCTTAAAGTGATTGTATAAATGTAAGTTATTTATGTATCATCATTATCATTAAGGAAGTTCCTCATAAGAGGCTCCCTACACCAATAAAATCACATATCCAGCCAGGAAAAAAAAAAAGTGGTGTGGGAATCATATTGTCTTTAGGACACATACCCAGTAGGGAGAGGTCAAAACATAGGGAAATAGTTCATTTAAGCTAAAAAAATGATTAAATGCCTACTTAAGACTAAGAGACATCCATTATCTAATTGTTTGCAAGTAAGACTGTCATTTCTACTAGACCAATGAGTGAGGAGTTAGATCAGAACCATAAAAAAGCACACAGTAAGAAGTATTCAACAAGTTTGTCTGAGAGAAGAAGCAAGGGAGTTAGTTGGAAGAGGCATCATACTGGAAGCCCAGAAAACTCCCCAGTGCTAGCACCATATTAAAATGCAATTGGCAGTTTTAACAAAATAAATAAAAAAACAACATTGATAATGTTAATTTTGTGGTTTTCTATGTCAATATGCATCCATCAGTGATCCATTTCTATTTGAATTTTATATCACTAACAGACCTCAGAATCTAAAGCCACTGTAGGTCATAGCTAGGAAATTATTTGACCATGAAGAATCAAAGAAGACAGAATGATGTGGCTGATGGAATTTTCTCCAAGTAGTAAGGTAACAAGAATGTAAAGAGCACAGAGAGAGAGAGAGAGAGAGAGAGAGAGAGAGAGAGCTGATATGAGAGAACCTTTTAGGGATCAAAGAATGAAGAGGGAGATATTAAGGCCTAAAGTGCATATTTGGAGAAATCTTTTTTATTAAGAGTCAAAAAGACAAAGGAGTATTTATAGGAATTTACTAAACCAAATCTAGTGGATCTAAGGGACATATAGTATAGCTACAAGACTGAGCTAGAGTGCTAGAGAAGGCAAGTGTCAGCCTAGGGCTGTGATTTTCATGACCATATATGATTGCTATATATATACTCAATTATCATACTTTCTTTTCTCTTCCATATCTCCTCTCACTGGGAAGGGAGAGACAAGACTACAAAATACTCATATCATATCAATAAACATTTATATAGCACCTACTATGAGCTTGGGCACATGTACTAAGTATTGGAATATAATCATAGTCAAGCAAAATAAATCTTCATGTTGGCCATATCCAAAAATGTACTTCTTATTGTGTCTATTAGTCCATTACCCCTCTCTCAAGAGTTGAACAGTATTCTGAATTGTCAGTCCTCTGTACTCTGTTCAGTGATTAGAGTCTCTCGTTGAAGATCATATTCTTGTGCCACAGTCTCTCTTCTTACCTTTAGAAAATTCTTGCTAATCTAGCTGACTGTCCCCACCTATGTGGAACCTAAAAGCTTTAGTATCTGGCACTTTTTCAGGAGTGGTCACTAGCTCCCCTTATAAGTACTAAGTCACACAAGTTTTCAAAATATAGAGGTTTTATTTACATATAATAGAACTATTGTTTCAAGCTACAGAGACTCAAAATCCATTACCCTTTCCATCTAGTGAAAAAAATTTTCTATAAGAATTCTTATGAGTAAATCTAGTGGCAGTCTGTTCATAGAGCTAGTATGAAACCCTATAAATTTAAAAATCACAAATCCTCTACCAGTGTTTTAATCTATCATTATATTCCCAGGACACCATGGGTGTCCTTTATTATTTTTCAGTAAATTCCATTTTTAATCTAAAAGTGTTATTTGTTGGTTTTTATAGATCAGGGGAAGAAGGGCAAGGTAATAAACTTTCTTGCCTTCTTCCAACATAAAGACTGAATAGTAAAAAAAAAATTAGGAAATATATTGATTGTGCTAGGAGAAAAAAATCCAGCAGAAGGTATAATCAGGCTGTCTCCTAGGTTGACTAGAACAAAAATTAACTATACCTTGAACCTAGACTGTAATTGGATTTTACTTCCTAGTCTCACACTGCATGGTATCATGCAGAGATAGGTTATAAAGGGCCTTGAATGCCAGTGTGAGGATTCTAAATGATTCCCTTTGGTCCAGTTTTTGAATGGCTTAGAAGCAAGTGTCCCAGTGGAATGAAAGAATTAATATGCTTTTCAATAGCTTAGCTTGCACACCGGGAGTAACCTATTCGCCCAGCAGTACCTGGTCCAAAGTGTCTTACTAAAGGTCATACAGCAAATTAGTGGCAGACCATAAAGCAGAATATATGAATCCTTAAGCAGTTTAGCCTAGAGAGACATTCCCTGCTACCATTTTTATTTAATCCTGTTTAATGCTTTCAGTTATGTGGATTCACTTAGTAAATTTAAAGAAGATAATTTCATTCCTTTCTCTCCTTTTCTTCCTGAAAGTTAAAAGCCCTTCACAAGGTATTATCTAATTACTCCTCACACCTTCCTAGGAATTGCAAATGTGTATAACACTCAAATAATAATAGTATCTTCAAGAAGGGGAATGAGGCATAAGAGATCATAGAATCAGAGAGCTGGAAGGCATCTCAAAGGCCATTTAATTCAACACATACCTAAGCAAGAATCTTATATATAACATCCATTTACAAAACATCATCCAGGATCTGGTTGAAGGTGTCCAGTAATGAGAAACTGACTATCTTCCAAAAGCAACCTATTCTACTTTTAGAAAGTTTAACTAAAAAGGGGGAATATTTTTTCCTTATATTGAATGTAAATCTCTCTATGCATCTTTAGTGGACTATTTCAAGGTGATATAGTTGAAAGAGCCCTGGATTTCAAGTCAGACAACCTAGGAACAAATCTCAGCTCTTCCACTTACGTACCTGTGTGATTTGGAGCAAGTATATCACTGGGCCTCAGTTTCCTTATCTGTAAAATAAAAGGGTTAGATTAGATGACCTCAAATATACTTTCCAGATCTAAATCTATGACCCTAAGTCTAATCCTTCTTTCACAGAAGACCCCTTCAAATTTTAAAAAACAGAGACCTTATGCTTTCTAAGTCTTTTTTGTTTGTTTGTTTGTTTCATTAGACTAAATACCCCCAAGTCATATTTCAAAGCTACTAACCAGTCTGTTGACTTCCTCTAAATGTACTAAGCTTCTCAATGTTTTCCAAAAAATGTAGCCCATGGTCATTAGAAATCATAAAAGGATTATCTTTTAAGAAGCTTAGAATTAAGCACCAAGGTAAATATACGAAGAAGAGGTAAAAATTGGGCAAACCATCACTGAAGGCTATAAAAAGTTAACAGGTATCAAAACCTAGCAAGATACAATGTGGTATACCACGTCATGCCTATCAGAGGAGCTAATATTACAAAAAAGGAAAATGTTGGATGTTGAAGAGGATGTGGGAAAACTTGGACAATAATGCATTGTTGGTAGAGTTGTGAACTGATCCAAATACCACTGTTAGGTCTATATATCTAAGACATTCAAAAAAGGAGAAAAGAACCTCTTTGTACAAAAATATTTATAGAAGCTCTTTTTACTGTGGCTAAGAATTGGACATCAAAGGAATACCCATCAATTGGGGAGTGACTGAAGAAGCTGTGATATATGATTGTAATGGAATATTATTGTACTATAAGAAATGACAAGCAGGATGACTTCAGAATAACCTGGAAAGACTTACATGAACTGATGCATAGTGAAGTGAAATGAAGCAGGAGATAGTTGTACATGGTAACAACAATATTGTTTGATGAAAAACTTTGAATGACTTAGCTATTCTCAGCAATACAGTAATCCTAAAGAACTAATAATGAAGAATACTATCTGCTTCTAGAAAAAGAACTAATATTTATTGAAGGCAGACTAAAATATCCTATTTTTCATTTTCTTTCTTTTTTTCTTTATTTGAGTCTTCTTGTACAAAATGACTTTATTTTGGAAATATTTTACATGTCTGAATATGTATAACCTACATTTGATTACAATCTTGGGGTGGGGAGAAGGAGGGAAGAAGGGATAGAGGATTTCAAAACTTTAAATAAAAATGTAAAAAAGATATGACCTATTAGATAGAATTATAGACCAGAACTCACTACCTTAGATGAACTTTTAAGAATCATCATGCTACAAACACATACTTCAAAATATCCTGGACAACTCAACTAATAAATTGTTCCAGAATCAGATCATTATCAAAACTCAAACTGTTACCTATAGTTGTCTGGACATAGCATTGACCCATCAAAATCTAACAGTGTTTTAAAATAGATGGCACCAAACCAAATATTCACAATATCCAAGCTACATGGAATGAAAAGTTTTCAAAATAAAGAGATCTAACAGAAGAGATCAAAAGCATCAGTGAGCAGCATGAGGTTCACATCATCCCTGTTGTCCTTTCTGCCCCTAGAGTTGTACCAAATAAGCTTAAATAGAAGCTTATACACCAACATTTTAATTGCCACAAAAAGCAGTCATTTTATCCATCCACGCAAAAGTTTGCAGTGCATTCTTTATAAAAAAAAAAAGAATAGAAGGAAAATTCTTCAGCCCAGAATTATTTCAATCTGAGCACTATTGAGTAGAAGATAAGAATCAGAAAAAGAATAATAGGGGCAACTAGGTGGTGCAGTGGATAGAGCGCCAGCCCTAGATTCAAGAAGACCTGAGTTCAAGTCCAACCTCAGACACTTGACACTGGGAAAGTCACTTAACCCCAAATGTCTCACTAAAATAATACTAATAATAATAATAACATGTATATAGTATTTTATATACATTATCTCTTTTGATTCTCATAATCAGTTGGTAGAGCTGATACTGCAGGTATTAATATCCCCATTTTATGGATGAGAAGACTGAGCCACAGAGATAATAAATAACTTGTCCAAGGCCACAAAGATAAAATATAGAGAATATGTATTTGAACCTAGACATTCCTGACTCCAAGTTCAGCATTCTGGTCACTACACTACCATACTGAAGTAGAAATGGTGACTAGTCACTAAGCCATGCATAAGGATGATTGTGTGTCATATAGTACCTTAGTTTTAAAATATTATTATGTCTATGTTTTATTGTATTTTTGCTTATTTTATTAAATATTTTCTAATTACATTTTAATCTAGTTTGGGCCACAATAGGACGTGTTGATTATTGCATTTAGCCCACAGGCCATTTATTTAATACCCTCTGTACTAGAGCGTGCTTCTTTTTTATCATGATCTAGCTGGCTCATGTAAGCAACCCAAGAATACAAGCTCAGGACACACATGCAATAATTCAGTTTTGAGATGCCAACTTGACTGTTACAATAAATGGCTTAAATCTCCCCTCTTTGCATTGGAGTCCCTTGGAGTGGCATATTTAATTCCAAATCCTCACTATGAACCTGGCTAGCTCTGTGACCTTGAGCAAGGCACCTTTCTAAGACTCAGTCTTAGAAAATATGTGAATAATAATGATTGAACAACTGAACTCATAGGGCTGGTGTGAAAAGAACACTTTGTGAACCTATAGAAATAGAAGCTACTGTTGTCAGCAGGTTGAATAAAAAAATTTTGCAATGATGACTCAAGAAATATAATATGTCTATTTAATTGCATGTTATTGGATTCATTCATTACTGTAGCCAATAGAAAGTGTTTCTGTATTACAACACTATTAAGTATTATCTATGTATTACTATGCTATAGCTCCCCAAGCTATTTTTCATTGTACCAATCTGTTATCAAATTGGATAGTTTTCTCTCCTTTTAGTTACCTGAAAACTTGATGTTTGCCATCTACTCCCTTATCCATATCATTCACACACACACACACACACACACACACACACACACACACACACACACAAAATGTTGAGCAACTTTTTGTGGTAGGAAAGAATTGGAAACTATAGAGGTACCTAACAATTGGGGAATGACTGAACTCGTTATGTTACACGTATGTGATAGAATACTATTGCTCTATAAGAAATGATGAGGGAATGGTTCCACAGAAACCATCAGTTGTATGGACTGATTCAAAGTGAGGTAAGGAGGACAAGGACAACAATTAATACAATAACAACACTATTGTAGAGAAAAACAACTTTGAAATGCTTAGGAACTCTAATCAATCCAATGGCCAACCACAATTCTAGGGTACTTGTGAAAGATGCTACACACATCTTGAGAGAGAGGTGATTTTTAATTTGACCATTGTGGTGGTTTGTTTAATATATACCAACAAATCATGCATTCTTTTGTAATGGGAGTTTTCTTTTCAAATATTGGGAGAGAAGTTAGATTTTCATTTATTGGAAGAAAACATAATTAAAATAATTTAATTAACACAAGGCAAAGGGTAAATACTCTGGGCATGATGTGAGAAGCTTCCCTCTAAATCAAAGGTTTTTAACTTTTTGTGTCATGCTCCCCCCTCCAGTAGTCTGGTGAAGTCAATGGACATTTTCTCATAATTACATTTTTAAATAATTGAAAGAAATGATCAATTTAAGTTAAAAGTTAAGGAAAATAAAGGTGTAATTTTCCCCAAGTTGCCAGAAATCTATCCATTAGGGGCCTTTAAACCCCAGATTAAGAACCCCTGCTCTAGTATGGCTTCAGTCTTCCATCCAACTCCAAAACCACCTGACACTATTTTCATCTAACCCACGTTTTTTCTATCTTGTATATCAGCATGCTGTTGTCAAATGATTTGCTAGAGTACATAAAACCCAAAGATATGAGGTTCTTGTTCTTGATGAACCCAAGCTGGCTCTCTTTCATCACTGTTTCCCTTCACAAATGTTTACACATTTTTCTTTTATCAATAGGATTTAGGTTGCCAGGAATCAAAGTCAAACTATAGTTCAAAGATTTTACTTTCTTTCCTCTCATGAAAACTAGAATAAAATTCACCCTGCTATGGCCCCATGGTGAGTCCACTATCCCATGGTATTTCAAAGATCATTGACAGTCGCTTAGCAATCACACCTACCAGTACTTTCTCTTCCCTTTGTGGTAGTTAATCTGGGCCCAGCAAGTTAAAATCCTTCTATTTTACCTGTTTGTACTCTCTGTCTCATCCCCCATAACAGCTTTTTCAAACTTTTGTTTCCTCATGTCTCACCCACAATTGTACCACCTCCCCCACCTGCCCACTATTCCACACACTTGTGGCAGATGGCTGCAACGCCTACATCTGAGTGGATTAAGGCCATACAACATAACATCCTTCAATCTCTCTTAGATTTCTTCACATCTCAGTGCCATTACCTCCTCCTTCCTTCTAGTACCATTCTAGTACCTTCTAGCACCCTCAGAACCATTACCTCCTCCTTCCTTCTAGTCAAAGAAGAGGAGTTGTCTTCACTGTATGTGGCCTTGAAGTCATTCCCTCCCACCTCCCTTAGGACCTTGTTTCAGTAGCCATCTTTATTACTTCATGTATCTTCAGTCTTTCCTTCTTCCCATCTACCTACAAACATGCTCAGATATCCCCAAGATTAAAAGATTCACCTCAAATCCATGTCTTTACTCCTCTTGACTTATAGAAATCTTGAAAAAATTGTCAACACCTGAAACCTCCATACCCTCACTATACATTCTCAAATCAAGTCTTTATAATTTAATTTTCTCTGCACCGGTTTACCTTTTTCTATGCCACACAAAGGGTGGGGAAGACATTTTAATTGAATCAGCAAGGTACCCTGAGGAATAGACAGAAGGTGATATGTTTCAGGCAAGTCATAACACTACTGCCATTTTGACTATCATCTTCCCTTAACACCTGATGATACAGCTGGACCTAATAGCCTTGGGAATAGCAGTTCCTCCCTCCCCAAACAATAATACCTGTTTACAACCTAGCCTCTACGATCATCATTGAGGGGAAAAATGATTGTGGAGAAGGGGGATCACCTTCCTCATTATCATAAACAAGAGATAATGAACAACTACCAACAATAGGCAGATAGGTACAGGAACTCTAGAATTGGCAGCACTTTCCAGACCACCCAGGTCCTGCTTCCAATCTAGTTCTTACAGTCATTATCTGGATTATGGATTATTATATGGATACAGGGTCAACCATCTCTACCAACTGCAAACCAACTGCCACACAGGGCATGCAAACCAATCTGTCTACCTAAAGAAGCAAGACTCTTAAAGAGAAAGAAGGAAGTGTATTCTCCACAAGTCACAGCCATTCCCCACAGCCATTGCCAACATGACCACCATCTTTCCTTAGGCCTTGATAGAGAAAGCCCAGGACCCTGAACCGAAAAACCTTGGGAATGGCAATGCTTCTAACCCAGTACCCTCTTCCTTCATCCTGGAAACAACACCTGCAGAGATGCATCCTGGTAATTGTACCTATAGGTGCTGTAGCCACCCTAATAAAGACCCAGAAAAGAAAGCCCTTTCCACCAAAGTGTTTGGCACTGTCAAATAGTTCAACCATTTGATGTAATTTTGTCAGTGAAAACGACATTAAAGAGGCAACACCATCTAATATATTCCTATACCCTAAAGACTATGGGACCCTTCCTTTTGACTTGAGGTCAAAAACTTCCATATGTGTTGTTTCCCCCATTAGAATGTGAACCCCTTGAGAGGAAGAGTTGTGTCATCTATTTGTATCCCAGCACAGTATTTTGCAGGAAGTAAGTGCTTGGCAAAGCTTCCTTTCTTCCTTCCTTTTTTCTTCCTTTCCTTTATTCCATCCTTCTTGCATCTATCTCTATCTTTCTCTATCCCTCTCTCACAAGCAATGGAGCTCCCAATCACCAAATACAATGGCATTTTTCAGTCCTGATTATCTTTGACCTCTAGTTTTTGACATTATTGACCACCTCCTGTTACCAGACCCATAACTACACATTTTGGCTTCTAGTAAAAGCACCAGAAACCACATATAAAACAAATAGCATACATAATATAGGTTGATTTGGGGTGTATGTGGAAGAGATATGTTGTTCCCTTAGTAAAGACAAAATACAAGGTACAATGAGATTGTTTCCAGAAAGGCTCCCATTCACCCCCAGAGGCATCAGACTATTTGATAGTTTCCTGTATAAACACATTATTGCTGGTAACTAGGCACTAAATTCTATGATTTCTTCATGCTTAGCATTCAGGAAGACTTATCATTGGTTGTTGGGGTAGGGTAACCCTGACAACGAATAGATGGATATTTGGAGCTAAGGGTTTGAGTTTTTTAAGATAACCCTTCTCTCCCCTCTTCCACCAAATTCTTCCCAATTTTACAGTTGAAAACACTGAAGCAAACGGAAGTTAAGTGACTTGCCCAGGGTGACACAACTACATCACACGCTCACATCTGAAGTGAGTGTTGAACTTAAGACTTCCTTAACAGGCTCAGTGCTCCATCCAATGAGCCACCTAACTGCTTCATTCAGCATTAGGCTGAACATCAGATGAAATTATACAGGGATAAGAGTTGGCATCAAAAATCTACCTTACTAATTTAAAATATGAACGAAGCATGTGAATAGATCGGTCAGCTGAGAAAGATATTGGAATTCTAGTGCCCTACAGGCTCAATATGAGTGAACAGTATGATAAGAAAGCTACATTCTCGGATTCCATAGTGGACTGCTTTGGAGGTGATGGGTCACTGTACTCTTCCCTCATCGAGCCATATCTGGATTATCATTATGCAGGGCTGGATGCCACATTTTAAGGACATCAATATGTTAAAGAGCCTCTTCACCTGGATGGTGAAGAACCTTGAGACCCAATGGTGAAGGAATAGGGAATGTTAAGCCTGATTAGGCTTAACAAGACAGCTAAGTGTTGCATAGGATAGAGAGCTGGCCCTAGAGTCAGGACGACCTGAGTTCAAATCCAGCCTCAGATACTTACTACCTGTGTGACCCTGGACAAGTAACTTAGTGCCTGTTTGCTTCAGTTTCCTGATGTGTAAAATGAGCTGGAGAAGGAAATGGCAAGCTACTCCAGTATCCTTGCCAAGAAAACCCCAACTGGTTTCACAAAGAGTCAGACACAGTTAAACAACAAAGACCTAGACAAGAGAAGAACATTACCCATTCCTCTAGAAATGCATCCTAGTGTTGTTGTTTTTTCCTAGTACTGATGTCTAGCTCACTGTCCTATATTTCACAGGCTCCATTCTAAGACCACTTTTGAAAACTGGGATAATTTTTCCTCTTTTCCAATTCCATAGTACCTCTCCCCTCCTATAACATCTTTCAAAGATCACTGACAGTGGTTCAGAAATCACATCTGCCAATTCTTCCAGTAGTTTTGGGTGTAGTTCATCAAAGAATATGGCCTTTCAGGCTCCTGACAACTCTACAATTCTGGGGCTTTTGATCATCAGATTTCTAAAAGTGAAAGGTTGAAGTACCTTACCCCCTCATTTCTACCTTTCATCTTAGGATGTAGGCCATGTTCCCCTGTCACCCTCTCTACTTTGATGTCATGAAATTACTCATGATTAAGGCTCCTATGGCCAGTGAGCTGGACTCCAACAGAATTAGTATCCAGAATGTTTCCTTACCCACAATTCACACTTTTTCACAGGTTCGCATCTCACAGCACATTCATATAAAGAATTCAAGTTCATGTGCTACTTTCATTGGCCTATTTATTGTTATCCATAGTTGAAGTCAGGATTTTTCTTTACCACAAACTACTTGAAGATGGATAATCTCTAAAAGTGGGAAATATGTGGAGTGGTCTGGGACTAAAATAGTTTGGCAGAGAGAACATTAGAGTCAGACCCAGTCCCAAGTCTGGCATTTACTAGCTGTGTAATGTTAGGCAACTCAATCAGCCACTCTGGGCCTCAGGTTCTTCATATGTAGAATAGTAGAGTTAATATAACATATTGGATAGAGAGCCCATACTTCAGAATTAGGATAGACCTGGGTTCAAGATTTACCTCCAAATTCTAGTGCCTTCCTTCTGATGATTTTCTTCAACTTATCCTGTATATTTAGCTTATTTGTACATAATTGTCTCCATGTTGTTTTCTCCATCAATCTGTGCTCCTTAAAAGCTATTTTTATCTGATTTTTTATCCTTGTATCCCCAGAGCTTTGCATTCCACAGTGCCTAGCTAAGTGCCTTCTTAATGTTTGTTGACTGACCAACTAAATTGCTGTCATATTCTGACTGTCTGACCCTTGGCAAATCACTTAACTTCTCATTGCTCCTGGCAACTGTCCAAGACCATAATTTGCTGAGCAGGTGATAATCTACAATTTTAGAAGGATATTCCTGTACTAATGAAATTACAACTCTGTTCCAACCCTCTTCCAAAATGACAAAAAGAGAAGTAATAAGAAACATCATGTATGGGAAATAGCACCTCTGGCTATTGGCAGAAGACCTAATCCTGGTTTGATTCCTGGTTCTGCCACCTGTGTAAGCCTAGGAAAGCCATCTCATCTCTCCAGGGATCAGTTATCTAGTCTGTAAAATGGACTAAAAGATCTTCAAGCTTCCTTCCAACTCTAAAATTCCCTGTTCCATAAATTGGCAGGGTTATTGGAAGGAAATAGCTTTTGCAACTGTGGCTACGAGAAATTTGTAGCAGGTATCTACCCCATGAATCCATGAGCCTAAGTCTTGGCCCTTTTTATTGATCCATTTGTGCTCTGGCCCCTTGCTAGGGGAAATGGAGCCCATTGGAAAGGCCTGGGATAGAAGCCAATCCCCATGTCTGCTCTTTGGGATGGCTCCTGGTATGTGCTCAAAACTAAAATCTTATTAAATAGAACAGCTTGTGAGCTTTTGCATCAATAACTCATGTAAGTTTTCAGAGCCTTATTATTTCCAAGTGTTCCATTTATACTCAGTAATGGGTGTGCCAAAAGCTTGGCTTGGTAGAATGAAAAATGTGTCAACAGGGCGTTCGCAGCAATGGCAAAGCAAGGAAATTTTGTCAACAAGATGTCAACAAAGACACCAGAGGATGAAAGCCTTCCCAAAGCGGGGTGTAGGAGACACTTGAGGTATAAAATGGAAACAGAGCAGCTGAGAGGAAATCAACAGCCAAAGAAGAGGCAGCTGAGAGGAATAGTGAAAGGCAAAGACCTAGATATCAGTCCTACAGTATGAGCAAAAATCATAAAGCTAAAACTAGAAGGAATCCAGTCAAACCCCATCGTTGTACATATGAAGGCGCTGAAGCCCATGGTATGAGTAATAAGTTACTGAACTGGAACTGGAACTCAAATCCTGGGACTCACAGTTCAGCTCACTTTTAACTGTGCCAGGTGAAAAACCAATCAAAATATGATGAAGCTCAATTCAATTGACCATGAGAATCCTGGAGGGATTAATCCAGGGACCATGGGAAACTACTTCAGTACCTTTGCCAAGAAAACCCCAAATGGGGTAATGAATAGACAGATATGACTGAAACAACTGAACAACAACATGTACTTTAAGGGTCATAATTAACTCTTCATGGATCTTTATTCTCTCCTTTCCATATTTTTGTTTGTCCTGAGATATACTGCTGATTTACCTTGGCCAAATGAGTTTTGTGAGGGAGTCATATGCACCAGCCTTTTCCAGATTGTCCAGTATAGAGATTTTCCACAGGATTCAGGTGTTGGTGGGAGGGCAAACTCTTAGGCAGAGAGCAGAAATAGCCTCTGAACATGACTTTTCCCTTTCAAGTTGAATCACTGGTAGTTAGGCACCACATGGGCTATATATGTAATCTAAATTATTGGCTTTTTGAACACTAACACTCACAGAATGGTATATTAAACAGATAGCTGACCTCAAAATCAGGAAAACCTGTGTTCAGGCCCTTCCTCTGATATGGACTGGTTGTCACAACCTTTCAGTGATTGGTAACCAAGACAATAGGTAGCAGAAAAGATGCTAACCTGGATTGTTAGAGGGAGGTTTTTTTTCCCTACATGAAGGCAATCACAGGTCCAAAAGATATATATATATATCCTTCACTAGCTCCAAAATCTGTATCTTCTCCAGCCTTGTTCTCTACCTGAGTTCAAACTATATATGGAGCTGAACGTCCACTTGGATGCCTGTGAACCAAGGATTCCTAAACTTTTCCCACTTTTTGACCCCTTTCTGCCAGATACATTTCTATGCGAGCCCAGGTATATAAGTATATAAAATAGGTATACATAACCTTTTACTATGGCCAAATTCTTCACAACCCCCACATTCAGTTACATGACCCCATATGGGGTTGTGACCCACAGTTTAAGAAACTTTTATGCAAACAACTTCATTCAACCTGTCTACAGGTATATTCACATCTTCATCTTACTCCTTTTCATGCATTTTCCATTCTAATTAAACTGCTCTTCTCACTGTTTCCTACCACATTACATTTCTATCTTCTACCTTTACATACGTCTTTCCTTCATGTCTTGAATTTACTGATGTCTCACCTCTGCTTCTCAGAATACATAGTTTCCTTCTTTCAGGTGCCACCTCCTTCACAAGGTTCTTGATCCTTTCACTTGTCAGTGCTCCACCCTACCCCTTAAAATTGCTTTATATCATGTTGAATATTCAGGGTGTCCCAAAAGTCATAGTTCACTTTTAAGTTTTAATTGACTTTTGGGACACCTTATACTTTATATTGACTTATATGTGTGCATGTTGTATGAAGAATGTAATATCCTTGGAGGTAGAGACTGTTTCATTTTTGTCTTTGTATACCCAGAACCTAGCAAAGTGTCTTGAAGATAGTAAGGACTGCGTTAATGTTTATAGGGTTGAGCTCTTCTCAAAACCCACATATTCTCCCAACCCCATTTCTTCTGAAGAAATAACCATCAAGAGACTTCTCCCAAGCACCCAAACTCAAGTCTTCCTTGCTTTGTCATTCCTGCAAACATCCTGCTGATGTTTTGTCGTGATATCCAGTCCAGCCAGCTTTTGGCTCACCCATTCTAAATTCACCCACTCTTGACTCTTTTTCTTACTCCCTTCTTCCAATCAGTTGTACTGAATCATTTCAAATATATTTTTACAAAGTCATGCCATTCAGTCCCTTCTTTCTACAGCAATCTAAGTTTTCATTGCTGAGTATGTGTACTCTTGTGGTAGCATCCTAACTTGTTTTCCCAGCTCCCCACTTTGTCTCTGCCCCAAGTGACTCCCCACAGTGCTAGAAGTAAGCTTCCTAATGCCCTGATCTTATCATGGCATTCTCCAGTTGAGAAACCCACAATTGTATCCCATTACCTGCTAACAAATTCTAAGCATATTCTGGTACTAAAAGACCTCCAGAAACTGAATTCACCCCCTTTAATATACATCTAAGAATCATGGTATCTCAAGTTCAGGAGGGACCTTAGATTTCTTTCAGTCACAACCTATATCTGAACAGAAATGAAGTAATCAACCAACAAGAATTTACTAAGTGTTCACTGTGTCAGGCACTGGGCTAAACACTGGGGAGACAAAGGAAAAGAAAAGAACAGGAAAAAATATACTACAGCCCAGTCAGGTGTCATAATTTCGTTGGTACAACAACCAGGTGATACTTGAAGACCGCTTGCCTCTCCCTTCCAACTATTAATGGAAAAGTATTACCTCCCAACACAACTGATTCTATTTTCAAAAACCTCAAATTGCTAGAAATATTTTTTTACCCCAACATGTACAAATATATTCATAGCAGCTCTTTTTGAAGTGGCAAAGAATTGGAAATTGAGGGAAGGCCCATCAATTGGATAATGGTTGAACAAGTTGTGGTATGTGAATGTAAGGGAATACTATTGTGCTGTGAGAAATTATGAGAAAATAGATTTTCAGGAAAACCTGGAAAAACATGTATGAACTGGTGCTGAGTGAAGTGAGCAGAACCAGGAGAACATAGTACACAGTTACAGCCAAATTGTGCAATGCTTGACTATGATTGACAATTCTTTTCATTAATAATGTGATATAAGGGGGGCGGCCAGGTGGCACAGTGGATAAAGCACTGGCCCTGGATTCAGGAGTACCTGAGTTCAAATCCGACCTCAGACACTTAACACTTGCTAGCTGTGTGACCCTGGGCAAGTCACTTAACCCCAATTGCCTCACTAAAATAATAATAATAATAATAATAATAATAATAATAATAATAATAATAATAATAATAATAATGTGATATAAGGCAATTCCAAAAGAGTCATGATGGAAAATACTATCCACATCCAGAGAAAGAACTGTGGAATCTGAATGCAGATTGAAGCATGCTATTTTCACTTTTTTGATTTTGCGGGGTTTTGTGTGTGGCTTTTCCCTTTTGTTCTGTTTCTCCTGTCACAACATGACAAATGTGGAAATATGCTTACATGATTGCACATGTATATCTTATATCAAATTGTTTACTGACTTAGGGTGGGGGTGATAGGAGGGAGGGAGAGAAAAATTTGAAACTCAAAATCTTATAAAATTTATGTTGAAAACTATTCTTACATGTAATTGGAAAAAATAAAATATTATTTACCAAAAAGAAGAAAGCTTTTTTCCCCCTCTTTTGTAATAGGTTTCCCCCCACAAACACAACAGGTAAAAGTTTATCTGTTGTTATCTTAAATCAATCTTGGGTACCCTTTGCCTTCTACCAACAGCTCCTTATACATTTTTTTTAAAAAATAATTAAACTATAAACATTTATTAAGCATATACTATGTTCCGGGCATTGTGCTAAGTGCTGTTAAGCTATTTACAAATCTTATTGATTCTCCCTGAATATCTCTTCCATGTATTCCCATCTCTCTACTCAACCGATAATCACCACCTCATCATCTCTCACATGGAAAATTGCAAAAGTCTATTAATTGGTCTACCTGCATCTCTACCTAATAAATCCTTAACAGAGATGCTAAATTGATATTCCTAAATCACAGGTCTGACAATGTCACTTCCCTGATCAAGAAACTTCAATTGTTTCCTATTCCTATTCCTAAAAATAAAGCGTAAAGTCCTTAGTCTGGCATTTAAGATCCTTCACATTCTGTCTTGCTTATCTTTCTAGACTAATCACACACTCCCCCCTTTCACATGTTCCATAATCAAACCAAACTGGCTTTCATGCTGCTCCAAATATATTCCATCTATTGCCTCTCTGCCTTCACACAAGTTTTACTGCATTCCAGGCATGCCCTCCCTTCTCTGTTCTTTGTCATGGAAGCTTAAGCTTTCTTCAAGGTTCAGCTCTACTACCTCTTTCAAGAACCTTTTCTTGCTTTCCACAATTGTTGGTGCTCCACCCCCTCAATCATGTTACCTGTATTTTGTTTATGGCTTGTAGTCTCTTATTAATGAACATGTTATACTTCCTCCTAGTGGAATGCAAGTACCTTAAGTGCAGAGATTGTATAAATTTGGGGGTAATCAAGGTATCTTCCCATCAGCCTTTTCAATCCCCTTCAGTGGCTGAAGATTGCTGGAGGAAGTCATACAATGGTGTTGATAAAATGGCTAACACTCACTCCCTCCTCCCCCCCCCACCCCCTCTTTTCACTTGCCTCTAATTCTTGCTCACTCCTCAACCCTTGCAATTTTTTTTACTTTTTATTCCATCATTTGACTAAATTTATTCCCTTTAAAGTTATCAATGATCTTTTAATTGATGAATCATGTAGCCTTATAAAGTACTTACCAGAGTGCCTGACATATAGTAAATGCTTAATAAATGTTTGTTCCCCTGATGCTGAATGAGATGAGCAGAACCAGGAGAACACTATACACAGTATCAACAACATTGTGTGATGATCAACTGTGATAGATTTGACTCTTCTCAGCAATACAATGGTCCAAGATAATTCCAGGGACTCATGATGAAAAATGCTCTCCAAATCCAGAAAAAAACAACTGTGGAATTTAGATGCAGATTGAACCATACTGCTTCTACATTTTTTCTTTTTTGAGATTTTTCCCTTTTGTTCTGATTCTTTTTTCACAACATGACTAATGCAGAAATATGTTTAATGCGATTATACATAAATAACCTATATCAGATTGCTTGCTATCTTGGGGAGGGGGGAGGGAAGAGAGGGAGAAATATTTGGAACTAGAAATCTTATAAAAACAAATGTTTAAAACTATCTCTACATGTAACTAGAAAATAATAAAATACTTTTATGATTAAAAATGAAGTTTCATTAGATGATGAGGAATTAAGTGTAGGTCTAGTTTGCTTTAACTAGGGACAAGATGCATAATAGCCAATAATGTTAGAAACATACTTATACAAGTTACATCATAATGGTTAAAAATGTGTAATCAAATTAAAGGTTAGCTTCCTAAAAATAGATGGAATTAACCAATCAGAAAGTTAATACAAAAGTATATGAAAAGTGGTTATTGCAAATGATGATGTCATATGTGCTGTGAAATGTATGCTATTAAGGGTGGAAATACATGTTATGTCTTCATATTTGAGGTATATTTGAGGCACCTGTAATGCAAATGTTTACCCCTAATGCCTTAAAAAAGAGTTTGTTTGTTTGTTTCCTATGGGTGTTGCTAACAGTGGATTATATTCTTTCATCCCAACCTCTAGCATAGTGTCTGTCACATAATGAGTATTTAATAAATGTGTTAATTAAGTTAATCTCAAGATTTTTTTAAAAAGAAAATTGGCTTGATATGTAAAGTATCATGAGACAAAGTAAACGGATCAGTGGCAAATACTCGTATTACTATAAGTCACCTTGACTATTCCTATCCTCCTAGGGCACAGAGATTTATGAATTAGTCTGAATCAAAGACCTTGATGCCAAGTTCTACCTAAATATATTGTAAATATCTGAATAGACCATAATCACAAGAACAGTGAGTCTGATGCATCAGGAAGTAAGCTCTATTGCTTGACCAAAAATTTGGCTCAACTCAAATCTACTTTCATTAGGAAGGACCATATGAACAAGGCCTTAGAAAAGCAGGGGCTAATTTTCCAGCCTCTAATCATGATCCCATTTGTGGTTTTCTTGGCAAAGATGTTGGAGTGGTTTGCCATTTACTTTTCCCTCTCATTTTAGAGATACAGAAACTGAGGCAAACAGGGTTAAGTGCCTTGCCATGGGTCACACAGGTAATAAATATCTGAGGTTGGATTTGAACCCATATCCTTTTGATTCAGGACCAGTACTCTATCCATTGCACCACTTAGCTGCCCTGAAAAATCTAGGATCTCCTAATCTTCAAAAGTAGTCAAAAGGCTCAAAAATCCATCTCTTTCTATCACCACTGTATCATTTATCCTTAGGAAAAGAAACACAAAGCAGAAGGGGATGCTAAGGCCTTGAGATACAGTTTCAGGCTCATATTGATAGCACATGCTTCCAACTACATGTGCAAGTAGCCACCATTGCAACTGGAGTTCATCATAGAAAATCGAAGGTAAAACTATAAAAGTCATAAAGCATATATTCAGAAAAGAGGAAGAAAGTAATGAGAGTAATTTCTTCTTTTAAGTCTACTAAGTAGAAGAAACTTCTTGTTCAGTGACCAATCCCCTTTGGCACAGACATGAACCACCACCATGATGGGACCCATGGAACTAACCAACCATTGAGGACTTTCATCTTCCCAAAGTCCATGTCATTGGAGATTAATAAGGAGTAGCTGTGTCATCCCAAAGCAAATGTCCCTCAGTCCTGAGCCAGATCATATGTCCCTCAAAGTGGCTCTAGTGAATGTTCAGCTTTGACCCAAGGCCTGAGACTAGCATCTAACTGAAGGAGGCACTGCTCAAAACTCAGGTCCATTATTCCATTAAATGGAAAATGGGGAGATTGAACCAGATGAACTCTATAGTCATCTCAGTTTCTTTCTAGCTCAAATCTATAATCCCTCCTTCTAATCCTTTGGCAATTTCAGGTATTTGAAAATGCTTGGAGATCGCTTTTATTTCTCTCCTAAGTCTTTTCATCACTGAGTGAAACATCCCTATTTCCTTTAACTGATCCTCAGATGGTACAGTCTCCAATCCTCAAACTTCTGCTAGATGTGGCATAATTTTTCATTGTCCTTCCTAAAATGCAGTGCCCAGATCTGAACACAATTCTCAAGATATGGTCCAAGTAGGGGAAAATGTAATGTGACATATACCTCATTCTGGATGCCACTCTATTAATGAAACCAGAAATTCCTTTCATTTTCTTAGCTTCTGTCAAACTTCTTGGCTCATATTAAGCTTGAACTCAAAAGCTTGAACTGTTCCTTATAAAAATTGTTGCCTATCCACACCTTCCTCTTCCTGAATTTGTGTGTGTTTTTAACGAAAATATGTCGGGCTTTATTTTTATCCCTTATTAAATTTGGTCTATTGTTATAGCCTGTCAAAATCTTGTTATCCAAAATGTTTGATATCCCTCCCATGTTTATGTCATCTGCAAATCTGATAAATATACCACCTCTGCTTACATTCAAGCCATTGTTTAAAACATGGAACAATACAAGGACAAAGCACTCAAGTACTCACTAATCTTTGAGGCCAGTTTTCTTGTTCAATTCGTTCAGTTGTGTCTGACTTATTGTGACTTCATTTGGGGTTTTCTTGGCAGAGATACTGGAGTAGTTCACCATTTCCTTCTCTAGCTCATTTTAGAGAGGAGGAAACTGAGGCAAACAGGTTAAGTGACTTGTCCAGGATCACACAGCTGATAAGTATCTATGGCTGGATTTGAACTCAAGATGAGTCCTCCTGACTGTAAGCTCAGCATTCTATCCTCAATGGCATCTAGCTGTCCTTGAGAGCCAGCACTATTTCTCTTGGTGACCCTTATCAAAATGTTCTTGACCATCCCTTTTTACTCTGGTTCATGTATTTCCTCACAAATCTAAGACCTAAGCAGAACCAAGAGAACATTTGTTGAGGTTCAGGTGGGGAAGAAATGTCATAAGTAACTGAGGGAATCAAGGAGAAATCATGGAAGAGTTGACATTTGAGTTGAGTTTGAAAGAGAGCTCAGTTGTCTGCTTTTATGTTCAGGAGTGAGGAAGACTTCCAGAATTCTTCATCTTCACCACTAAAATAAAAAGGAGCATCAGTCATAGGACTTGGTTCCCTCCCTGCCCCCATGATCTTTGACTTATGATACTAAGACTTTTGGTACACCCCATACACAATATTTACTCACATTTATGTAGAGATTTAAGATTTGCAAAATATTTGCCTTCCAACAATCCTATAAGCAGTTATTATAATTCTCATTTTACAGATGGGGAAACTGACTTACAAAGACATTTAATATCTGACAGAATGAATGTTGGTCTCGTGATACACTTTATCCCGTACTTGCTGCCCCTGGGTATGCATTCTTCTGCTTTAATAGAAGCCACTGCCCCCCCCTCCCAACTCTGGACATTCTGAAGCCCAATTACTTGAGACTGCTTGTATCTTTCCTCAAGCTCCCCAAGGGCCTTAGTGAACCCACTCAGCTCATGTACTAATTCAATAACTCCTTCTTAACAGAGTAAGGTGGTCATTTTAGCCCTTAAAATTTTTCATTCAGAGTACCACTAATGAGTTATGATAATTAGCTGTATTGTAGCTTTCTATTTCCCAGTTGGGAGCAGCAGAGCTGCAGTACTTATAACCATCTCCACATGCTTGAAAATAGAACCAAGGATCTTGATGATGAAGCAGATCCTCTGAGCTAAGGAAAATACATTGAAATTGTGCCTTTAAAAAAAAAAAATCCCACTTAGCACCATTTTCGCTTTGCACACTAATTGGTACATTGATGAGAGCTCCCTAATACTTTTTGAGGGCTGGGATTTGCAAATGATTTCCTAAGATTTTTTTTAATGTTATTAAACCTGGAGACACAGTAAAAGATTACTCTGGGGTGATCCTTATCATAATTTTTTGATCAAGGTGATTCTTCTCCAAAGTTATTGGACCAGAAGAAGGTAGGGAGTAGAGTTATTTGGGGCTACTGATGGAAGATAAATCAAAGGTAATCAGTTTCATCTGGACTTTCACTTGATTTGCTTGATCATGTAAAACATTATGGGGGCAGCTAGGTGGCGCAGTGGATAAAGCACCGGCCCTGGATTCAGGAGTTCCTGAGTTCAAATCCGGCCTCAGACACTTGACACTTACTAGCTGTGTGACCTTGGGCAAGTCACTTAAGCCCCATTTCCCTGCAAAAAACAAAAAAAACAAAAACAAAAAAAAAACATTATGAGGGATTGAAATAAGTTCTTGTAAGTCAACTCCACATAGATACACTGCTCTATCCACTATACCACCTAGCTGCATCTAGGAGTCACCAACTGAGAGAGTGTACAGAGAAAAGAAAAATGTCTGTGGAAAGAAGATTCTGTATCCCAGTTAGTGGGTATGATATGAATAAGAGACATAAAATGGAGAAGTGGTGATCAGACATGTAGGATGAGAACCAACATATAAACATGAGCTTTTTTGTTGGGGTTTTTGGGGTGGGGCAATGAGGGTTAAGTGACTTGCCCAGGTTCACACAGCTAGTAAGTGTCAAGTGTCTGAGGCCTGATTTGAACTCGGGTCCTCCTGAATCCAGTCCTGTGACTTTATCCACTGTGCCACCTAGCTGCCCCCAACATATAGACATATAACCACAACCCAGAAAGGAGAAAATCTAAGACTAGAGGCTGGTCAATAGTGCCAAATGCTGCAGAGAAGTTAAGAAGTATGAAGACTAAGGAAAGATCATGAAATTTGGCTTTTAAGAGATCAGTCTTTGGTAGTTTTGAAGAGAGCAACTTCAGTTAGAGAGTTCAAGGAAAGTAAAGTGTTTGAGAACCTGAGAGATTAAGGATGGTGTTGCCTTCCAAGGAAACAAGAAAATTCAGAAGGGGTAACAGAGAGGAAAAAATAAAGTAATCCCCATCCATCTAGTTTTTCATCCTGGGCTACACACTATCTTCCACTGGAAAATGAAAAATGAAGGGGAACTTATTACTGGTCCTAGCCACTGAACACAGAACCTGCTTCCATGGTGATACAAAATGTGGTATGAGGATGCTGTGGTATATGGGATAGACTGCCCAAGTTGGGTTGGCATAGAACCACCCTGAAGGGTCTAAGACTAAGGCAGCTACCCAGAAACCAGTTGTGGGAGTGGGTAGAATGGAGAAATGTTGAAGTAGATAGGATAGTCATATTGGAGGAAAGCTCATGATTGATTATGGGGTGGGAGGGATGGTAGCATGTGATTCATCTTCCCACCCTCTGACTGGTTAATCACATTCCCCTTAGGTTCAAGACAACCCCCTGGGGGGGGGGGAGAGACTTCCCCCTATCCCACAACAACCTAGGGAATAATAGCCACCACTTTGGAGACCACGGCTATAGGGAACACCCAATAAAGAAACTTCCTCTATCGATGTAAAGTAACACCCAATGAAGGAGTTCATGATTGAGAGGCTTATTTCTCTGTGTGTCTTTCTGTCTCTGATTCTGTCTTTCTGGCTCTCTGGCACTGGCTCTGGCTCTCTGGCTTTCTTCCATGTATATGTATATGTATATGTGTGTGTGTCTGTATGTATATACATATATATGTATAGATAGATATAGATAAAGAGATAGAGATAGGGAGATAATGATAGAGATAGAGATAGAGATAGAGATAGAGATAGAGATAGAGATAGAGATAGAGATAGAGATAGAGATAGAGATAGAGATAGAGATAGAGATAGAGATAGAGATAGAGATAGAGATAGAGATAGAGATAGAGATAGAGATAGAGATAGAGATAGAGATAGAGATAGAGATATCTAGCTTAAAGTTTTAGAGAGATTATTGGGATATGGAGAGTTTAAGTAGTTTGCCTATGATGAAATAGCTAGTATACATCACACCCAAGTCTCAAACCCAGGTCTTTCTGACCACAAGACAGACCCTATAGCCACTGTGAGGGGGAGGGGATAAGCATTTAGTGCCAATTATATGCCAGGCACTGTACTAAATGTTTTTTTATGAATATTATTTCATTTCAACTTATAACAACATTTCAAATTAAGAGTTGTTATTATCCCCATTTTACAGTTAAGAAAACTGAGATAGAAGAGGCTGATAATTTGCCTTGGGTCCCACAGCTAGTAAGCGTCTGAGGCTGGATCTGGACTCAGGACTTCCTGACTCCAAGCCCAGTGTTCCGTGAACTATGGCGCCACCCAGCTGCACCAAACCATGTTGTCTTTCATATGCCCACATATACAGATCCTGCTACAGACAGAGCTATAGATAGAGATGTCTTATTTTCAGTGCAGCCAAGTATCTAATAATGTCTCCACTAATTCCTTATTATGAACATTCCTTTTTTCTTATTTCAACAAATTGTCATATAGTTCCCCCCCTCCCCAAAGTTTTGATGTATTCAATGTCTGCGGAAGCCACCAAGATCCCAAAATAATCAAGCCAGCTGGGTTTTGCCCTTAGCAAAGCTGTTCTATCATTTTCTCAGTCCTTTGCTTTACACACACAGCTCTGATGCCAGTATGTGCATTTTTAACTGATGAGAACTTTCTCAACTCTTTAATTTTTAAAGAGCTGCTACCATCACCACTCCTGCAGAGCAGACATTACCTATTGTGTATCTGGTGCATTTGGAGGTTTCTCTTTCCTTTTCTTGTTGCTTAAAAACAATAATTTGCATTAAAATGATATCTTTGCAATTTCAGCATTTATCTGGCCTTGTTGCATGATTCACTCCCAAGAGCCATAAACCTTTATTCATGAACCTACCATGTAATTACAAACAGAGAAAGACTTGTGGTGTCACCTGGAAGCCAAACATACTATTGAAGAATGAAAAAATGAGTTACAGGGTCAGAGCTCCTGTACCTAGGAGCCCATCCTGTAGGGCAGAGACATCACCTACTAAGCTAGGGGTTCTTACCCCTGTATTCTGAGAACCTGAGTTTTTCATTATTTTGATAAATGTATTTTGCTAGGTGGTGCAGTGCATAAAGCACCAGTCCTGAATTAAGGAGGCCCTGAGTTCAAATCTGGCCTCAGACACTTGACACTTACTAGCTGTATGACCTTGGGCAAGTCACTTAACCCTCATTGCCCTGCAAAAAAAAATTTATTTTAATATAATTGTTTCATTTCATAATCCAGGATATTTTATTTTGTGTACTGAAAAACACCATTTTGATAAGGGGTTCACAGATTTTACCAAACTGCCAAAGATGTCCTCTCTATCTCTCTCTGTCTCTGTCTCTGTCTGTCTGTCTGTCTCTCTCTGTTTCTCTCTATCCGTCTCTCTCTGTCTCTGTCTCTGTCTCTCTCTCTCTCTGTCTCTCTCTCTCATGCATGCACAGGCATACACATGCACATGAACACACATACCACAAACCTTCTAATCTCTACAGAACAGTTTTTCCACAAAATTGTTATCACTTCTAGTTAGTGATAACAATAATGGCTTACACTGAAATAGAGCTTTATGGCTTCAAAGTACTTCCACACATTCTCATATTCAATCCTCTCAATGAAGCAGTGTGGTACAATGGAAAGTTCCAGATGAGGTTCTCAATCTGATATTTATGATCTCCATGGCTCTAAGCAAGTCTCTGAAATTCAGTTTCCTTGTCTATAAAGTGAGGGGATTTGAATGAGATGAGCATTTAAGTTGTAAATAGATGAATTTGTGATATTTATATTGGATCCTATTTATCTATATTCATGTCATATCCTAGTTTCTAGCCATCTCCTTCACATATGCCCTCAAGAGAATGGAAGATCTTTGAAAGCTAGATTTAGGTCATTTTTCATCTTTGTTTTTCTAGACCATTACTTACATACACTAAATTGGAAGGAAGGAAGGAAGGAAGGAAGGAAGGAAGGAAGGAAGGAAGGAAGGAAGGAAGGAAGGAAGGAAGGAAGGAAGGAAGGAAGGAAGGGAGGGAGGGAGGGAGGGAGGGAGGGGGAAGGAGGGGGAAAAGGGGAGGAAAGGAAGTAAGGAAACAAGGAGAGTGGGAGAGAAGGAGGGAGAGGGGAGAGAAGGAGGAAAGAAGGAAAATATTGAGACCAGGAAAGTATGATTGGCTACCTTGTGAACTAATTATAGGTTCTCTGATGATAAAGTCAGTCAGTTGATCATTAAGCATTTATTAAGTGCTTCCTATTTGGTAACATTGAATTAAGGAGGAAGGTTATCTAGGACCTATTAGATTTAGCTTCCCTCTTCTAACAAAAAGGGAACATGAATAACCATGAGCCAGAAGTACATTGGAAACTATTTGTTTTGTTTTGTTTTTTTGGCCAGACTTTCCCAGGGTCACACAGCTAGTAAGTATCAAGTGTCTGAAGCCAGATTTGAACTCAGGTTGTCCTGAATCCAGGGCCAGTGCTTTATCCACTGTGCCACCTAGCTGCCCCCACATTGGAAACTATTGCTGAATAAAGGTTCTCAGTCTACATGATCTTTTAGGTGCCTCCAAACTGAAGGATTCTAATGTTCTCTAATTCTAGTTTCTGGGAAAGATTAGTATTGGACTTGGAATTAGCAAGCCCTAAGTTCAAGTTCTCTTTGAGAAACTCATTAACTGTGAGACCCTGTGCAAATGAGTTAAACTCACTTAGCCTCCATTTCTTTATGTATAAAATGAGAAAAATAGTAGCCCATACTTCACAGAGTTGTTGTGAGAATTAAATGAAATAATATATGTACGTTCATAAACTTTAAAGTACTTCATAAATGTTACCTATTAATGTTGCTATTTTCATTAATACTGTATTCTGCATGACTAAAATGTTTATCAACACACAAAAAAAATACTATGTATTTCTGACAAGACTTTCTCGAGGGAAATTAATGACTTAGTAAAATATAATACTTATGCTAAATGCTTAAGCTTAATTATTCTATCATCATCACCACCACCATTTACCTCACTCTAGTATATGGAGACTAAAGTACTCAGGCAAGAAATTGTTCATTTGTCCCCAAAAATTAATTTATCATCTCTGTAGAAGACCATCCCAGACCTGTTTTTCTCCTTAATGTTCACTCTGTATTGTTTAAAATCTAAATGTGGGTCCTAATCTGCGCCCCCCCCACACACAGTCTTGGGGGGAGGTAAGCTGGCTAAAATCACTTATAAATTCAGCAAGAGTTTAGGCTTTTAAAGATTTATTAAAATATAGTTAGTGAAGAGAGAGAGAGAGATTGAGAACAGATTCCTTATAGTATGGAAATTCTAGCTCAAATCTATTTCAGTATAGCCAGAGAGAAAGAAAGCAATTTCCTTTCCTAGTAGCCCAGGTGAAATCTCTCACCACCAAGCCAGTGTCTGAATGACTAACAGCCCCCTGACCCCTTGTTCTCCATCTGCCCCCATGCTGGTTCCTTCTCACCAAAAAGAGAGTTCTTCTATGAGCAATCATCCCCTTCCTAGTTCCTCTCTCCCTCCCCAAAAGGGGAGGTCCTTCAAGCTGGTTGGTTGAGAGTGGTCTTCTTGCTGATTTCAGTAGTACACCAACATGTCAATCAGGGCCAGCCAGGTGTGGCCTCCATCCAATCATCCTTAAGTAGGTATTTAGTCAGTTTCTCATTCTCACCCAATTCAAACAATACTAAATCAATCAGGTGGGGCCCCTGGGTGTCTGCCAAATTCTATTATTTTATCACACTCTGTTAACCTTTATAAAAGTACAAATAGAGGAAGAGGAGGAAGAGAAAAAAGAGAAGGAAGAAGAAGAGGAGGATAAGGAAGAAGAAGAGGAAGAGGAAGAATAAAAGAAGGAAGAAAGCTGAATCTAATGGGTCATAGACCAAGGATGGAAGTTATCAAACTGTTTTAAAACTCACTCCTTACGTAGCACTTTTTTAAAAAAATCTGGCCAATGTACTTAATGTGTATAATCATGTACATTAAAATTACTCTGCAGATATCTTAACCCTTTATAAAAAAACTATAAGCTACATGAAAGAAAGGGTCTTTGACTTTCCCTGAAATTTATCTCTCTTCCAATACCTAGCACTGTGTTCTGTCGCAGTAGACATTTAATAAATATGTGTTGCTTAATTTACTGGACACCAAAGAGTTGAACCAGGGGCAAAGGTTGGAAATCAAAGAAAGAGTCCTTGAGAAAAGATTTTATAGCCAGGATTTCTGCTTATGTGAAAATTATGCCAGATGACTTTTGCGGTATCTTCCAAGACATATTCTCTAATTCTATGTTTTTTGCCTTAAATTGGGCTACCCCTCTCACATTCTTTTTGTCAAAACTGAAAGCTTTGAAGAGTTCCCAGGAATCCTTCTTCCATCCTAATTTAAGAGTAAAGATCAGAAGGATGTTTAGACACATCACCATCATAATCAGAAAAAAAAAGGCATAGACTTTAGGGGAGTATTTGCTTCTCCTTCCCACCTCAGCTGGGTGATATAATCATAGCAAGTAAGAGTCAGGGATAAGCAAAGCCAAGATGGCAGATTATTAGGAAGAAATAAAGCCAAATTCTTTGCCACAAATCTAGAAAACACAGTAGACTAAGTCTTAATTGAGAAAACCAAGGAAAAAAAACTCTGTTATGTTTTCTAGCCCAGGTCAAGATAGGGAGACAGGGGTATGTAAATAATAATAATGATATCCATGTCCAAAAAAATGTGTTTTATTAGTTCATCCTTTCTTGGACAGGAGGTGGGGCAGCATTCTTCATCACTGGTACTCTGGAATTGTGGTCAATCATTTAATTGATCAATGTGGTTTAATAATAAAATCCTCATTTACTTTTCTCAATAGTTTAATAAGAAAAATTGCACTTGTTTCTTACTCAAAGAAAAAGAAAACTAAAGTAAAAATTTAATGTCATTCATTAACCCCCTCCCCAAAGAGATGGAAAAAGTCAGACTGAATTTTAATCACTGATATTAAACTGCCACCCAATGAGAGTCAGTTGCCAATAGCCTAACCAATGCATTTATTGTCTATTTCAGCAGAATGCATCACCACTTGGTTGAATTCTAACCATAGAATTCTGTAAACACATTCTGATATAAACCACTGTGAAAATTACATTTCTGAATGAGCCAACTGGGCCCACAGCACCATCAGAAGTAGTAATTTATTATTCAGTATAATAATTAGAAGTAATTAACTTGTAGAAGCAATTAGAAATAGCAATTTATTTCTTAATGTAATGGGATGCTTTTTCAATGTGTGTTTGAATATTTAGCAGCCAATAATTACTTTTTTAGAGGGGGGAGAATAAAGAAAAGTTACTATTTATTCACACTCTAATAGGTGCCTTGGAAATAAATCTAGCCTTCAGCCCACCCACAAGTAACTAAAGTTTTTCACATACCGCCTGAATGGAATGATGCTAAAGACCAATGCAAGTTCACATGCTTGGACCAGGGTTGTGTGAGAATTCCAGATGTTGTGTGGAATTCTGATTTTGGAGGAGTGGGGTGGGAATCCTACTGGGTGACTGCTCTTCATGATACGTGCAACAGTGCCCCCAGCTGGCCAGAGAGAACCTCATATTTAGAGAACTGGCTTCCCTAAGCCAAGAGAACTGGCTTTGTGTAGCAGAAAGGATATTGGGCCTATAGTCAGAAAAGTGAAGTTCAGGCCTTTCCTATAATCCTTTCTAGAGTGTTTCTATAGAAAACACATTACCTATCTCAATATAAATTCTTTCCTCTCTAAATTAAGGATAAAATGTTTGTGCAACATGTATTGTTGAGCTGCCCTGGTTGTTTTGGGCTGCCCATGTGTGCTTCAGTCTTTGGGATATGGGGATTATAAAGCAATTTTCTTATTGGTCTATTGATTGGGGCTTTTGGGGGGTCTATGAATCTCAAGAGGACCAATTACTAAGCCAGGAGGACTGGCCCATTCATTGGACCTTAAAGTGAATGAAACTCTCCCCATATGATAAGTATGTAAGGAGTTTCCATGAATATTCATTCCAGTGAGTGGTGGGGAGGATGCCACCCTTCTCTCCATCCTAGCAGCATTCCAGCACATGGCAGAGGGCACATTTTTGGCTAGGTAAGCCTGAACTTAGACCTTGGGACTTCCTCCTATTTTGAATATAGGTAGCTGAATAGCAATTCTGAGATGGGTATTTCCAGCCTTGGAAGTAACATTGTGAATTTGAGTTTGGAAGTTCCTAGGTCAGCAATCAGTGCCAGGTAAACCTAAGGATCAGTCCCCAACAACTACTTCAGTGATTTTTGGAGAAAATGACCATCAGTAAGAAGATGAACCTACTCTCAGTCTCAATTACTAGAGCAAGAACTGGAAAGGTAATGTCTTATAAAAGTATATGATACATTCAATGTGTTATTTTCAAAGCTGATCCCCTTGCCTGTGTTCCCTTCTGAATGTCCTTCAGCTCTCTTTGTGCATTTTATTTTATCTTTTTATCATAAAAGTATTTTATTATTTTCCAGTTACATGTAAAAATAGTTTTCAACATGTGTTTTCATAAGATTTTGAGTTCCAAATTTTTCTTCCCCCTCCCTTCCCTCCCTCTTCCCCAAGATATAAAGCAATATGATATAGGCTATATATGTACAATCACATCAAACACATTTCTGCATTAGTGATGTTGTGAAAGAAGAATCAGAACAAAAGGGGGAAACCTAAAAAAAGAGGTAAAAAACCAAAAAAATAGAAACAGTATGGTTTCACCTGCATTCAGAATCCATAGTTCTTTTGTTCTGGATATGGAGTACATTTTTCATCATGAGTTCCTTGGAATTGTCTTGTGTCATTGCATTTCTGAGAAGAGCCAAGTCTATCACAGTTGATTATCACACAATTTTGCTGTTACTATGCACAATGTTTTCCTTGTTCTGCTTACTTCACTTAGCATCAGTCCATTTAGGTCTTTCCAGATTTTTCTGAAATCTGCCTGCTCATCATTTTTTTATAGCACAATAGTATTCCATTACATTTATATACCCAAACCTTTTCATCCATTCCCCAATTGATGAGCATTCCCTCAATTTCCAATTCTTTGCTAACACAAAGAGAGCATCTTTAAATATTTTTGTACATATGGGTCTTTTCCCCTTTTTATGATCTCTTTGGGATACAGACCTATTAAGTAGTATTACTGCTTCAAAGAGTATGCACAATCCCATAGTTCTTTGGTCATAGTTCCAAATTGCTCTCCAGAATGGTTGGATCAGTACTCTTGTGCATTTTAAATGCCTCAATTGACCTCCTCAGGGGTTGTTTTTTGGGGGCAACTATATCATTTCTATTTCCTCTATATATACCATTAATGGAGAATAAAAATGAAACCATAATCCTCTTTTTTAAAATAAGCATGCACACATTTGTTTTGTCAGAAATGTTATAACTCATTTCTATACCTTATAGCATGATTCTTCATTCCCCAGCACAGTAATTTCATTTATAATATATTATAAATATATTAAATTCATATAAATATGAAAGTTTTAATATGTTGCTTTCTTTTCTTCAAGGAATTCCAATAGAGTTGCAGGCTTATCAACGTTTGTCATTTTCTTTGGTGCTTTGTTTATAGATGATATGAAATTATTCTTTTTTTCTGTATTTGTGTCATGGGTTTTCCATAATATCATGGATGTTTTCTTCTTTTTTTACTCATTTTCCAACCTTACTTCCTAAATTTGTATTTTGTGTCAGGGCCAAGATACACACACTTCTAGAAAGAATATTTGGGGCCTTTATTTGATCTTGATCTACATGATATGTGATCTGGATAATGAGTGCTATGATTTTCTAAGACCTTGGGAAAGGATCTGAACAATGAACTACAATGGGATGCCCTTTAATGTGGAGAGCAATGGGGCTGTCTGATATGGGGGGGGGTACCATGATTACTGAAATCCTTCTTTGTTTAGAAAGTCATTACAGCCCCCTCTCTGTACAATCACTCCTCAAGTTTTTTGTTTGTTTGTTTGTTTGTTTTTTGTTTTTTTAGTGAGGCAATTGGGGTTAAGTGACTTGCCCAGGGTCACACAGCTAGTTAAGTGTTAAGTGTCTGAGGCCAGATTTGAACTCAGGTATTCCTGACTCCAGGGCCGGTGCTCTATCAACTGCACCACCTAGCTGCCCCACTCCTCAAGTTTTTTAAAGACAAGAGCCTTAATCAAGGAGTCAAGAGATTTTAAAGCATTAAAATGCATTTGTGTGAGCAGGACCTCTGCCCCAAAAGCTATAAAACTATGCATACACTTTGACCCACCAATACCACTACTAGGTCTATACCTCAAAGAAATCAACAAAAAAGAAAAAGGACCCATATGTACAAAAATATTTGTAGCAGTTCTTTCGGTGGTTGCCAAGAATTGGAAACTGAGGGGATGCCCAGCAGTTGGGGAATGGTTGAACAAGTTATGGTATAAGAATGTAATGAAATACTATTGTGCAATAAAAACATCATTAAAGTGATGGTTTCAGAAAAGCCTGGGAAGATATATTAACTAATACAAAGTAAAATGAGAAGAACTGGAAGAACAATTTTCACAGTAACAGCAATATTGTAAAGATAAACAACTGTAACATACTTAGTAACTAATCAATGTGATGACTCATCACAATTCCAAAGGACTCATAATGAAAAATATCCACTTCCAGATAAAAAAATTAATGGGCTCAGAGTACAGATTGAAGCATATTTTCTCTCTTTCTTTTTCTTTTCTTTTTCTCAGAACACAACTAATGCAGAAATATGTATTTCATTATTTCATATACATAATGAATATTGCATTTCTTGTCTTCTCAATGAGTAGGGGAGGGATGGAGTAAGGGAAACAATTTGGAATCAAAAATAAAATATAAAACTTTTTAAAGACTCATTAGGGCCTATCTCACATGTATCAGATTGGCTAATATGACAAAAAAGGGGAATGATAAATGTTGGAGAAGATGTGGGGAAACTGGAACATTAATGCATTGTTGGTGGAGTTATGAACTGATCCAACCATTCTGGAAAGCAATTCAAAATTACGTCAAAAAGGCTATAAAACTGCATACCCTTTGACCCAACAATACCACTATTTGGTCTATAACCCAAATAGATTATAAAAAAGGGAAAAGGACCCACATGTAAAAAATATTTACAGCTGTTCTTTTTGTGGTGGAAAATAATTGGAAATTAAAGGGATGTCCATCAACTGGGGAATGGCTGAACAACTTGTGATAAATGAATGTAATGGAATGCAATTGTGTTGTAAGAAATGATGAGCAGGCAGATTTCAAAACACTTAGTTTCTGAGAATTGTAGCTAACAATTGGTCAGCAGCTAAGTGAATCATCCATAGTAAATCAGATTGAACAAATAATTTGGTCACATGACTCAGACAACCATATAACATCACTCTAATTGTCAAAAAATCAAGAATTGTCTCCTTAGTACAGATTTCCTAAGTGACATCCCTTAATGATAATGCATTGTGTTGGTGATTGAATGACATAATGGATACAAAACTGGCCTCAAAGTCAGGAAGGCCTGAGGTCAAGTCCTACTTTTGACACATATTAGCTATTAAATAATTTAATTTCTCAGTGCCTCTGAGAAGCTCTATTGTAGTTGTTCAGTTATTTCAGTTTTGTACAACTCTTCATGACCCAATTTTAGGGGTTTTCTTGGCAAAGATACTGGATGTTTTGCCATTTCCTTCTCCAACTCATTTTGCAGATGAGGAAATTGAGGTAAATAGGGTTAAGTGACTTGCCTGAAGTTACACAGCTGTTAAGTGTCTAAGGCCAGATATGAACTCATATCCTCCTGAATCCAGGGCTAGCACTCTATCTGCTGTGCCACCTAGTTGCCCCCAAAAAGCTGTGGAAGACCACAAATTGCATTAAAATTGTTCATGTGTTTGGCATAAGACGTTTCCTTCCTAGGAACTCCCTTTATCAATGAAATCACAGATCTAAACCCTGTGAGATTTAAAATTGGATATTAGATCATAAATCTCCCCTACTTAACCTTTCCCTTAATTTATCTCCCAAACTAGTAAATGGAAGCAGCTTTTGGTTTTCTAGATAGACCTTTTTATTTATAGTTATGATAGTCACAAGGTGATGTTGGTTAGAAGGATAGGAAAGTAGAAACACAATACAAATCGTCTTAAGTCTAAGCTTAGTCTATATTCCTTATAACAACTCACCAAACCGACAAGGCCACCTTTGGAGAGAGAATCTGTGCCGCGCCGTCAGGAGTCCCGCCAAGCAGGCAAAAAGGACTCCTCTCCTTCTCTCCACCCCGGAAGTCCCAAAAAAAACCCCCGCAGGCAGTCTGACATGCGCAGCAGGCGCACTGTACCTGGCAGGCAGTCTGACATGCGCAGCAGGCGCACTGTACCTGGCAGGCAGTCTGACATGCGCAGCAGGCGGACTGTACCCGGCAGGCAGTCTGACATGCGCAGCAGGCAGACTGTTCATCTCCTCCCCAAAAGGGTGGTCCTTGAAAAACTGGCGTCTTTCAGTTATCCTAACTGACTGTTAAAAACTTTCATATTTTACCACATTTCCCCCCTTTGCTTCCTCAAGAAACGGAATGTTTCCTTGATGGAACAGTAAAAAGAACATAATAACTTTTGCTGACTAATAATATGCGAACAACAATACAGAAAAGGAAGAGAGGAAAGTTTTTGTCCAGAGGGGCGATTTTTTTTTTTTTTCCTCATGAACCGACGCTTTGACATTAGTCTTGCAAAGGGAGAGCCTCTGCAGAGAGTACATGTTACAGATAGTATATAACAGAAAGGAGATAGTAAAAGCTAATAAAGCAAAACAGTTCATATAAAGTCTCTGAGTTCTCTTGTCTTCTTGAAGTGGTAAGATGTCATCAGGAGGAAACTGGATTCTGGTCTGGAAAACTGGATTCTGGACTCTGATCTGGATTCTGGATTCTGGTCTGGATTCTGGACTCTGGACTCTGGTCTGGAAAGCTGGATTATCTTCTTTAACTGTTTGAATTGCTGTATTTTTAAAACCTTAGCATAGCATTGTCAATGATCAAATTAATAAATTCCATTACATTCCCTCCTTTATATGGTTAGACTTGTAATAGAGGGTTGAGGTAGTTATGCAATGTGTAACACTTCTTACCACCATGTGTCTGGATCAAAGCCAAATTTAGTATGTGTTCATGACACCTGAAAATGTTATGGAAAGGTTATCATACCATATCTCATGGTTCTGAGACAGCCAGTGATTGTGCTAGGCCACAGGTGAATTCAACTGAGATAAAAAGATAAATAAGTTCAGTTAAATTAGGTTAAATTAGGAGGGAGAGAGGATGAATACTGGACTGTGCCTAGTAATTGTGCTCTACATAGTCACCATCATAAGCAAACCATGGATTTACCTATACCTGTCTCTCCTTTTGTTGCACATATATTCTCTCCAGGGCCTGCATCAGAGTCCACAGCAAGTTAGTCTCTGAAATGATAAGTTTCCATATTTCTGAAATCTCATTAATTTCACCAAAGACAATATGATGGTAAAAATGTGTGCTATGCTGCATAACTGAGAATATATTAGTGATATATACAATAATTCCAAACCATACCCAGAGTATAATGACATATAAATAATAAACGAATGTAAATAGCTGATTATATTAGACATTGTTACATAATCTTCTTTTAGACATTATTACATAATCTTCTTTTAGCAAGTAGACCACATCATCTTATACATGAATTCTCTAGTATAACAGTAGCAGATACTTAAAGTGGTGATTAATTCATCAAAAAGAAATAAGACTTCAATTAGCAAGATTCAATATTCAATGTTTTCAGTGAGGTATCAAGCAATTTATGGTACTTTTTAGTTAAACAGAACAACATACAAGAGAAAGGAGAAAAATAAATAAATAAAACAAAACTCATTAGAACTCATGGTTCTCTCAAAAAGAAAGAGTAAATAAAAAAAAAAGAATTCTGGTAGCTTCTGAGGCCCGATAGCCTCACCCACAGCATATACTTAAAATGTCTTTGAATAATCACTTAGTTTACAAAATTTAGTTTTAAAGAAAAGCAAAAGAAACAAAAGTAAAAAAAAACCAAAGCAAAACCAAAAATAAAAAATAAAAAGCAAAAGATTCGCTAAGCACCCTTTTGTGCTCTTAAAGAACTTAAAGGTGCGGTCAATTCCAGGTCCTTTCAGTGCCTTTCAAAAGTCAAAACAAAAACAAAAAAACCAAAAATTAATAAAAAAAAATAGTTGAGGTAGGCCAGAAAACTAGGCCATGTACTTCAGTGCTTTTGCCTGTAGAAGGAAATGCTTGTTAAATTATAAGGTATTTAAGCTGCTAGAGTTTGGGGTATGCCACATTGTTTTAACTGGTTCCCCAATTCTCTGCATGCCAAAGTGGCAGGGGTTTCTGAATTGTCATTGATCTTTCTAATGCTGTCATAATGTTCTTTATGGTAGAAAATGTGGAGTTCTCTAGCATCAGTTTTGTCTGTGCCACTGATTTTCAATAAAGGCTGATTTAATTGATGAACCACAACATTCAGCTGATGCTGCTTAGCAAATGCTACAATTGTATCATTTCCTCCCCACTTTCCAAATTTCTTTAATTCATCAACATATTCTTCAAAAGGGGAGTCATTTACTCTAAAAGACTCAAACTCTTGTCTATGGTTAATCATATAAGAAGCAGCTTCTTGTCTGTGTCTGAGATGATTTCTACAGTGACCTTCTAGCTGGTCTGCTAAAGCCCTAAAAAGGCAATTTCCGTCTCCTGATACTTTACGAAGACTGAGTCCCAAAGCATTTAACTGATCAGTGGGATTATCAAATGGGAACTGCCTGTTTCCTCTGAACTTTCTTTGCTCTTTAACAGTTGCTATCGTTAGGGTTTTTACCTCTTTAGCGTCTACCTCAGGTCTATCTGAAATCTCTTCACCTATGAATGGTGCAGGCTTTATATGAGAGCAATGAATCCATGAGTCTTTTTCACCAATTTTAATGGCAGTAGGAGTTGTCAATAATACCTGAAAAGGTCCTTCCCAGGCAGGTTGAGTTCCACTGGTTCTCTGAAAATTCTTTACATATATTTTATCTCCTGGGTTGAAGTTATGCAATGAAAAGTCTAATGGTCCTGCCTGGACCACAGCTCCTGCCTCATGGAGTTCACGTAGCCTGGTCTGTAATTCCTGTATATAGGAGGCAACAGAAGTATCACCTCCCACCAGTGATGTATAAACTGGGGAAAAAGTTTTAGCTTGGATAGGAGGGTGACCAAAAAGCATTTCATAAGGAGATATATGAAGTTCTCCTCTTGGTCTACTTCGTAGATAGAATAATGCCAATGGTAGAACATCAGGCCATTTCAAATGGGTTTCAGTACATAATTTGCCAATCATACTCTTAAGCTCTTTATTCATACGTTCGACTTGGCCTGAACTTTGTGGATGGTAGGGCGTGTGGAATTTTGGAGTCACTCCCAAGAAAGAGTAGATTTGGGATAAAATCGAATCAGTGAAATGTGTGCCTTTGTCAGAATCGATGCGGGCTGGTGGGCCAAAACGAGGTACTATCTCTTTAAGAAGAATTTTGGCAACAAAGGCAGCTGTGGCTCGGGGGCTGGGAAAGGCCTCCACCCACCGAGTGAGCTGATCAACTATAACAAGGCAAAATTTATAATGTCCTGCTTTTGGCATAGTAATATAATCAATTTGTAAGTGCTCAAAAGGTGTATATGCTAGAGGACGCCCTCCATAAGCTTTGGCCTTAAAAGCATACTGATTATAAGACTGACATGTGGAGCAGCCCGAGCAGATTCGAGATGCTGTATTAGTCACACCTGGTGCTATCCAGGTTCTCTTAATAGAGTCTACAATGCCTTGTGTACCAAAATGGCCTTTTCTGTGAACAGAGAGGCATACCTGGTGGTAGAATTTCCGGGGAAGAAATGGCTTACCTTCCGGAGACACCCAGATGCCATTGATCTGTTTCGCCTTAAATTTCTTTTTCCACTTTTCTACTTCAGAATCGTCATAGGTTAGGTTGGAAGGAATATCCTCAGAAGGTGAAAGGTTAAATACATGTTCAGGAGCTTCTAATGCAGCAAGCTTGGCTGCAGAATCGGCTCGTGCATTTCCCTTTGAAACAGGGTCACTATTCCCTGTGTGGGCAGGGCAATGTACAACGGCTAGGGAAGAAGGCAGTTTTAGGGCATCTAAGAGGTCCTTGATAAGGTCCCCATTGGCAATAGCCTTGCCCGAGGATGTTAGAAAGCCTCGTTGACGCCAAATCATACCAATAAAGTGGCATATGCCAAAGCCATATTTCGAGTCAGTAAAAATGGTGGCACTCTTATCTTTAGCTATATTACAGGCCTGTGTAAGAGCCACAAGTTCAGCAGCCTGTGCACTAAAATGGCAAGGCAGAGAAGCTGCCCAGAGGGTGTCATAATCAGAAACTACAGCAGCTCCAGTAAAACGGGTTCCCTCTCTCATAAATGAGGAACCATCTGTATAGAGGACAAGATCAGGATTTTCTAAAGGTGTATCAAAAAGATCATCACGGGGTTTTTCAGCCATATCAACTAAAGAAGCACAGTCATGCAATGGTTCCCCCGAGAATGGTAAATTAGGGAGTAGTGTTGCTGGATTAAGAACTGTGCAGCGTTTTAAAGTGATATTCTCATTACCTAACAGGGTTATTTCATACTTAGCCAGCCTTTGATCTGAAAAGGCTTGTGTCCTGTGACGTAGTAAGAGAGCCTCCACTTCGTGAGGGCATTGCACAGTTAGAGGGTTACCTAGGACCAAATCAGAGGCTTTTTCTACCAAAAGCGCTGTGGCCGCCACTGCTCTAAGGCAAGGTGGCACTCCAGCCGCTACAGGGTCCAGCTGAATTGAATAGTAGGCTATAGGACGTTGGTTAGGCCCCAGTGACTGAGTCAGGACTCCAGAAGCCACCCCCCTTTGTTCATGCACAAAGAGAGTGAAAGGCTTACTATAATCTGGTAGTCCCAGGGCAGGTGCTGATAACAAGGCCCGTTTTAATTCTTTTATGGCTGAGAGATGCTGGGGATCCAACTGTAAAATGTCTGGAACAGAACTTTTTGTAAGAGCTATGAGGGGTTTAGTAATTTCACCAAAAGAGGGTATCCATTGTCTACAGTACCCAGCTGCTCCCAGAATGGCTCTCAACTGCCTCTTAGTAGTGGGGGCAGAGAGTTGTTGAATGGCCTGGACTCGCTTAGAAGAGACAGAGCGAGTTCCAGCAGCCAAAATAAATCCTAAATATTCTACCTGGGGCAAACACCATTGTACCTTTGTCTTGGAAACCTTGTGTCCTCTCTTGTGCAGCTCCAGCAGTAAGTGACGGCTATCTTCCTGACAAATTTCAGCATTAGGAGAGGCCAGAAGTAAGTCATCAACATATTGTACTAGTGTGGAGGCTTTAAAGGTAATAGAGGCCAGATCCTGCTGTAAAATTTGGGAAAATAATGTGGGACTGTCTACAAATCCCTGTGGGAGTCTAGTCCAGGTCCACTGTCTATTTTTCCAGGTAAAAGCAAATAAATATTGGAAGTCCTCATGTACTGGTATGGAGAAAAAGGCAGAGCAGAGGTCTACCACTGTGAAACATGTAGATTCATAGGGAATGGAAGAAAGTATGGTAGAAGGGGAAGCCAATATAGCATGTCTAGGGATAACATAATTATTAATTGCTCTAAGATCTTGCACAAAACGATAAACAGGTTTACCATCTGGCCCAGGCTTGGGTTTTTTAACTGGCAAAATGGGAGTATTGCATGGAGAGTGATGACATGGAATAATAATACCCTGGCTTTTCAAAGCCTCAATTATAGGTGTGATCCCTTCTATTGCTTCCCTAGACAATGGATACTGTGGAATGGAGGGGGGTGGTCCCCCCTTAACTTTAAAGGTAACAGGTATGGCAGACTTAAGGAGCCCCACCTCATTAGGGGATGAGGCCCATAAAGACTCAGGAATGTCAGAGGGGATTTTGGATACCTCCCCTGCTGTTCCTTGAGCTTCTGTAAGTAAAATTGGTAATAAATGAACAGTATCCTCTGGCAATTGTAGGGAGACAGCCCCATCTGGAGCACAAGATATGGTTGCTCTAAGCTTACAAAGGAGATCACGACCTAATAAATTTACAGGGGCATCAGGCATGAGTAAAAATGAATGTTCTACTGTTAAGGGCCCCATAGATACCATGCGAGGATTCAATTTTGCCACTCTCTGGCTCTTTCCTGAGACTCCTACTACATTTAAAAATCCTACAGGTCTACACCCAGCATCTGGTTTGCTTACTAATACTGATTTAGAGGCTCCTGTGTCTAGCAGACAATCATAATAAGTCTCCCCCACTTTTAGGGTGACATGTGGTTCTTTACTCTGGGGAGGTGAATGGACTGGTACAAGGGCATTCAAAAAATCTGGATCTGGGAATATATGGCTTTCATTATCTATGTTCCATTCCTCCCCAAGACCCCGTCAATCCTGTGCCCTCCTCTGAGAGGGACCTTGGTCACCATTATTCTGGTACTGCCTTTCTGTATTCCTCCGAAAAGATCTATTCCTATTTTGATTTCGCCTATAATTAGAATTAGAATTTCTTCTCCAAGTCCTACATTCTCTCAATTCATGCCCCTCCTTATGACAGTAACAACACACCTTAGTGTCCTTGTTCCGGTGTTCATATGGCTGACAGGAACAACACACCTTAGTGTCCTTGTTCCGGTGTTCACATGGCTGACAGGAACAACACACCTTAGTGTCCTTGTTCCGGTGTTCACATGGCTGACAGGAACAACACACCTTAGTGCCCTTGTTCTGGTGTTCACATGGCTGACTAGGAATCACTGGTGCCAGAATGCTCTGTTTGGGGTGATCTGGACCTGTCTCACGTGAGTCAAAGACATAATTTGCAAGTTCCTTAAGTCTATCAGCTGTTAAGCTCCTCCAATCTGGACATTGGGTCAGAAAATATTTGCGTACTTCTGGCAGTGAATTACAAATAAACATGTTGAGAATAATATAAGAATCTTTTGAATCAATTGGATCTAATCTGGTGTATTGCCTGGCGGTCTCACAAAGCCTATCGTAAAATCTGCTTGGTCTTTCATTAGCCTCCTGAAATGTGCTCATAAATTTCGTCCAGTTTTCGGGTTTTCTAGAGCATAATTCCATTCCTTTCAGAAGTGTTTCCCTAGCATCCTTTAATCTTTGGAAATCCCTGTCATTATTATAATTCCACTCTGGATCCTTTAGAGGCCATTCCTCATCGGCCTTACCCTTCACAACAAGGGCATTTCCTGCCGAGATAATATCTGTCATCTCAGTTGGGGACAGTAAAGTTTCCATAAGGCAAGTAACATCAGCCCAAGTGGGTTGATATATATTAAATATAGTCCTTAACTGTGAAACTACACCATTTGGATGTTTCTCAAAACTAGGGAAGATTGTTTTCCATGAGCTCAAGTCAGTTGCTGTAAAGGGGTGATATTTTCTAACCTGAACTGATACTCCCTTTTTATTAAATTCTATATCTTCCTGCAAGGGAAGTAGTTTCAGCTGATTTGATTCTAAAGACTGGCCAATATCCGTTTCTGTAACTGGGTTACCTCCAGTAGGGGGAGCTATCTTAGCGTCTCCCTCGCCACGTGGTGAGGCTGGGTTACCTTCAGCAGAGGGAGCCATCTTAGTCTCTCCCTCGCCACGTGGTTTACCTTTAATCTCTTTCCATATTACAACTATGATAATACCCATAATGAGAGTTACAGTCATGTGAACTATCGTGAGTATGGTATTACAATTTATTTCAACTGCAGGCAAAAAATTCCTACTAATATTAAACACATTTTCAGTGGAGACAGTTACACTCATACCATTATACCAAAAAGATTTTGCTGTGTGAGTGAGGAGGAGACCTATAACACAATGAAGGAATACCGAGTAAACTAGATGTCTAAGTCTGGACAGTATGGTACCCCAACATGCTCCAATGCAAAAAAACGAAAAAACCAAAGGGAAAATGACATATTCGATCATATTTTAAACTGGGCTGGCTTTTTCCTTTAAAACAAGGCTTTTAGAGGCTTAAAGTCTTTAAGGGAGATTAGACAAAGGGAAACTCCGTGGGGGGGGGGGTATTTGGAAAATCCACCGAATTAGCCGGCTTATGGCCAAACTAGGGAGGGTGGGAGGGTCCTTAAGGTCCCTTCGGGGTCGCCAAACTGTGAGATTTAAAATTGGATATTAGATCATAAATCTCCCCTACTTAACCTTTCCCTTAATTTATCTCCCAAACTAGTAAATGGAAGCAGCTTTTGGTTTTCTAGATAGACCTTTTTATTTATAGTTATGATAGTCACAAGGTGATGTTGGTTAGAAGGATAGGAAAGTAGAAACACAATACAAATCGTCTTAAGTCTAAGCTTAGTCTATATTCCTTATAACAACTCACCAAACCGACAAGGCCACCTTTGGAGAGAGAATCTGTGCCGCGCCGTCAGGAGTCCCGCCAAGCAGGCAAAAAGGACTCCTCTCCTTCTCTCCACCCCGGAAGTCCCAAAAAAAACCCCGCAGGCAGTCTGACATGCGCAGCAGGCGCACTGTACCTGGCAGGCAGTCTGACATGCGCAGCAGGCGGACTGTACCCGGCAGGCAGTCTGACATGCGCAGCAGGCAGACTGTTCATCTCCTCCCCAAAAGGGTGGTCCTTGAAAAACTGGCGTCTTTCAGTTATCCTAACTGACTGTTAAAAACTTTCATATTTTACCACAACCCACACCCAAATAAATGAAATCAGCAACCTGAAAACATGTGACAGGCTAATACATGAGCCCAAATTTAATTTAACTACATCTAAGTAGTGCACTATTGAGCAGGTCAAAACTATATGATTGAAAAGTTCAGAGAACAATAAACAGGTTTATGAAGAGATTCAAAGCCATGGCATATAAGATTGTACTGAAAGAATGGAGCATGTGTCTGCCTAGAGACCCTTTGGAGAGTAGTAATCATTCTCTTTAAATATTTGAAAGGTTGTCATATGAAAGATGGATTATACTTTTTCTGCTTGGCCCCAGAGGGCAGAATCATGATTAAGGTGGAAAAGTTAGAAGGAGATAGATTTTGGCTGAAAATAAAGAAGAACTACTTTACCATTAGAACTGCTCCCAAATGGATCAGGAGGTGAAATGATACAGAGTGAACAAAACAGGTCCAGAAAAATAATACACACAATAACTAGGACTATGTAAATATGGCATTAAACAACAACCAAGTTCTAATTACATGTTCCAGGGAGCAGCTAGGTGGTGCAGTGGATAAAGCACTGGCCCTGGATTCAGGAGGACCTGAGGTCAAATCTGACCACAGACACTTGACATTTACTAGCTGTGTGACTCTGGGCAAGTCACTTAACCCTCATTGCCCTGCAAAAAAACGACAAATTACATGTTCCAATCAACACTCACAGTACTTTGTTAAATGAAAAGTATATAGACTTGAAAATTTTATATTAATGTCAGTTATGTGAACCTTCTCCTCATGGCCAGCTCCTCTTCTTGTTCCCTTGATCCCAAGGGTCCCTCTTATATCCTCCAGTAGATTGCCTCTACAATCATACCTTTGCTCTCTCTTCAATTTCCCTATATACTGGCTCATTCTCTTTCACTAATAAATAACCTCGGGTCTTCCTCTAACAATTAAAAAAAATTCATCTGACTCCACCATTCCCTCAAGTTGTTATCCAATATTTCTCTTCCTTTTTTCAGACAAACTCAAATGAAAAGCTGTCTACACTCACTGCCTCCACTTTTTTCTTCTCTCAGTCCTCAAGCCCTTGCCATCTAGTTTCTGATTTTGTCATTCAATTGAAACAGCTCTATCCAAAGTGGTCTCTAAATTGCCTCATCTGATGATCTTTTCCCAGTATTCTTTTTTTTGCAGCGCAATGAGGGTTAAGTGACTTGCCCAGGGTCACACAGCTAGTAAGTGTCCAGTGTCTGAGGCCAGATTTGAACTCAGGTCCTCCTGAATCCAGGGCCAATGCTTTATCCACTGTGCCACCTAGCTGCCCCAGTCTTCTTCCTTTTTAACATCTCTATATCATATGAAACTGTTGACCATGTACTCTGATTTAGCAAAAGAGACTTAGGAGAAGCAGTTGGAAAGGGAATAAACAGAGAAGGGGAATAAACAGAGTGCCACAAAATCCTAGAGAGCAAAGTATTCAGGCAGAGCACATGGTTAAAAGTCAATCAATGAATATTTATTACTATTTGTCAGGCACTGTGCTAAATACTGGGGAAACAAAAAGATATAAAAAACAAATCCCTTCCTTCAAGGAGCTCAAAATCTAATGGGGGAGACAACAAACAAACAAACGTGTGTGTGTGTGTGTGTGTGTGTGTGTGTGTGTAAACTATGTATATATATATATATATATATATATACATACATATATATATATATATATGAACTATGTGTACTAAAAATAGCAAATCATTAGAAGGAAGGATTTGGAGAGGCTTCCTATAGATGATGGGATTTAATGTAAGACTTAAGGAAGCCAGGAGGCAGAGATGAAGAGGATGAACATTCCCAGATTGGGGGACAGCCAGAGAAAATGCTCAGGGTGGAGAGATCGAGAGTCTTATAAGGGGAACAGCAACGAGGAAAATTTTATTTGATTGAAGGATATATTGAAGGGTACATGGTATAAGGTAAAAGAATAGTGGAAAAGGGGGCAGCTACATGGCACAGTGGATAAAGCACTCTCCCTGGATTCAGGAGGACCTGAGTTCAAATCCGGCCTCAGACACTTGACACTTACTAGTTGTGTGACCTTGGGCAAGTCACTTAATCCTCATTGCCCCACAAAAAAAAAAAGAATAGTGGAAAGGTAAGATGGGGCTAGGTTATGAAGGGCTTTGAATGCCACACAGAGGGTTGTTATATGATCTGGGAGGAAATAAGTAGCCCCTGGAGCTTATTGAGTAAGAGGGTCACATGATCAGAACTGTGCTTTGGTAAAATCACTTTGGTGGCTAAGTAGAGAATGGATTTATAAGGACTTGAGGCAGGCAGACTCAGAATAAGGCCAGTGTAATAGTCCGAACTTTGGGTGAGGAGGGCCTACGTTACCTGGCAGCAGTATCAGAGGAGAGAAAGGAGTGGATCTGAGGAATATTTCAAAGGTAAAATAGATAAGATTTGGCAACAAATTGGATATGGGGGATGAGAGATAGTGAGGAGTCCAGGATGACCCCTAGGTAGGAATTGCAAAGGACTAGGAGGATGTGTTGCCCTCTATAGTAATAAGAAAGGCAATAGAGAGGACTAATCTCATCATTCTACTAAAACTACTCTCTCAAAGTTACTAATAGTCTCTTAATTGCTAAATCATTTTCTCGATCTTCATTCTCCTCAACTTCTCTTTAGTCTCTGACACTGTTGACCACACACTTTTCCTTGATGTTCCTTTCTCTGATGTTTAAGGAGGAAGAGAGTAAGTTCAGTTTTGGACATGGTGAATTTACTCAACAACCAACTCAAGATGTCTGAAACATAGCTGGAAATATGAGATATGAGGTCAGCAAAAAAGTTAGGGAAGGATAGGCAGATTTGAGAATTATCATCCCAGAGATGTTAATTAAAGCCATGGGAGCCAACGAGAACACCAAATGAAGTAGTATAGCCAGAGAAGAGTGGAGGGCCCTATAATTAGAAGACATAATCTGGATGAAAATCTATCAATTAAACTGATGAGTGGTCTAGGAGGTAGAAGGAGAACCAAGAGAGAGTGGTGTCCCAAAAATCTAGAGAGAAGAGAATGCCATGGAAAAGAAGGTGATCAACAGTGCCAAATACTGTAGAGAGGAGAATGAAGATTTAGAAAAGAACATTGGATTTGGCAATTAAGACACTGGTAACTTTGAAGAGAGCAGGTTTCTGTAGAATAACAAAGTCTGAAGCTGAATTCTAAGGAGTTAAGAGACTGGAAGGAGAGAAAGTACAGAAAAGTATTATAGACAGCCTTTTCAAGGAGTTTATTTACAAAAGGCAGAAGAAATACCAGATGATAGTGGAGAAAGAAGGATCAAATTAGTTTTTTCAAGATGGAGGGATATGTTCATATTTGTCGGCAATAAGGAAGGAGCCAATAGACAGGGAGAGATTGAAAATAAGTGATAGAGTGGGGATGAAGGGATAGGAGAACGGAATATGTTGGAAAAGATGGGATGGAATGAGATCACCTTTGGTAAGAAGCAAGACCATCTCATCATGGAAACAGGTGTGAAAGAGAACATAGTAGAAGTAGGCATGAGTGATATTACATGAGGAAGAGAAGAAAGAGATCACAGTGAATTGCCTTGTTTTTTTTGTAAAACATGAGGCAATCAATCAAGAAACACTTATTAAGAATCTACTATGTGTCAGGTACTATTCTAAGTGCTGAGGACACAAAAGATAGCTCCTACCCTAAAGGAATTTACAATCTAATGGGGAGATAAAATGCAATCAAATATATAAAAAGCAAGCTCTCTCTTTCTTTCTTTCTTTCTCTCTCTCTCTCTCTCTCTCTCTCTCTCTCTCTCTCTCTCTCTCTCAATATATATGTATATATGCACATATATCCATATGTGTGTGTGTGTCCAGGATGACCCCTAGGTAGGAATTGCAAAGGACTAGGAGGATGTGTTACCCTCTATAGTAATAAGAAAAGCAATAGAATTAAGAGGAGTTGGTGTAGGCTTCCAATAAAAAATAAGATTTTAGTTGGAACTCGAGAGAAGCCAGGGAAGCTGAGGCCAGAGATGAGGAGGAAGACCATCTCAGACATATGAAATAGCCGGAGAAAATGCCCAGAGATAGGAGATAGAGCATCTTGTTTGTGGAACAGCCAGGAGGCTAGTGTCAATGGATAAGCGTATGTGGCATGGAGTGAGATGCAAGAAAACTGGGGGGAATAGGAGAGGGCTAGGTTGTGAAGGGCTTGGAATGCCAAAGAGAGCATTTTGTATTTGATTCTAAAGGCAAGAGAGAGTAATGAGGTTATTGAGTAGGGGGATGACATACCTGTATTTTAGGAAAATCACTTTGGATTTGATTGGAGTGGGGAGAGACTTGAGGTAGGCAAACCCACCATAAAGATATTTCAATAGCCCAGGGTGAAGCGATCATGGCAAAGTTCTCAGCTGAAAGGGTAGGAGAAAGAAGAGCCTTGGAAAGTTTGAGGAGAGATGAAAATATTTGGAAGAACCACTGAGGGAAATAGGAGAGTGAGTTGAGATTGAGCTGAGGGAGTTGAGAGAGGTGTGAATGTGTTGCCTAGCTGTAGTGAAGGCCCAGTGATGTTGTGCAACAGAAATCTGTAGTGGACTCAATCAGAATAATTGTGTAACTTTTTCCCACCTTCATTCAACAGCACGTGTAGAAATGAACGTGGCAGATATTGGGATTGATCCAATGGTGAGGCTTGGAAGGGAATTTTCAGTGATATGACTAAGCTTATTGTTTCATCAACAATTGGATCTGATCAAGTTAGCCATTCATTGTTCCTGAATTGCTCATCTAACATCTCAGGAATAGATGGGTCAGACAGAGGCTACAAAAGGAAATGTTATAGGGACCAAAAAGGAAAACAGCCATAACAGATGTTCCACCTTCTATCCCATGTATGCCAAGTTATTTCTTTTATATTAGCTCTGCAGTGGGACCTATAAATGAACTATAGATTATTCTCCAATGAACGATGATTGTTTTTTCCCCCTGCTTGGTGTTTCATGCTACTGCTCCCATAAGATATCAATGGTTGCTATTTGTTTTCTGAAACCAGGGATTTTTTTTAATGATTGTCTTTACTAGAATCCCAAATCTATAAGACCAGGGAGTAATTTCTCATAAGTTAATTCCCAAGGCCTTATTGAGAAATATTACTACTTTGGTAGAGGAATGATCAATTATTGTTTTAATTCTGTCGCAAACTTCAGAGCCATGCTTCAGGAAGCTACAGCCCTGGGGGCAGCTAGGTAGTGCAGTGGATAACCCTCATTGCCCTGCAAAAAAAAAAAAAAACATAGCCCCCCCTAAAAGTGCTAAGATTTCTCCACCGGTGTTTGTTTTGTATCCTATTCTCTTTGCACATTAATACCCCATGAACATTTTCTTTTTTAATATTTTTATAATTATCACAATATAATTGCATTCCTTTAACTTGGTGCATTTTATCTTGTGCATTTAAGGAGGATGGAAAGAAACATTTATTAAGTGCCTACTATGTTTCAGATCCTTTATTATGCTCTTTCTAAATATCTTCTTTGATCTTCACAACAATCCTGTGAGGTAGGTAGCATTATTACTCCCACTTTACAGTTGCAAAAACTAAAACAGACAGAAGTTAAGTGACTTTCCCCAGGTAATTTAGTTAGTAAGTGCCTGAAGCCAGTTTTGAACTCAGTTCTTTCTGACTCCAGACCCAGCACTCCATCCACCATGCCAACTTGCTGCCTCTAAAAATAATAATAATCAGGGGCAGCTAGGTGGTGCAGTGGATAAAGCACCAGCCCTGGATTCAGGAGGACCTGAATTCAAATCCTACCTCAGACACTTGACACTTATTAGCTGTGTGACCCTGGACAAGTCACTTAACACTCATTGCCCAACAAAATAGATAGATAGATAGATAGATAGATAGATAGATAGATAGATAGATAGATAGATAGATAGATAGATAGATAGATAAATGAATGAATAAATAAAAAAATAATAATCAAAACAATATTTTGAGAAGGACATAGCTTCACCAGAATGAGAAAAAGAAGGGCATAAGCATTTACATGATACCTATTATGTGACAAGATTTTTATAAATTTTATCTCATTTGATACTCACAACAACCCTACAACCCTTTGAGGTAAGTATTACTATTATCCCCATTGTACGGTTGAGGAATCCAAGGGAAGCAAAGATTAAGTGACTTTTCCAAGGTAACACTGTAAGTATCTGAGGTCAGATTTGAAGTCAGTCCTTTCTGACCCAAGATTCTATTTATTGTGTTGTTACCTCTAAAATATTAATAATGAAATAAAAAATAATGGAAAAAACAAAGTATAATACATATAACAAATAAAAATAAAAACATTATTTTGAAAAGGACATGGGCTTCACCAAAGTAGCAAAAGGGTTTATGACCAAAAAAGATTAAAAACCCTCATTTCATGTGCATTGAAATTTGTTCCACCAATGCAAGTCACTCTATCCTTTTCCTTCCCTCCCTCCTTCCTTCCTTTCTTTCCTTTCTTCCTTCCTTCCTTTCTCCTCCCTTCTTCTCTTCCCTCCCCTTCCCTTCCCTTTCCTTTCTTTCCCCTCCCTTCCCTTCCTTTTCTGCTCTTCTAGATATTCTTTGTTAGTCCCTGTATGCCACAGGCATTCATGCCATAGGGACCTCTGCTGAGGAGACTCTCACCCTCAGGTATGTTACCTCTGGCAAGAGCCATACAGATGGTCACCATGCCCAGTCCATGGGAAGAAGGCTTGCTTATCCTCTGTATCTTGGCAGCACTTATCTGAGCTTGTCCTCTTCTGTTAGGATTTTCAACATCTGTGTCACAGGGAGGCATCCAGTTTCACTTTAAGTTTTAAAAAAGCCTTGTTGATAAACATTAAACTGTATCCCTGTGGGAAGCATGTTTCTTGTTCTGTCTTGATTCCACTGCCTAACACATCTCACTGCATGAAATAAGCTCTTTTTAAAAAAATCAATATTTTGCATTGGTTTATTCTGCGTTTTAGTCACTAAAAAACCCTTTCATATACAAAGTAAAATTTTAAAAAGATTACTTGTGAAATACACATTTCTATTACCTTTTTAAAAGTACATAACTGATTCACTGGCTTACTTTCATTTTTTATTTGTTTGTTTTTCATTTTGTTTTGTTTGCAGGGCAATGAGAGTTAAGTGACTTGCCCAGGGTCACAAATGTAGTAAGTGTCAAGTGTCTTAGGTTTGAACTTGTCTTCCTGAATCCAGGGCCAGTGCTTTATCCACTGTGCCACCTAGCTGCCCCCCACTGTTTTACTTTCAAGACTGTCCTTTTTGTCCATGTTTCCTTCTGATCTACCTTTTGTACAAAAGCAGCAATATTCATCAGTACTACCAGCTCTGTGGGATATTTCTTACCATGGGTTTGCAGCTCAAAGGGCTTCATGGTAAAGATACATTTTTTAAAACTCTCTACTGCATAACAGCTTAATGGGAACTTGGTTCCCAGGACTTTTGTAGACCTTCATCCTGAATCTATTCACTAGTTGATCATAGATTCAGAAAATGTAAGAGCTAGAAGGGGACCCAAGCAATCATCTAAATCCAACCCCACATTTTATAGGTACAACCTGGCTGACTAATAGACCCAATGACCTCAAGGATTAAAACCCATTTCATTACTATTTATATCAGCTGGTGCTTGAAATGACTTAGGAATGCCCCAGAGCACAACAGGCACTGAAATAGGAGAATAATAAGGGAACCATGCCCTGTTTCCTTGGGGTTTCTATTTAAACCTGGCCAATCCAAATGTTTCAATCAATCTCTGGATTGATTGCCCCTCCTGCAGGCAATACTTCACTTTGGGGACAGCCATGCTAACTGCATTAGCCCTAACCAGCCCCACAGTAGTCCTTTAGCAACAAATGAATAAAACTTTTGTGTTCTGCCCTGTGATTTAAACCATAACCCTACCAGTCTGGGTTTATGAGCTTTCTTCTATCAAGGAGTCTGACAGCCTTTCACTCACATTTTCTAATTAATCCTCACAGTGCCATCCTGTGGGAGAAGCCTAGAGAAAATTATTGGGTAATTATCCCCATTTTAAAATGGAAAGATCTATAGTCAAGTGGCACAGGTGAGCCAGTGTCAAAGCCAAGAACTAAGTTCACAGTGTCTCCTTTCCCAAAACCCTTTAGGAAGGGCACCTTTGATTCACAAAGCTCAAACATCACAAGAAAATAGAAAAAAAACTGACAAGTCTCTAAAACTGAATTATCTGTGACAGAAGGTCTAAGAACATTTTCTCCAACTTCCCCCATACACACACACACACACACACACACACACACTATGGAATAGTGTACTTATTCAGAAGAAATAAATTCTAGTCCCAACTCTGCCATTAATTAACCATGTGACCCTTGGCACTTTGATAGACTGCAGGATTATAAAACCAGAACTATGAAATATCTCAATTTCCTCTTCTAAAGATTAGGGGAGTTGACTGAGATGTTCTCTGTGGGCCAATCCCACATTCTACAATTCTCTAAGCTATTCTCCACACAACTGTCAAATTGATGTTCGATCAACAAGCACTTATTAATCACTTATTCTGTGAGCTGTGTACACATTTACTGTGTGCAGTAAACCATATAAAGGTACTTTGCATCTTAAAATAAAGAAAGACCTGGCCATATTATTCCTCTAACTCAAAAATGTTCCAGACTCCCCATAGCCTTGAAGATAAAATACAGAATTCTTAGCCTGGAATGTGAAGATCTTTACAATAAGACTCCCATCTTCTTTTCTCATTTCACATTACTCCCCTTCACCCTGGCCATTTACTATTGCTATTATGCAAGTCTACCATTCCCTTTCGACCTCTGGCTCTTGGAACTGCAATCAAATCATAACACCCTTGCTTTTGGAAAGGGACTGATAGACTTCTGGGGGCAGAGCCAAGATGGCAGAGTAGAGAAGGCACTTAGCTGAGCTCTACCAATGTTCCATTCCAAATAACTTTAAAATAAGGCCTTAACAAATGTTGAATGAAAGAATAAATACCCTACTGTTGACATATATATTGGTCCTAAAAAGTATATTTTCTTTTCTGATTCAATTCAGGTTAGCAACATTTTATTGAGCTCATATTATAAAATAGTCACTACACATCTTATTTCAAGAAATTATCAAGGGAACCTGTCTGGATATTCTATAATCAGATGGCAAAATATAAATTGAAAGAATCTACCCATCACCACCTGAAAGGGATCTTAAAAAGAAAACTCCCAAAAATATTATAACCAAATTCCAGAACTCCCAGGTCAAAGAGAAACTACTTCAAGCAGTGAGAGGTAAATCATTAATTACTGTGGAGCCACAGTCAAGATCATACAAGATTTAGCAACTACCACAGTGTAAAAACAACAACAACAGAGGGCTTGGAATATAATATTCTAGAAGGTAAAAAAGCTGGGATTACAATCAAAAATAAACTACTGAGAAACACTGAGTAAAATGGATATTTAATGAAATAGATGGGTTTCAAGCATTCCCAAAGAAAAGACCAGAGCTGGATAGGAAATTTGACATTCAAACAGAACACTCAAGAGAAGTATAAAAAGGTAAACATGAAAGAGCTTTTAATACAGATTCAATATGGTTAAATTGTTTACCTTTCTACTTGGGAAGATGATACATGTAACTTCTAGGAACTTTGTCATTATTATGGCAGAGAGAAGGATTCTTCATAGAAAGAGGACATGGGAGTGAATCAATTATGTTAGGATGATATAAAAATGGATAGATGAGAAAGAGGGAAGCCTTGGGAGAAGGGGAAAAGAGAGGAAGAATGGAAAAAAATATCTCACATAAAAGAGACATGAAAGGGGACACTTTTATATGGTGGGGGAAATAGAGGAGCAACTCTTGAAACTCACTTATATCTACATTGGTTAAAAGAGAGGAAAATTCATAGACAATCAATTGGGTAAAGAAATTTACCTTATACAAGAGGGATATAGAATGTGAAAAGCAGTTTATAAAAGGTAGAACAGATTAAAGAAGGGAGCGTTCAGAAACAAAACAGACTTTAGAAAAGGGATGACATAAAAAGAGAGAGAAGGATAAACAGAAGAAAATAGGATGGAGGAAAATTAAGTTGACTATCATTAACTGTAGACATGAATGGGATGAACTCACTCATAAACAGAAGCAGATAGATTAGAAACCAGAATCAAACAATATTCTATTTACAAGAAACATATTTCAAACTGAGAAAAACACACAGAGCTAAATAAGGGGCTAGAGCAGAATCTGTTATACTTAAGCTAATGTAAAAAGTTATGAGGTAGCAATCATGATTTCAGACAAAGCAAAAGCAATAAAAGATCTAATTAAATGGTAAGGGTTCTCAACTTTCACCTCACAGAGCTAAATAAATGTAATCATAAAACAAATCTGAAAAAAAAAGTTAAGGTGATGGATAGAATCTTAGAAAAGTTAGATATAACAGATATCTGGAGAAAACTAAATAGGAATAGAAAAAGAATATACCATTTTTTCAACTGTACATGACACCTTCAAAAAAATTGATGATGAATTAGGGCACTAAAAACCTCACAACCAAATGCAAAACAAAGAGGGTCATTAAATTTACCTTTTCAGACCATAATACAATAAAAATTATGTTTTCTAAAGGAATGATAGATTAAACATTAATTGGGAATGAAATAATCTAATCTTAAATAATGAGCGGGTCAAAAACTAAATCATAGGAAATAATTAATAATTTCATTTCATTAAGAATAATGACAATGAGGGGGCAGCTAGGTGGCATAGTGGATAAAGCACCAGCCTTGGATTCGGGAAGATCTGAGTTCAAATCTAGACTCAGACACTTGACATTAGCTCTGTGACCCTGGGCAAATCACTTAACCCTCATTGCCCCACAAAACCAAACCAAAAAAAAAAGAAGAAGAATGACAATGAAACAAGATTCCAAAATTGGTGGGATGCAGCCAAAGCAGTACCAAGAGGAAATTTTATTTTTCTAAATAAATCTATAAATAAAATGGAGAAAGAGCAGACCAATGAATGAATTGGGCATGAAACTAAAAATAAACTAGAAAAAAATCCTAAAAATCAAAGAAGAGATTAATAAAATTGAAAGTATGAAAACCATTGGACTAATAAATAAAACTAGAACCTGGTTTACTAAAAAACAGATAAACAATTGGTGAATTTGAGTTTTAAGAAAGAAATTAAAATTACCAGTATTGGGGTAAAAAGGGAGAATTCACTACCAATGAAGATGAAGTTAAAGCAAGTATTAAGTTATTTTTCCCATAATATGCCAGAAAAATTGGTCATCTAAGTAGAGTGGATGAACATTTACAAAAACATAAATAGCCCAGATTAGTAGAAGAGGAAATAAAATAATTAACCCTATTTTAGAAAAAGAAATTGAACAAGTAATCAATGAGCTCCCTGAGAAAAAGTTCTCAGGATCATATGGATTTACAAGTGAATTCTAAACATACATTTAAGGAATAATTTATTCCAATAATAAACAAACTATTTGGGAAAAACTATACTAAATTCCTTTCATAAAACAAATATGGTTTTAATACCTACCCAGGAAGAGCAATAACAGAGAAAAAAAGCTATAGACCAATTTTCTTAATGAATATCAATGGAAAAAAATAATTAAAATACTACCAAGGAGGGGGCAGCTAGGTGGCACAGTGGATAAAGCACCAGCCCTGGATTCAGTAGGACCTGAGTTCGAACACAGCCTCAGATACTTGACAATTACTACCTGTGTGACCCTGGGCAAGTCACTTAACCCTCATTGCCCCACAAAAAAATAAATTAACAAAATTAAAAATAAATTTTTAAAAATACTACCAAGGAGATTATAGCAATATGTCACAAAGAATATCTATCATGACCAAGTGGGATTTATACTGGTAATGCAGGGATAGTTCAATAGTAGGAAAACTACCTGCATAATTGACCACATCAATAAAAAAAACATATAATTATATCAACAGGTGTAGAAAAAAAATGCTTTGACAAAATACAATGCTCATTCTAATTAACATCAAAATGCAAAGGAATAAATAAAGCCTTTCTCTTTTTTGTTTTTTTTAGTGAGGCAATTGGGGTTAAGTGACTTGCCCAGGGTCACACAGCTAGTAAGTGTTAAGTGTCTGAGGTCGGATTTGAACTCAGGTACTCCTGACTCCAGGACAGGTGCTCTATCCTCTGCGCCACCTAGCTGCCCCAAATAAAGCCTTTCTTAAAATGATAGGTATTATCCATTTAAAACCAGGAGCAAACATTATCAGTAATGGGGATAAATTTGAAGCCTTCCCAATAAGATCAAGGGTGAATCAAGGATGTCCATTATCTACACTGTTTTTCAATTTTATATTAGGAATGTTAGCTATAGCAATAAGACCAGAAAAAAACAAATAGAAGGAGGAGAAATAGGCAATGAAGAAACAAAATTACACTCTTTGCAGATTATATAATAACGTACTTAGAGAACCCTAGAAAATCATGTAAAAAATTACTTGAAAGAATTAACTTTAGCAAAGTTGTATGATATAAAATAAACCCACATAAATCATTAGTATTTCTATATGCTACCCAAAAATAAATCCAGCAGGAAAAGGTAGAAAGAGAAATTCCCTTTAAAATAACTGCATACAATATAAAATACTTGGGAATTTATCTGCTAAGAGAAACCTAGGGACTATATGAACACAATTCCAAAATGCTTTCCATACAAATAAAGTGAGATCTAAATAATTGGAGACCATATTTGTGAATTGCTTATGGGTAGACTGAACCTAATAAAAATGGCAATTCCACTTAAGTTAATTTACTCATTCAGGCCCATACCAATCAAACTACCAAAGAATTATTTTATATAGCTGGATAAAATCACAACAAAGTTCATCTGTAAGAACAAAAAGTAAATATATATATATATATATATATACATATATATGTATATGTATAAAAGACAAAAAATATTTAAAAAGAAAGAAAAAAGAAAGCCTAGTAGTAACAGATTTTGTACTGTTACCAAAACACTAATCATCAAAATAATCTGATAACAAATTGGTAGATAAGTGGAATAGATTAGATACACAAGAATGTTAATTAATTACCATAGCAATCTAGTATTTGACAAACCCAAAGATTCAAGCTTTTGGGGTATGAATTAACCATTTCATAAAAATACCTGAGAAAACTGGAAAGCAGTTTAGCAGAAAATAGGCATAAACCAACATTTCATACCATATACCAAGATAAGGTAAAAATGAATAAATTATTTAGACATAAAATATGATATCATGAGTAAATTAGGAGAACATGGAATATTTTACCTGTCATATCCATGCCTAAGAGAAGGATTTATGATAAAATAAGAGATAGAGGGAATCATAAAAAACAAAAAATGATAATTTTTATTACATGTAACTAAAAAGCTTTTCCAGAAACAAAACAAGCACAGCCAAGACTAGAAGGAAAACAAAAAATTGAGGCAAAAATTTTGCTAAAAGTTTCTCTGATGAAAGCCTCATTTCCCAAATATACAAGGAACTGAAGCAAATGCATAAAAATAACAGTCATTCCTCACTTGATTGTACAAATATGAACAGGCAATTTTCAGAAGAAAAAATCAAAGCTACCAATATTGATGAGAAAAATACTCTACATCACTATTGATTAGAAAAAATGGAAATTAAAATAACTTAGAAAATGCCTCATACTTAATAGATTGACTAATATGACAGAAAATTTAAATTCTGGAGGGAATGTGGAAAAGTTGGGACTCTAATGTACTGTGAGTTGTGAACTGGTCCAACCATTCTATAGAACAATTTGGAACTATGCCCAAAGGGTTATAAAACTGTGTGTACTCTTTGACCCCAACAATAGCACTATTAGATTCATATCCCAATGACCTTAAGGAAAAGGGAAAGGGGCTTATTTATATAAAAATATTTATAAGAACTCTTTTTTATGTTGGGAAAGAATTAAAAATCAAGGAATTACCCATAAGTTAGGGAATGGTTGGAGATGTTGTGGTACATGATTGTGATGGAATACTATTATACTCTAAGAAATGACAAACAGGATGATTTTAGAAAAACCTGGGAAGATTTTTATGAACTCATTCAAAGTGAAGTGGGCAGAACCAGGAGAACATTGTACACACTAACAGAAATAATATAAGGATGATCAACTGTGAAAGACAGTTATTTTGATCAAGACAATGATCCAAGAAAATTCCAAAGGAACCATGCTGAAAAATACTATCTGACTCTAAAGAGTGAACTGATAAAACCAAAATGCAGATCGAAGCATACTTTTAAAATTGTATTTATTTTTCTCTTTTTTGGTGTGTTTTCTTTTGCAACATGGCTAATATGGAAATATGTTTTTCATGACATCACCTGTATAATTGATATGAAATTGCTTGCCTTCTAGAGGAAGGGGAAGGGAAAAAATTCAGACCCCCCAATTTTAAATGAATGTTTTAAAACTTTGCACATATAATTGGGAAATATTTAAATAAATAAAAATATATGGGGGGGGGGCAGAGATAAGGGTATGACAATGGTTGTTCCAGTCCCTATCATAGTGACTTCCTAAACTAAAACATATTTTCCTGGTCATTACTCTCCTATATGTGTTGTATTTCCCTATGAGAATATAATTGCCTTGATGGCAGAAACTATAATGCTTATATATTTATATGTCCTGTACTTAATGCATAATAAACACTTACTAAATGCTCTTCATTCCTCTCTTCCTTGCTCCTTTTCTTCCTTCTCTTCTTTTCCTTCCTTCCCTTCCTTCTTTGTTTCTTTCCATTGCTTCCTCCCTTCCTTCCTTCTCTCTGTCCTATCATTTCTTCCTTTGTTCCTATTTCCACCTTATAGAATTGGTAGTTTGATTTCATTCTTCAAAAGCATTCAAGCAACACTCCTATATAAGATCTAGCCTAACCTCCCACCCCCAAGTTTTTAGCACTCTGTCCCTTTTGAAATTATTCTGTGTCATTCTGTATTCACATTGCAATTACTGCTCACCTGTTGTATCTTCCCAATATAAAATAAATTCCTTGATGGCACAGACTCTCATTTTTTTGTCTTGTGTTCCCAGTGCATTGCACATAATAAGAAACTAATGACTATGTGCTTAATTGAACAGAATGATTCAAGCTGGATATGTTGTAGTCAGGAACAAAATAAGCTGTCGATATATCTGTGTGTGCATGTGTATTTAACATGTGAGTTCTTGCCTCTCTGTTTATATCCCCAAAGTTAAATACATGGGATAGAGAACTGATTCATCACAATTCATCTTTTTCCCAACATAAGCACAGATCATTAGAAAATTTCTAGAAGCATGGTATAGCAGCATCCTGAAAAACAGTCTTGAAACAACTGGGTTCAGAACAGGTTTTCCCTTGTTACTTTATAAATCATGGTGCTACCAGAATGAGATCAGTAGATGAGTAGGTGTTTGCACAATAGCTAGGGAATGATTTGGAATAGGAACTCGTAAATTATGTAACTTGTAATTTCTTCACCATTATTGCTTGGAGGGTGGGGGTGGGGGACATTTAGCCTGGACACTTAAGCCAGAAGAAAGGTAATTGCTGTTGTAAGTAGATTATTTGGGGGTGGAAGTGAAATACAACTCTGTAAATTTTGGCTTGATTTGGCTATCTACATGAAAAAAGATCAGAGCTAAGTGAGCTTCTATGGCTCAGAAACTTCCTGGGAGTTTAACTTTACCTTTATGTCCTATTCAGTGGATTGCTTTATGAGTAGGCAACTAGAGAGAGTGATTCTGTGGCAGTGTCTGCATTTCTTTCCCTTAGGTTCTGTGCGTTCTGTAGCTGTCCTTGGTACTTCTCCAGAGTAAGGGGTCACAGGCCTTTATTGGTAAGAATGAGTCTATGATGATAAGGCATTTCATATAATGCTAGAGTGTGTGTATGTCTGATCCTGTAATTATCTGAAATTCTACTCTATCCCCTTAGGACAATGTATGGGAGCCCTAGAGGTAACAGTAGGAAGAAAACAAAAGATTGGAGTAAATGGTGGAGAGAAAATGGAGATGCTATTGAGAATATAAAATGTGTGGAAGCAGAGGGATACAGACATGACCATCTGATGTGCAAAAGCATTAAAATGAAAACAACAGGGGCATGTCTGAGGAGATCAGGTCAGGATTCAGCTGGAAGATATGAGCAAATTCCTTTCCAATTATGCATCCAGAGTTTAACGATGGGCTAAAAGAAAAACACAACAGGTGTTCTGATATTTAAACCAATGCATGAACCTTTCCAGGCCACCACTATAAAAGCACACCCCCACAGCTTCCCACAGATTTTCCCTACCCCATTAGTTCTGCAAATTCAAGTTCAATAGTGTAACCAGCTATTTGGTAAAGAGAAGTATTGATCCTGGTGGTGAGACCTGTAGGGGACCCTCCTTCTTTACTTCCTAACAAAAAGGAGCTCTCTGGGAGCTCAGCATAATTCTGTTGAATTCTCTGTATTTATACTTCTTACTTCTGGGTAGCTATGACTCTGGAAGAGATGCTGAAAATTTAGCACATCACAATAGCAACTTTCTATAGCTTTTAAATTTATCAGCTATTGTGCATACATTAACTTATTGGATTCTTAAAACTCTGGGATGTTGCTAATACAATTATTCTCTTCCCCATTGTACTCCATCTCAAAGAGGTAGAGATGATCTGTCCAATATCATATAGCTAGAGAGTACCACAGCCAGGAAACATACCAGGACTCCCACTTGAGTAGTCAGAGATCCACTATATGGCACTGTTTCTACATCACAATTAACAACCAAACATCACCACCACCACCACCATCATCATCATATAGTGCTTTAAGGTTTTCAAAGTACTTTACATATGTTATCATATGTGATCTTCACACCAACTCTGTGAAGAAGATGCTATTACTATTCTCATTAAAATATGAGGAAACTGAACCTGAAAGAGGTTAAGTGATTTAGCCAGGGTTATACAATAAATGTCTGTATCAGAGTATGAACATAGGTCTTCTTGACTCCAGAACACCTGTTGTGTTTTTCTTTTAGCCAATCATTAAGCTCTGGTTGCATAATTGGAAAGGAATTTGCTCGTATCTTCCAGCTGAATCCTAGTTGCTTATAAACAGGACCATGGCATTATATGAGGTGTTTGATATTTGAAATCACATAAGAATCACAGCATCATAGTTTTAGAGCTGGAAGGGACCTTAGAGGTTGTCTAGCCCAACTCTTTGATTTTATAAATGTAGAGATGAAGCCTAAAGAAGTTGATCAAGGACAAATAGCTAGTAAGTGGCAGAGCTAGGATTCAAACACAGGCCCTATAACTCCAATCTCAGATATAGTCATACCTCATCTGTGATAAAATCACACATAAAGAGATGTTAATCTCTTTACAAGATATTAACACCTGGTAATCATTTAGAAAATGTGAACACATTTCTATTTGTTTCCAAAGGATTAGGCCATTGTTTGGTATATAACCTGACCAAGTCTCTTGAGAGAGAAAGGCAGGCATAAGCCCAGGAAATAGTCAAGGAGAATAAGAATTTAGAGAAAATGAAGAGAGAAACAATAGAGTCTGGGAAGAACCCAGCTCTTCACCTCTTGAAAGAGAAGATGGGATTTTGAGGTACTAGGGCCACTTGTGTTGTATACATACATGCATGCATGCATACATTCCTACATACATATATGTTTGTATTCTATTATGTATACCTTCTCTGATTTCTATTTTGCTATGATTTGGAAAAATGGGTTTCTTTGTTATTCTTGACATATGTTCACTAAAAAACTTGTATTTAGTGGGAAAGGAGTCAAGTCTTGGATATAAAACCTTCCCCCCAGAAATGACAAAGTGATCAGAAGTTATATGGAACCTGATCATACCCTCTAGATGAACAATATTTAGAGGAGCAGATAGATATATGTCTAGCCTGGTACCCCTCTCTATGAAGAGAGTAGAAAGATGGCCTCTAGCTCCCAAATTCCTGCTTCTGCAGGAGTTTAAGCCTCTCTTAGATAAGTATAAGTGGAGAAGAGTCTAAAGATGGTTATTCTGCCTCCCTTTAAGCCATACTCTATAACTGCACTCACTATATATAGTCTCCTCTCTATATTGGGGCTCACCCTACATTTCTAATTACATGTCATCTTAGTTTTTGAAGATTAGACCTTATCCTTTTATAAGAGTTAATTGTGAGGGTGCAGCTAGGTGGCACAGTGGATAAAGCACCGGCCCTGGATTCAGGAGGACCTGAGTTCAAATCCAGCCTCAGACACTTGACACTTACTAGCTGTATGACCTTCAGCAAGTCACTTAACCCTCATTGCCCCACACACACAAAAAAAGAGTTAATTGTATCAACTGCCCAATGGCTAATGAGAAGTACACAGGCTCGACATCTATGGTCTTTAGAAGCACAGACCTACAGGGTACCTTAGAACCTGTGAGAATAAAGCAGTAGCCATCCTCTGGGGACCCAACCCCCAAGGCATATTGGGAGAATATCCCAAAGTGGCTGCTACATATGTATTTGGTTAGAAACAGGGGTGGGGAGAAGGACTACTGACCTTTCAGGGACACAATCTCAGACTTGGGATCGAACATGAAGCTGAGAAATCAATGAGAACAGATTCAGGAATAAGGGAGCAGCCCTTTGATTTTCTGGCACACAAGTCCAATAAATGTGCTTATTTGGTCTGGTCCAAGACCAAGATTTGAGGCTGATTCCTGACAAAAGAGTCTCACCTGTAATCTTTACTTGCCATGTACTTCTGTTTTTATGCCTGACTGGCCTTGTCTGTTTTGTTGAAATTATAAACTAGCAACTGCAAATGAGACATAAAGTGTTCTCAGTGGCACTGGAGGACCCAGAAGTGTTGAACTGACTCTTTGAAGGTTTTTAATCTATCATATCAGGGTGACTAGATGTTCCAAAGCTGGTCATTAGATGTCTTCAGTGACTGAGACTCCATTCAGCTAAATTAGAGGGACATTTGCCATAACTTTGTCACTGATAAATATAGAGGATGGGACATGTTTCTTTAACTAAAGAGGACTTGTTGGATCCACAAAAGATATTTTAATAGCCCTAAATACTCTAAGGTGAAATTTTTAGTTTCACCCATTAGAAAATGGGGATTTTTGTAAGTCATTTATAACAGAAAGAGAAAAGGTGGATTTACTGACTATCTCTACTCATGAAAAATTACAATAGCAAAAAACTTGGACCCTAGTCTAAAAAGGAGACTAAAATCAGAGCTTTGGAATCACAAAAGTAAAAAGAATTCCAAAATTGACAGTACACCCCACAAAACAACTTTTATATGTGTAATGCCTGCTGTGGGTTCACACTCATAATCCCCACTCACTGGCACTATTAGATTGGATATATAGCATATGACTAATTAGGAACACTCCTGAAAGTTTAGGGTTGATTTCTAATACTGTTCATGAATTCCCACTTAGCATATTCCACCAATAGTGTTTAACAAATTAACAATTCCCTAATATTAATTAGCCAATAGACTATTACAAAAAAGATATTTACTAAGAAGGTCTGACAAGAATTGAAGTATAGAAACAATTTTGAGGAGGCCTAAAGTGGGAGATGTAATTTCCTTTCTACATACCTACACATTTGCTGGGGAGAGTACACTCAAACTCAGTGGTTGTTACAAAACATTCCATACTACCAATTAGTTATTCCTGGGAGTTCTTTTTTTCCCTTCTCTTAGTCTCCCCATCAAGTTCACTTCTGAGCATGCCATAGCCAGTGGACAAGTCACTCGTAGCTCAGCTGGGCTAGCTCCTTGCTATATGGGGACAAGCACATCATTCCTCAAAACTACTACATCATCTCACCAGAATCAGATATTTCTACAACTGGATGTAGGATTTTGGTTATTAGTGGGAGCTTAAGTGAATTTGATGGAGCCCCTGATCTCTCTGGTCACCTTGCTGCTCCCATCTTAGGATACTCATTCGCCTGTGATCAGGAAAGAAGAAAGACACCAGGAATAGAATCATCACATATTCCTAAATATATGTCAAGTAGGTGGCAGAGATTTTCAGTGATGGTTGACATCATAAAATTTTGTGATTTAAAAAATGGAAATGAGGCAATTTTTTTTAGTGAGGCAATTGGGGTTAAGTGACTTGCCCAGGGTCACACAGCTAGTAAGTGTTAAGTGTCTGAGGCTAGATTTGAACTCAGGTACTCCTGACTCCAAGGCCAGTGCTCTATCCACTGCACCACCTAGCTGCCCTAAATGGGGCAATTTTTAAAAGGCATTTTAATAGAATGCAATTTTAATATGAATTAATGGGGTGATAAAATAATGGGATTTGGCAGTCGCCTAGGGACTCCACCTGAAGATTGATTTGAAATTGATTGAATTGGGTGAGATTTGAGAAACTGACTGAGAACCTACTTAAGAATCATTAAATTAAGACCACATCTGGCTTGCCCTGAGTGGGGTGTTGTTCTCAGAGGCTGTGGACTACTACATCAACAGGAGACCATCCTCAACTAATCAGCTTGAAGGACCTCCCCTTTCAGGGAGGGAAACAGGAAGTAGGAAGCTGAGGTTCACTTGCTGGATTTCTCTTTTTTTGCCAAGGATTTTGGCGTGGTTGCAGCAGGGGCAGAACAGAGTAGAAAGATCTACTCCACATGTTCTCTATAGAAGCATGGATAGCTAAATAAAGGTGGCTTTCTCAACTTCTCTCTTCACTAACTTCTTTTTTTTTTTTAACTAAGGCAATTGAGGTTAAGTGACTTGCCCAAGGTCACACAGCTAGTAAGTTTTAAGTGTCTGAGATCAGATTTGAACTCAGGTACTCCTGACTCCAGGGCCAGTGCTCTATCCACTGCGCCACCTAGCTGCCCCTCTTCACTAACTTCTAATACACTTTAATAAATCCTTAAAAACCTAAACTCTTGCTGAATTTATCAGTAATCTTAGCCAGTTTTCCAAAAAAACTGGGGTGGGGGGGCAGATTAGGACCCACATTAGATTTTAAACATTACAATGGATTGAAATGGCAGTCAGAAAAGCTAATTCAGATTTATATTATATGAATAAAAGCAGAGTGCCCAAGACAAAGGACATCATGGTTCTTTTATATTCAGACCATATGTACAGTATTTTGCATGGCTCAGAGTGCTCTACATTATGATGGATATTGAAAATCTAGAGGGAGGGAAGAAAGGAAGGAAAGAAGGAAAGAAGGAAGGAAGGAAGGAAGGAAGGAAGGAAGGAAGGAAGGAAGGAAGGGAGGGAGGGAGGGAGGGAGGAAAAAGCTAGAGAGTGACAAGGATATTGAGAACACCTGAACACTATACCACAAAGATCACCTGAAGGTGCTAGGATTTCTTAAGGTAGAGGGGGGGTTAAAAATGAGAGGAACACAAAAACCATTTTTACTATTTGACAGGTTGTCATATGGAACATTTACTGCTAATTTTTGAGGATATATGGAAGAAACTGATGACCTCTCTAATAATTGGAATCAAATCCACACTCAACTTATCTGTGTAACCCTGGGAAAGTCATTTAATCTTCATATACCTCAGTTTCCTTATATGTAAAATGGGGACGATAAAAGCACCTATCTCCCAGTGTTGTTGTGAGGATCAAATGAGATAACATTCAGCCAAAGCTTATAGAGCTACATAAATCCTAATTGTTGTTGTTGTAACTACTACCCTAAACTGAACTATCACACCAGGCTATTCCAGCTCTAAGATCTTGAAATCTAAAATTCTTGACATTAAGCACAATTTCCTACCCTTCTACTCCTCCTTTCTCAATTCTCCTAAACTTGCTTTTCATATTCATCATAACTTCATCACTGAGTCTTGTCCTCCTTTTTCTCCAAGTCCATTAACATTATTTCACTTGTACTATTCTCCCCTACAAATCTGGATCCTTGTTCTAAATTTAAAGAGTTAATTCCAATTATTAGAGAGGTCATAATTCTCTTCCATATATCCTCAAAATTTAGTAGTAAATGTTCCTGAAATTGGTAGTTATGTTGCAAATGCTACTTCCATGACATTAAAATGTGAAAGTACAATCCATCATGGTATTCTCCAGCAGGGTTTATTGAAGGACAACTGACTGACATCCATTCTTTAGGTGGCTAAATGCCAGATGGATCATGAATACAGGGAATGTGAAAGTTGACAGGGCCTCCTCTAGTGTTTCCAAGTGAAGAGCATGCTCCTACAGGCCTGTAGAGTTCCAGATCCTGTGCCATCCATATACATATGATTATGAGTCCTAGATTTCATGGGGGGTTGCAAGATGAATCATTGGCTGAATTAGTCTTGCTTATATAAAGCAAGTTTCACTTCTTAAATAACTTGTCAATAAGGCTTTAACAACTTTTTTTATCAGTCATAGAAGTAGCCCTGGTTGAATGGAAGTTCTATTAATAGGGTGCAAGATAAGATACATCTTTCTAAGTTTTATAGGCTTTAAGTATAAGCTTAGTCATGGAATATGTCAGTTATTTGAGGATCAGGGTAGACCAGTTCAAATGAAAAATGATTGTTTTCCTTTGATAGTAATTCTCAATAACTATCAACAACTTTTTTGACAATGGTGCTCTTTTATATCTTTCGACTTTGCTGAAGTGGTTAATTATTTAAATGGGTTTTTTATTTGAGTCTCTAGGATGTTCTAAGTATAGAATCATATCATCTAAAAAGGGTGATAGTTTTGTTTTTTCATTGCCTATTCTAATTTCTTCAATTTCTTCTTATCTTATTTTTAGAAAAACAATGAATAATAATGGTGATAACAGACATCTTTGCTTCACCCCTCATCTTAATGGAAAGGTGTCTAGCTTATCCCCCTTATAGATAATGCTTGCTGGTGGTTTTAGATAGATACTACTTATTATTTTAAGGAAAGTTCCATTTATTTCTATGCTTTCTGGTCTTTTTAAAAGGAATGAGTGCTGTATTTTGTCAATAAAAAATTTCTGCATCTATTGATATAATCATGTGATTCTTGTTGTTTTTTATTATTTGCATGGTAAATTATGCTAATAGTTTTCCTAATATTGGACCAACCCTGCATTCATCATATAAATCCCAGCTGGTCATGGAGTATGATCTTTCTGACATATTACTGAAATCTCCTTGCTAAGATTTTATTTAAAATTTTTGCATCGATATTCATTGGGGAAATTGGTGAATTAGTTTTCTCTCTGTTTTTATTCTTATGATTTAGATATCAGCACCATATTTGTGTCATAAAAGGACTTTGGTAGGATTCCTTTGCCTCCTTTACCAAATAGTTCATGTGGCATTGAGATAAATTGTTCTTTAAATGTTTGATAGAACTAGTACTGGTACTAGGAATTTTTTCTTAAAGAGCTCATTTATGCCTTATTGATTTTCTTTTTCTAAGAGTGGGTCATATAAGTATTCAATTTCCTCTTCTATTAATCTAGACAGTTTATAATTTGTATATATTCATCTATTTTACTTAGATTTTCAGATTTATTGGCATATAAAAGGGCAAAATATATTTTAACTACTTTAATTTCATCTTCATTGGTGGTTAGTTCACTCTTCATTTTTGATACTGATAATTTGGTTTTCTTCTTTCTTTTTAAAAATTGAGTTAAGCAATGGTTTATTTGGAGTTGTTTTTAATAAAACCAGGTCCTAGTTTTATTTACTAGTTCAAGGGTTTTCTTAGTTTCAATTTTATTAATCTCTCCTTTGATTTTCAGGGTTTCCAATTTTGTGTTTCATTAAGGAAATTTTATTTGTTCTTTTACTGGTTTGTTTAGTTACATGCCCAAATCATTGAAATTCTCTTTATTTTATTGTTGTAACCATTTAGAAATACAAATTTTCCCCTATATACTGTTTTGGCTGCAACCCATAAATTTTGGTATGTGGTCTCATTGCTGTCATTCTCTTTAATGAAATTATTGATTGTTTCTATGATTTGTTTTCTCACCCACTCATTCTTTAGGATTAGACTATCTAATTAGACTATCTAATTAGACTATCTAATTTCCAATAAATTTTTAATCTCCTCCATGGCTTTTTATTTAACATAATTTTATTTCATTATCATCTGAAAAATATATAATTAATAATTCTGTTTTTCTGCATTTTGTTATGAAGAATTTTTGCCCTTATACCATGATCCAAATCCATCCTAAATCCAGTGCTCTTTCTATTGAGTCATATGTAAAGAGCCAGAACTGCTTTAAAATTTTTATCCTTAAGATCCAACCATTCTGAAGAATAATTTGGAACTATTTCCAAAGGACTATATAATTGTTCATACCCTTTGATCCAGCAATGCCACTGCTAGGTTTATATTCTAAAGACATCCCCAAAATGTGAAAAAGACCTATTTGTACAAAAATATTTATAGCAGCTCTTTTTGTGGTGGCTAAGAATTGGACATCAAAGGAATGCCCATCAATTGGGGAATGGCCAAACAAGCTGTGGTATGTGATGGTGATGAGATATTATTGTGCTATGAGAAATGACAAGCAGTATGATTTCAGAAAGACATGGAAAAAAAGACTTGCATGAACTGATGTATAGTGAAGTGAGCAGAACCATGAGAACATTGTGCACAGTGATAGCAATATTGTGTGATGAAGAACTGTGAATGACTACTATTCTCAGCAATGATCCAAGACAATCCCAAAGGACTAATGATGAACCATACTATCCACCTCCAAAGAAAGAACTGATATTGATGGAACACAAACTGAAGCTTGCTATTTTTCACTTTCATTTTTTTCTTTTATTCAAGTTTTCTTATATAAAATGACTGGTTTGGTAATGTTTTAAATGATTGTACATATGTCACCTATATCTGACTGCTTGCCACCTGAGGATGGGGGGGGAGGGGCAGGGGGAGGGAGGGAAGGAGTAATGAAATTTGGAACTCAAAACTTTAAGTAAAAATGCTTATTATTTTTAAAAATAAATTTTAAAAAGGAACCCCTCATTTATAGGTTGAGAAAGGATTTGCTTTTTTTATAATGATTTTCCAACATCTACCAATCTAAGTAACTTTTTACTGGTTTAAGGAATATTTTGCACTCAGTATTAGAAATTTGAAGGGAATTAGATAATTCCAGGGATCCTTTTGTGATTAATAGAATAATAAAATGGAGTGAACCACCATACCATTCTCTTGGAAATGCTTTGTAATCTTTGTAGGTTCTTTTACAGTGACAACAACTCCATATGGAAATCCTGTATTAGAAATGGGAATAGTGGGTATGAGGTGATGGTGGTGTTTCAAGGTAAGGAGGGAGAAAGGAAATGTAGTTAGAGGTTCTCCCAGTGGATTGAAATTAATTTAGTCATCATGGAGTCAAGCTTCCTATTGTAAATAGTTTCCTATTTTAAATTTTAATGTTTTTTTTCAAATTACATGTAAAAAACAATTTTTAAGATTCATTTTTTTTTAATTTTGAGGTGCAAATTCTTTCTCCCTTCTCTTTGCTTTCATTGAGAAGGCAAGAAATCCAATATAGAGTATGAAGGTAGAGTCATGCATTTCTGGATTAGTCATGTTCTGAAATAAAATATAGGCACTCCTCCCTGCCACCACTAAAAAAGAAAAATAAAGTTTGCTTTAATCTTCAAAGACTATTTGATGGCTTCCAGAGTGGGGAGGGAAAGGAGGAAGAGAGAAAAATTTGAAACTCAAAATCTTACAAAAATGAATGTTGAAAACTATCTTTACATGTAATTGGAAAATATAAAATAAAATACCATTTTAAAAAGATGGCAACAGAGAAGTGGACTTCCTGGGTGGAGACAAGATGGTGGAGGACAGGCAGTGACTCCTCGGAGCTCTCCCCCAAATCCCTCCAAATGCCTTCAAATAATGACATAAGACAATTCCTGGAGCAGTAGAACCCACAAAAGGATGGGGTAAGAACATTTTTCAGTCAAAGATGTCTTAGAAGGTTGGCAGGAGATGACTGTTGCACCAGGGAGAGAGTGGAGTACAGGCCAGGCTGCACCACACAGACCCAGCCCCAGCACCAGCCCCACCCCCAGAGAATCATGTCTACAAAGCCGTAAAATCAGCCAAGATAGCAGCTACTTCTGGAACTCATCTCACAGACCAGTGAGGATATAGAGTGGTTGGCTGGGGGGTGGGAGGGATTGCAGGGGTCTCTGCTGGCCCTAAGACATAACTATATTGTGTTGACCATTCTGGGAACCAGGAAGCAGTCTTGAGTGGTAATCCAGGTGGGGGAGGGGCACAGACATGCCAGAGCTTGCAAACATAGTGAAACAGAATTCTGTTCCCAGGTTCAAGAGCAAGCAAGCAAGCCTGTGGTTTCTTACAGACCAGAGCACAGGCCAGGGGAGTATAGAAAGTGCCTCTCCTTAAATCATATGACCTGAAACCCCCTAAAGCTTGGGACACTGTGCCCTGGAAGCAGTGCCCCACTTTAAGAAGGAGTTAAAAGTCAAGAAATAGGCTGGCAAAATGAAGAGACAGAAAAATATGAGGACACTAGAAAGTTTCTTTGGTGACAAAGAAATACACTCTCACAAGAAGATAACAAAGTCTAAGCTCCTACATCCAAGCTTCCAAGAAAAATATGAAATGGTCTCAGGCCATGGAAATGCTCAAAAAGGACTTTGAAGATAAAGTAAGAGAGGTAGAGGAAAAAATGGAAAGAGAAATGAGAGTGATGCAGGAGGGTCATGGAAAAAAAATCAACAGCTTGAAAAACCAAATTGAAAAGGAGATACAAAAGCTCTCTGAAAAAAGTAATTGTTTAAGAAATAGAATTGAGCAAATAGAAGATAATGACTATGAGAAATCAAGACACAATAAAGCAAAACCAAAAGAATGAAAAAATAAAGGGCAATGTGAAATATATCCTTGAAAATACAACTGACCTGGAAAATAGATCTGGGAGAATTAATTTGAAAAGTATTGGACTACCTGAAAACGATGATCAAAAACAAAGCTTAGACATCATCTTCCAAGAAATTGTCAGGAGAAATTGCTCTGGTATTCTAGAAGCAGGAGGTAAAATAGAAATAGAAGTAATCCACCAATCACCTCCTGAAAAAGATCCCAAAATGAAACCTCCAGGAATATTATAGCCCAATCCCATAATTCCCAGGTTAAGGAGAAAATATTGCAAGCAGCCAGAAAGAAACAATTCAAATATGTAGGAGCCACAGTCAGGATAACACAAGATCAAACAGCTTATACATTAAAGGATCAGAGGGATTGGAATATGATATTCCAGAGGGCAAAGGAATTAGGATTACAACCAAGAATCACCTACCCAGCAAAACTGATTATAATCTTTTAGGGAGGAAATTTGGAATTCAGTGAAAGAGAGGACTTTTAGGCATTCATGATGACAAGACCTGAGCTGAATAGAAAATTTGACTTTCAAATACAAGACCCTAGAGAAGCATGAAAAGGTAAGCAGGAAAAAGAAATCATAAGGAATATAAAAAGGTTAAACTGTTTACATTCCTACATGAGAAGCTTATATTTGTAACTCATAAGAACTTTCTCATTATTAGGGCAGGTGGATGGAATATATTTAGACAGAGGGCCCAGGTGTAAGGTGAATATGAAAGTATGATATCTTTAAAAAATAAAATTAAGGGGTGAGAGAGGAATGTACTGGGAGAAATGGAAAGGGAAAGGTGAAATGGAATAAAGTATCTCACATAAAAGAAGCAAGAAAAAGCTTATGGAGCAGAGGGGAAGATGGAAGAGGTGCAGGGGAGTGAGTGAGTCTTAGTGTCATAAGAATTGGCTCAAAGAGGGAATAATATACACACTCAGTTGGGTAGAGTAATCTATCTAACCCTGCAGGAAAGTAGGAAGGGAAGGGGATAAGGGGGAAAGGAGTGAAACAAGGGAGGGTAGATTGGGGAGGGAGCAGTCAGAAGCAAAAACACTTTTGAGGAGGGATAAGGTGAAAGAAGATAGAAAATAGAGTAAATATCATGGGGAGGGAATAGGATGGAGGCAAACACAGTTAGCAATAGTAACTGTGAAAAAAAGTTTGAAGCATAAGCAAGAGTAATGTAATATGATGATGATGGATGGATGGATTGATGAGGATTGGATGAAGATGAGGATTGACGGTGATGATGAGGATTGACTGATGAGGAGGAAGAGGATTGATGATGATGATTGATGATGATGATAAAATGTTTGATACTTTGCTGGGCTAATGTGAAGAAAATTCTTTGTCAGGTATAAAGTACTATATAAATGTTATCTATTAGTGTTGTTGCAATAATCAACCTCATGGGTTTATTGTAAAGAAATATCTCTTTAAAGTACTATATAAATATAGTTTACTATAAAAAGATGATGAGCAGGATGTATCAGAAAAACCTGGAAAGACCTACATGAGCTCATGCAGAGTGAAATGTACTGTATACAAAATAACAGCAATATTGTAGGATAATCTTCTGTGAATGACTTGGTTATTTTCAACAATGCAATGATAAAAGACAACTCTGAAGGACTTATGAAAAATGCAATACATCTACAGAGAAAGAAGTGATGGTATCTGAATATAAATTGAAGCATAATTTTTTGTTAGTGCCTTTATCTAAACTTTTGTTTTTGTCTGTTTTCTTTCACAACCTGACTAATGTGGAAATGTTTTACATGACTACTCTTGTATAACATATTGAATTGCTTGAGTTCTTGGCAGGGGAAGAAGGAGGAAGAGAATTTGGAACACAAAGTTGTTGGTTTTGGGGGGTTTGTGAGGCAATTGGGGTTAAGTGACTTGCCCAGGGTCATACAGCTAGTATTTGTTAAGTGTCTGAGGCTGGATTTGATCAGGTCATCCTGAATCCAGGGCCAGTGCTCTATCCACTGCACCACCTAGCTGCCCCAGAACACAAAGTTGTGTTGTGGTTGTTGTTTTTTAAGTGATGTCAAAATTTGTTTTTACATGTAATTTGGGAAAATAAAAATTCTAAAAAAAAAAAAAAAAGATGACATCAGGGGGAAATATAGAGACCCACCCACCCACCCAAGCTGATGGCAGTATAATGGTTCCTACCTAGAACTGGTTCATGCAGGCCAATTTTCTTCAGTAGCCTTTCAGCTCATCTAGACAAAATAATCTGTCTTCACCCAAGGCTCCTTTTGTGGAATTAGATTTGGATTGGGTTTGACCTAGATGAGATTTGATAAAATCTTGAAAGTAGAACTTGTCTTTTAGTGGAGGGAAGAAATGACTAAGAAGAGGAGATCTCTAGGTACCCCAAGATATTTATTGTTAATAATTATTTCTCACAGTAATATTCTTCAATATTGTTATCTCAGGGATTATAGAAGTCCAAGAAGAGGGAGAGAGATAAGGAATGACCAATAAGTGGATCAGTTAGAACATATATTTTGTGGATTAAGTTCAACATTTTACATGGGCATGGTTTGTTATGGCCCAAAACAACTACAATATCAACCTTGAAGATCACTAATCACAGATCACCATAACAAATATAATAATAATTTACAAGTTTGAAATATTGTAAGAATTACCAAACTGTGACACAGAAATATGATGTGAGCACATGCTGCTAGAAAAAATGGAACCAAAAGACCTACTCAAAACAAAGTCTGTACAATCCTTCCATTTGTAAAAAAAATTAAATTAAATTAAATTAAAATGTAATATCTATAAAGTGCAATAAAGTGAAGTGACTGTAGTAAAGTGATATGACTGTACTTGCATAATAATTTTATATGTGTATTGTTTTTTCCCCAAAGAGACTGCAAGATCCTTGACAATAGGACCATCTCTTTAACTATTGGTATCTTTTGCAGTACCAAACCAATGTGTTGTGGATAGGGTACTAGAAGATATAGGCTCAGGAAGATATAGGCCCAAATCCCCCTCCTAAAATGTACTAGTTGTATAATCATTGGCAAGTCAGTTAACTTCTTTGCAGAGACGAAGGATTTAGGAATTAGAAAGGATCTCAGAAGCCCAAAGCATCCCCTCTCTGACATCCCCAAAAGCAGTCATCCAGCCTTTGTCCAAAACTTCTGATAAGAGGAATTATACTGAAGTGGCACATTTAACTTTGGAAATAATTTTAATTTTTAAGATATTTTTCTTTATAAAATTTTAACTTATTTCTTTTCAACCTCTACCCATTATTCTTTGTTCTGCATCCTGTGGTCAAACAAAACAAGTCTAATCCATTTTTCTTAAGACAGCCTTTCAAGAACATAAAGATAATTTATCATGAGTTCCCTGGATTTTCTCTTTTTCATGCTAAATATTCCAAATTCCTTCAACTGACCCACATATCAGTCTCTGAACCTCAGTTTTCACATATGTGAAATTGAGATAATACAACTTATAGTATTTCATAGGACTTCTGTGAAGTTCAAATGAGACCATTAATATAAAGTGCTATGCAGACTTTAAAGGGCTAAAAATATACAAGTTTAATGGCACAATAAGGAAATAAGAGTTCTAAGAATCAGGAAAGTCTGAGTCCAAGTCCCATATCTGACAAACACTGGCTGTGTGACCCTGAATAAATCATTTAACCTCTCAGAAGTATAGACAATCATCCAAGAAAATAAGATTCAGAAGACGTACTGACCTCTTCTGAGGTATTTCCTCACCCAGGAGTTCACCACCTTAATGAAAATGCAACCCCTATCCTATAAATGACAATTTAAAATGTCATTCTTAGGTGTTTCCTAATTGTCTATTGAATCAGTTGAACTACCATAACTCTAGTGCAGGCCCTCATAACCTCATGTCTAGATTATTGCAGGAGCCTGCTGATGTTAGTGTACTCAGAATATGTCTTTAATTGTATTTGACTCCCTCTATCATCCCTGATGATATTATGGTTCTGAGTGAATATTTGTACCTCTCCACATTCAAATGGAAACATTTCATCTTTATTTAGTCCCTTATAATTGATCATTCATATTTATTTCTATATCTTTCTCTTGACTACTGTGTTTTTCCTTGATCTATTTTTCAGGTCAGTTGCTTTTTATATGAGATACCTTAGATTTTCTGATTGTTTTCATTCTTTTACCTTGTTTTAATATTTTTTGTTATCTCATATAGGCATTAGCTTCTCTTTGGTCCAATCTCATTTTTAAGGAGTCTATTGCTTGTGTGTGTATATGTATGTATATATGTGTGTGAGTGTATGTATGTATATATATATATATATATATATATATATATATATATATACCTTTTGCTAAGTTCTTCATACTATTTGCAAATCTTTCCTCATTTCTCCTATATCTTTTCCAACTCTTTCCTCTAGTGTTTGTATTTCCTTTATAAAATCAGCTTAACTCAAAAAAACTCTTCACTTCAATTCCTCCAGAAAGGCAAGTTGAATTTGTTCACAGTGTGCATCTGCTTTTACATGTGTTGGAGTCATTTCTTTTTTCTTCTAGGTTTATCTTTGGTGATCCTTTACATATTTAAAAATCTCACCAGAGGGGGCAGCTAGGTGGCGCAGTGGTAAAGCACTGGCCTTGGATTCAGGAGGACCTGAGTTCAAATCCAGCCTCAGACACTTGACACTTAACTAGCTGTGTGACCCTGGGCAAGTCACCTAACCCTCATTACCCCGCAAAAATTAAAAACAAAACAAAACAAAAAATCTCACCAGAAAACAAACCATCCAATTACAGTCTACAACAATAGAAAAATGGTCATTTTCCCTACTTTATCCCTGAAAGCCCTAGGATACACAAGAATTAGAACCCCAGGGGCCAGCTAGGTGGTGTAGTGGATAAAGCATGAGCCCTGGATTCAAGAGGATCTGAGTTCAAACACTCAGACACTTGACACTTACTAGCTGTATGATCCTGGGCAAGTCACTTAACCCTCATTGCTGCCACACACACACACACACACGAAAAAAAAGAATTATAGCCCCAGACAGAGGCTCTCTCCAGTGGGCCCCTATAAAATATAAAAGGCACTCAAATTTATAGTAACGTTCTCAGAGTGTTTTACCCCCTCTCCAGGTTCTCTCCTCTCACTGAGCACTTTCAATAACCATTTGCGGTCCTCAGAAGGTGACTAAGTACTTCCCTGCCCCCATCACAGTTCTAGAAGTAACATTGAAACACTGAAGTTTCTAGCATCATTGGACCTCTGCATTTTATCAATGTACTCTAAGATGATAACCTAGGTTAACCATCCTTATTCTTTTTAGGGATAATAGATGTTTTGATGTTATGCTGTAAAAATTCAAATGCCAACTTAACTACAGCTGACTTTGCAAATATCTTCAAAATTCTAAACCACGGGGAGAAACCAAATTCAGCCAAGGATTGGATTAGCACCTTTGTGAGTGAAGTTATAATTAAAGGTCCTAGGAGTTTTATGTCTCCACAGCTTGGTAAGAAATGAATATATGGCAGCACTGGAACTAAAGGGTGGATTTTTTTTCTGCTGGAACAACAGTTTTAAATCTTTTTGAAGAGAGATATAGAGAGATGGCTAGAGGAAGTGAGTGATGGCATCAGCAATAACATCAATGGCTGTAGCATCACTGAGAAGTGGCAACAGAGGATATAGAAGAAGCTTTCCAGGAGATTGACTCTAGGTATTCTAATAACTCTTAATTTATTGAGATAACTTAGCAGGGAATAACTGTATTATGCCCCCTCTGAGAAACTGTTGAAAGAATAGTGAACTAACTCCACTCTATGTCTTTCCTGTTTTATTGCCCAAAACAGCAAACAGCATGGTTCATTACTAAGTGTTTTTCTGTTATTTTAAATTTTGCTCACTCATTATTTGTATTTTTAAATAATGGTTTTCTAGAAAAAGGTAATAATTTCAATTGCATCCTGAGTTGATTGTTTTAGAAAGAGAAACAGAGACAGAGACAGAGAGATAGAGAGAGATCTGACCTGTGATACACCTGACACCAAATTCATCTGGCTGGGGAAATCTTTTTTCCCTTCTGATGATAAAAAATATTAGCTGATAGCTTAAGGCTTTATAAATTTTATTAGCAATATCTATTTTAGGTTTTCTAACTATATTGGGAAAGGAAACACATGAATGCAGGAACCTTTTCCTAGGCTGAGGTAATATATATATTTTTTTTTTCAAAGGAGAAGTTTACTTTGAACCTTCAAGCTTTCTCCACAGAACACGAAAAAGAAGGAAGGAGTAAAGCCCTGGTCCAGTTCCTAGAGGGAATAGTCAGGTGTTTTCGAGGAAGAAAAGTACATTCCCCTTCCATGAATGATTGGTGGGTTCTGGTTTTTAATCCATTCTTTTGTTTAATGGGTGAATTCCTCTCCATTTCCATAGTCAATATTTGTGTCTTTCCCTCCACCCTATTCTCTTATACTCTTCTTTCTCTTTGTTTTCTGTTCTTTATAAATATGAAGAAGGTTTTGCTTGAGAAGTACTTGTCCATGTGCTCTACATTTGATATTATCCAAAAATGTGGTTTATAAGACACATACATGAAACATAAAAATTCATTCCTTAAAATAAGGAGCTGGAGTAAAATCTGTTATACTTCATCTGAAATTTAAAAAGACAGAGATCATGATCATAGACAACAGGGGAAAATAAACTTAATTAAAAGAAATAAACATGGAAACTATATTTAGCTGAGAGGTACCACAGAAAATTAATTAATATCAATATTAAGCATATATATACCAAGTAGCATGCTCAAAGGAAATGTCAAATAAGTTATAATCAGAACTGAATGATGGAAGGAGCGGTAATTGTTGGAATGGTAATGACCAATGGCAGTGAAAGGAGCTACAGATGTACATGGAAAAAATGGCCCAAGAATAGTTGTAGTTTCAGGAACTCAAAGAGTAGAATTTATTTTTCCTAACAACATGTTACTATTCCCACTAGGTGCTATGCAAGTGATGTACTCCTCCTTCTTTCTTTTCCATGTTCTGTGAAGAAAGCCTCAAAGTTCAAAGCAAACTGTTACCTGGGAAACAAAAATATTGCCTTAGCCCAGGACAAGGTTCCTGAATTACTGTGGCTTCCCTTCGCAATATAGTTAGAGTTAGTCCTCTAATCTCTATACCCAAATAGTGTAGAGAAAAGCCAGCTATGGACCCTAGAAAGACATGAATCCTGGAAACCTTGTTGAGAAACACACCAAACAGAAAGATATACCCAAGGGAAACTTCGGAATGCCTTCACAAAGGGAATAAAGGACTTCCCATGCAGAAGTTTGGAGTTACTTTTTGCCACTCATTCTCAATATGTTCTTCTTGCTCCCATTGTCCTTTAAATTTCTGCCCATCTTCCTCATGGAATCTGTATCTATGAATGAGTGGATCCCAGATTTGGAATAGAACATTTTGTGCTAACTGTTCCTTCTATATATGTACCCATATTCATAATAAATATATCTTCTAAAAGCTAATTGGCTAATTGATTATTAATGGAGGAATACTGATATAAACATGCAAGCTGCAGTACTAGAAGCCCTGCCTGGCAGAGTTGTCTATAGAACACTAAGGGAAATAGTATTCAACCTAACTTTAGGTACCCCTACATATTAGTGTGAGTGTTCATTTGAGAGAGCAGCTCCATGGGGGAGAGACATTAGTACTATCTTCAGCCTGGAACACAGGGACATGGCCTCCAATTCTGTCTTCCCCTGGTCATTAAGTCACCAGGCATATTTTTGAGCAGGAGGAACTTAAGCATGAGGGAATCTGTTAACTATTAACAAGTCTAAAACACTTCTTTACCTTAACTCCCTCCCTTTATATCTAATGATTTTCTTCATCCAAAAACAAACAAATGAAAAACAAACCAAAAAAAGTTCTTTGCCAAAATACAGTATCCAAAATAACAGTATTAAGTGTCTTATTTTCCAATATGTCTTCACTTTTGCAATCTGGAAATCATAGTCCATCTGTAAGAATAGGACTAATATGCTTAATAGAATTCCCTATAGTGTGTGAAAAAAATAATGGGATTTAGCAGATACTCAAAGGCCCACCTGGAGATTAATCTAAACTGGTTGAATTAAGTGAGAGTGATTGACTGCTGATTAGCCTACTTCAAGCTAACTAGATTGTAAGCATACCTGGATAGCCCTTAAGAAGGTATTGTTCGGGCAGCTAGGTGGCACAGTGGTTAAAGCACCAGCTCTGGAATCAGAAGAACCTGAGTTCAAATCTGGCCTCAGACAATTGACACTTACTAGCTGTGTGACCCTGGGCAAGTCACTTAACCCTCATTGCCCTGCAAAAAAAAAAGGTATTGGTCTCAGAAGCTAAGGACTTTGAACTTAACTTGAAACCACCTTCAAGTCCAGTGAACCAATGGATTTGGATGATGCCTACCAATCAGCTTGAAGCAGTGTGTAAGGACCACCTCTGATCAGGACCTATAAAAAGCTTCCACACTCAGTTTGCTGGAGAGTTTGTGGTTGAAGCAGGCTCATGGCAGAGGACTTGAGGAGGAACCCAACCAGGCTGGAACTCTAGGCTAGATAGGCCTTTTCTTAACTTTCTGAACTCCACGTGAATACCTGGTATGCTTTAATAAATGCTTAATGCCCAAAGACTGGTACTAAAGCTTCTAATTTAAGGCAACCACACATCTAGATTTTAAACATCACAAGTACAAAATGACATCATGCTATTTTTTTCATTGCATGGAAGGATAAGGGATCAGGGCTCCAGATGATAACAAGGATGCTTCTTTAAGAAGAAGAGAAAAACTGGGTTGGCACTTGTTTGCCCCTTGTTACTTAAAATATATCAGATCATAGACTAAGCTCAGCAAACTGTTTTTGAGAGCATTGGGATACTTTCTCATTCTTGATTTTTTTCCAATGGTAGCTCATATACTCTTGATTTTCATCATAAACTTGTTCCTGTCTACCTACTCCTAAATATTTACTCCTTCTTGATTGCCCAGCCTCCTCTGCTATGACCACATTGGCCATCTAACTATCCTAATAGGCTCTCAGCTTCATCCTTTGATTTTTCTTTCTCAATCCCTTTCTGCTACTGATGCCTTACCTTCAACAAGCTTATGTTCTAATCAGAGAAAACAATGCAAAAAAGAAAGCTGTAAAGCAGGGCGTGGGGCAGGACCAACTCAGAGGAATGGTAGAAAGAATCCAGAGTGAAGCCAGGACAGGAGAAATAAAGACATGGCTGGCCTGTGCTCCCTCCTCAAATGGATGTTCAAAGACAGCAGAATCACTAGTATAGCAAACTCCTTGGTGATGATATTCTCTATGCCAATGTAGATTAGCACATTGTCAGCAAATTATAGCCTTAGATAATTACCTAGAGTTTTGAGAAGTTAAGTGACCTGCCCAGGGTCATGCAATTATTATGTAGCAAATTAACTGAGGGGAGAGAGAGAGAGAGAGAGAGAGAGAGAGAGAGAGAGAGAGAGAGAGAGAGAGAGAGAAATTATATTATATTATATATATATATATATACATATACCGTGTATACATACATACATATTACATATACAACTAGGTGGTATAGTGGATAGAATGCCAGGCCTAGAATTAGGAAGACTCATCTTCCTGAGTTCAAATCTGGCCTCAAAGTCTTACCAACTGTGTGACCCTGGGCAAGCCACTTAACCCTGTTTGCCTCAGTTTCTTCATCTGTAAAATGAGCTGGAGAAGGAAATGGCAAACTACTCCAGTATCTTTGCCAAGAAAACCCCAAACCAAGTCACAAAGAGTTGGACACAAATGAAATGAGTGAATAACAACAACAGTATAATATATAAATATAAGGTAATCTCAGTACAGAGGCACTAGAATCTGGATACTGGGAAGTCTCATTTGAGCTGGATGTTGAAGGAAACTAAGTGTTCTAAAAGAGAGTCAAGAAGGAAGGAGTATATTTTGAGGCATTTTACATGGAGGATGGAATGTACTGTGTGAGGAACTATAAAGCTGAATTGTAGAGTGCATTAAGAGAAGTCACATATAATAAACATAGAAAGGCACTCAGTGGTACTTCTTTATTACTCTATACCTCAGAGTTGTTTTCTTATTTCAACAGTACAAGTAGGCCTCTCACCCAGATGGCCACCCCTCAAAAATGTAGTCATCTAGAGAGTCCTAGAGAGTTTCAGTGACTTAAAAAACTTAACAGCCTGCAACAATCCTGATAGTAAGCCTCTGGGTCTCTAGTTAGGCTCATCTTCAGACATTAGATGCACAATCCATCACCAGGCTAGCACCATACATCTCTTTGATACATGATTTGTTTGATATTGATAATATCATCAATTTCAACTCATATCATCAAATGCAAGTAATCTTGTATAATTGTGATTTGCTTGAAATCCATAATCATTCAAGAGATCTTAAATTGGCTATCCACACAAGAAAAATCAAGTGGATTAATAATACCTATTTTTAAGACTGATATGCAGTTGGATGAACAACTCATAGAATTGTCACATATACCTTAGATAGATACTTCCATTGTTCAATGATTTGAGGTTCCAAACTGAATAGGAAGAGAAAGAAAGCTGTATTGTACTACTGGAATTTGACAGTGCTCAACTACAAATTTCTCTCTGAAAAAAAAAGATCCATATTTTTAGCATTGGTGTTCTGCCATCAGACCCATTTCTGACATGTACTAGCTATGGGACTCTGGACAGGTCATTTAACTTCTAAGTACCTTAAGCAATTCTCTAAGGTTATGAATTGGAGGACAGATATAATCTGCATTGGTTAAAGGAGTCTCCTCACTATAAAGTGCGCTCCTTTGGAACCTACACAACATCAAGTAACCTATAGGAAGATCCCTAACATAATGGATAAATACTATGAGTGAGGGAGAGAGAGACACAGACAGAGAGAGAGAGAGAGAGAGAGAGAGAGAGAGAGAGAGAGAGACGGAGACAGAGACACAGAGAGAGAGACAGAGAGATGGAGACAGAGACAGAGAGACAGAGAGAGGAGAGAGAGAGATTCACATATCCCTTACAGAGGGCTTTTTAGAAGACATGGACAAGAATTGCATAGAATAAGAAAATATGTCTAGGTTGCAATCTACACTCTGGGAGGGAGTGCGCACATTAATGAGATCATACATCAAGGAGTCGACTCTACTTTAAAAAGAAAAAAACAACAAAAGAGACAAATTAACTACCTTTAACAATTTTTAATTTAACAAACTCAATTATTTCTTTGAAGCCTTCAGAGGTTCCCTTTATTTTCTTTTTTGTTTTTGTTTTTTTTTTCCTTCTTACATCATTAAGCTCAGAACCCTGCTGATTTTTACCTTTTCTTGTCTCCAAATGTACCTGATTAGTGTTAAAAGTTTTCCGGTGCAGAGGCTGAGTACTTATGAGCCAAACAAAGACAGAAAGCTATTGAGGTTTCCATGAAATACCTTTTCTATGAGATGTGTATTTTAACTTGCTTGACGGAGAGTATCATTAGAGTAATTTTAATGGGCTAACACAGGGCGCCAATTGAATGGAATCCATCAGGCAAATGGCTTGCAGTAAATGGTATAAAGACACCATACTTAGCCTGGTGTGCTGATTTCCATGCTAATCTCCAGTAAACGACATCTGTATCGCTCCTCTGTGAGGCCCCATGCATAGGGAGCTCATTTGTGTCCATGTGTAGCTTTCCTGAAAACCAGTCCCTTAAAGGCTTTCAACCTAAATAGCCAATTCATTCTGTGGGCTGCAAACAAAGGGGGCATCTTGGGAAGGCTCAAATGTTCCACCTGCTCCACGTCAACAGGATTTATCAGGCACACTGGACATCTTTTCATAGGGGGTCCAAAAAGCAAATTTTAATGACCAAGACAACCCCTCATAAGCTCCAGGGAGACAAATGAGTTCAATCAGAATCAACATGGAGATGGTCTATTTTCTTTCCCTTCTGTCTGTACTTATTTAATAATCCTGCTGCATTGTTTAAGCAATTCTCATCCTTTCCAAATTCAGAGGGCCACTTCAAACCACAGGCCAGCTTCCCTACTGAGAGCTGAAGTACCAGAGGCTGGCTCTTTAGGTGGGGATGCCCATTTGATGGGTGGCAGGAAGAGAATTAAAGAGGAGTGGAGGGACAGACCACCTGGAGTCTTGGACTCATTAGACTGATTCCCCAGTAAGTGGGGAGGAGGGGGAGCCATCTTTATAAAGGGAATGCACAAGATAAATCAGACATCAAAGATGGTTCAAAGAATGTAAGGAACTTAGTAACCCAGAGCCACTGGGTTCCTGTTTGCACTTTTAAATGCAAGAGGGTGGTAGAAAACTCAAGGCAGCACTACTGCCCATCATTATACATAAGCAGGATTTGATGCTACCTGTGTGGGGACACTGAAGGCTTTACTGTACCCAAATACCTCACTGTCCAGGAAACCACCTCCTTGAAGGCCCAGTCCTTGGTTCTGTCAAATGGTTCAACATCAGTTATTATTTGATCAGTAGAAATGACAGTAATGATGATGCATTACCATATGCTTTGTTGCTACATCCTAAGGACCACTGGACCTTTCCAACTATCTCACTTTTAAAACCTTCATGTGTGTTGTCTTCCCTGTTAGAATGTGAGGTCCTCAAGAGCAGTAACTCTTACTTCACCATTTGTATGCTTATTATGTTCTTTGCACATAATAAGCACTAAATAAATGCTTTCTTCCTTCATTTACTCATTCTGTTCAAACACAATACCTAACCAGAATTCTGTGAGTATGTTCTATATGCCTCTTTTCTGCCTTTTCATACTCTATCATCTGTGTGTGTGCACATGTGTACCACACCTCCCTCCATGATTCAGTGAACTTCATGAGGGGAAAGGCCTTTATGCCTCAGAGCACAGTAAAGGGGCAGAGGATTTGGAGTTAAAAAGGACCTGAGAGGTTTAGTCAAAAAAACCCATTTTATAGATGAGGAAATTGAGACCCCAAAGAGAAGTGACTTATCCAAGGTCACACAGGTAGTACCCCCCCCTAGGCAAATTACTTAGCCTCTCTCCTTCCTTAAAAACTTTTTTGAGGTTCAAATAGAAATATGTGTGTGTATGTAGGTATGAATGTAATGTATGTATATACATATAAACAGAGAGACAGAGACAAAGGAAAAGCAGAGAGACTGAAAAAGAGAGAGACCAAGACAGAGACAGTGAGAGACAGACAGAGACAAAGAGAGACAAAATTTCTGCAAAATTTTAAGTGGTAAATATTGTCAACTATAGGATGCTATTGGTGGTGGGTTAGTGGTAGTGATGGTGATAGTTATTGTGACAATTATGGCTGATATGTAGAAAGGCATAATTCAGTCAGGGATTCCAGCTCTCAATCCCCTGTTCTTTCATTATCTGACAATCAAGAAATCAGTAAGTATTTAAGTGCCTTCTGTGGGTCATACATTTTTCCCAGGCATTGAGAATACAAAGATAAAAGTAAAACAGTTCTTGTCCTCAAGGAGATTACCATCTAGCCAGAGGAAGTCATATGTGCATAGGAAGCAGGAAAGATGCAAAATATATACAAGATAATTACAAGATAATTTCAGTGGGGATTAACTAGCAATAAGGAGAATTAAGAAAAAGCTTCATGTAGATTGCAACACTCGGGATGAGCCTTAAAGAAAGCCAGTAAATGTCTTGAAAGTTGATTTTGATAATATATCATCATCATTATCATTTTCACCATAATATTCACATAACACGTTGAGATTAATAAAGAACTACACATTCTCTTATTCTCTCCTCACAACAATTCTTTAAGGCAATTGCTGTTATTATTCCTATTTTACAGATGAGGAAACTGAGGCAAACAGATGTTAATGACTTGCCTAGGGTCACACATCTAGAAAGTGTCAGAAATCAGATTTGAACTTGTCTTCCTGATGAAAGGCCAAATACCCTGCCTAAAGTGCTAGCTAGATAGTGTCAACTGTCTTCTTAGCTTTGTATCATCTGCAGATTCAATAATAATGTCCATCCATGCCTTCAGTGATGTACATGACCTATAAATCAAATGACAAGTATTTATGAATTGCTCGATATGTACAGGCATCAGAGATAACAGAAATAAAATAGTGTCTGCCATTGAGAAGCTTACATTATATCAAGAGAGACAACACATATATAAATAATTATGTACAAAATAAATACAAGGTAATTTTGGCAGGGGAGCACTATCAACTGGGTTGAGGGGGAGGGATCTGGAACAGAACCTTGGGACATTCTAATGGAGACCTCCAAGTTGACATCCAGCTGTTAATGGAGATTTATAGGAACCAGACCTTCAAACAGTCCTGAATTCACTTGACTGTACAATAAATCATCTATTCTTAGAGGTTTTTAGACTTTTTGTGAGTCATGGACTACTTTGGCAGTCTGATGAAACTGATGGATCCCTTTCAGAGTAGTATTTTTCATGCATAAACTAAAATGCATAGAATTACAAAGAAAATTAATTGTATTTAGATATAAATTATCAAAATATTACTAAATTGTTAAAATACATTTATAATTATAAAATATTATTAAATCGTTGCACTTGTATTAACTACAACTTGTCAAAATATTTTAAAAGCAAACTCCAGGTTAAGAATTCCAAAACTCGCCCATGTCAATTCATTTTTTCAAAAGCTAAACAAGAAGGGGGCAGCTAGGTGGTGCAGTGGATAAAGCACCGGCCCTGGATTCAGGAGGACCTGAGTTCAAATCCGACCTCAGACACCTGACACTAGCTGTGTGACTCTAGGCAAGTCACTTAACCCCCATAGCCTAAAAAAAAAAAAAAAAAAAAAGCTAAGCAAGAGAGATTTCATCAAATATTATATTAAAATAATAATAGCAAACTTTGCATAGTGATTTATGGTTTTCAAAGCTCTTTTTTATAATTTTATTTATTTATTTAGAATTTTCCCCAAGTTACATGTAAAAAACAAATTTTTTCACATTGATTTTTTGAAACTTTGTGTTCCAAATATTCTTCCTCCCTCTCTCCCTACCCTAAGAAATCTGGCAATTCAATCAATATAAGTTATACATGTGCAGTCATGCAAAACATCTCCACATTAGTCAGGTTGTGAAAGAAAATAGACAAAATACCTTTATAAAGAGGAACTACCAAAACTGTATGCTTCAATATGTATTCAGATACCATCAGTTCTTTCTCTGTAGATGGACTGCATTTTTCAGAAGTCCTTCTGATAGCATCCTGCTCATCATTTCTTTCACAGTTACTATTGCTAACTGTATTGCCCTCCATCCTATTCCTTCCCCTTGATATTTACTCTATTTTCTCTTCTCTTACCCTATCCCTCCTTAAAAGTGTTTTGCTGGGGCAGCTAGGTGGTGCAGTGGATAGAGCACTGGCCCTGGAGTCAGGAGTACCTGAGTTCAAATCTGGCCTCAGATACTTAACACTTACTAGCTGTGTGACTCTGGGCAAGTCACTTAACCCCAATTGCCTCACTTAAAAAAAAAAAGTGTTTTGCTTTTTACTTCCCCCTCCTCTAATCTGCCCTCCGTTCCCTCTACCCCCTTATCCCCTTCCCCTCCCACTTTCCCTCAGGGCAATATATATTACTATATACACTTGAGTGTATGTTATTCCCTCTTTAAGCCAATTCTGATGAGAGTAAGGCTCACTCATGCCCCCAATCCTTCCCCATCTTCCCCTCCACTCCATAAGCTTTTTTCTTGTTTCTTTTATGTGAGCTACTTTACCCCATTCCACCTCTCCCTTTCCCTTTCTTCCAGTGCATTTCTCTTAGCCCTTAACTTTATTTTAAAGATGTCATCAGGAATCAGCTAGATGACACAGTAGACAAAGCACCAGCCCTGGAACCAGGAGACCCTGAGCCCAAACCCAGCCCCAGACATATGCCACCCCACCCTGCCTGCCCCACACAAAAAAAGATAAACAAAAAATAATTGCTTGACAGATATCATCCCTTCATAATCAATTCATACCTGTGCCCTCTGAGTATATTCCTTTCAGCTGCCCTAATACTGAGAGATTTCTTATGAGTTAGAAGTATCATCTTCCCATGTAGAAATGTAAACAGTTTAACCTTTTAACATCCCTCATGATTTCTTTTTTTTTTCTGTTTACCTATTTATGCTTCTCTAGGGTCTTGTATTTGAAGGTCAAATTTTCCATTTAGTTCAGGTCTTTTCATCACAAATACCTGAAAGTCCTCTTTTTCATTCAAGTCCCATTTTTCCCCTGAAAGATTGTACTCATTTTTGCTGGGTAGGTGATTCTTGGTTGTAATGCCAGTTCCTTTGCCCTCCAGAATATTATATTCCATGTCCTCTGATCCAACCATTCTGGAGAGCAATTTGGAATTATGCCCAAAGGGTAATAAAGCTGTCCATACCCTTTGACCCAGCAATACCACTTTTGGGTCTTTTTCCCAAAGAGATCATGGAAAAGGGAAAAGGACCCACATGTACAAAAATATTTATAGCTGCTCTTTTTGTGGTGGCAAGGAATTGGAAGTTGAGAGGATGCCCATCAATTGGGGAATGGCTGGACAAGTTGTGGTATATGAATGTAATGGAATACTATTGTGCTGTAAAAAACAATGAGCAGGAGGAGTTCAAAGAAACCTGGAGGGTCTTGCATGGGCTGATGATGAGTGAGATGAGCAGAACCAGGAGAACATTGTGCACAGTATCATCAACATTGTATGTTGATCAACTGTGATAGACTAGATTCTTCTCACCAATACAATGGTACAAGAAAGTTCCAAAGGACTCATGATGGGAAAGGCTCTCCAAATCCAGAAAAAAAAGAAATGGTAGAATATGGATGCTGATTGGACCATACTATCTCTTTTGGTTTTGGTGATGTTGTTTTCCTTTTTCGAGGTTTTTCCTTCTTGCTCTGATTCTTCTTGTATAACATGATTAATGCAGAAATGTGTTTAATGTTATATATCAGATTACCTGCTGTCTAGGGGAGGGAGGGAGAAAAAATTTGAAATTGGAAATCTTATCTAAACAAAGGTTGAAAAAAAATTAAAAAATAAAGAATTCTGCCAAGACCACTGGCCTATACAGGACCTTATTAATGTTTAAGACTGTATGAAGATTTTTAGGAAACACTTTATTTTGCAATCTCTTTGCTCTTCTTTTCTTTGAAAACTGGGATGATGTTTGTCCTTGTCCAACCCTGGTGTACCTATCTGATTCTCTACCATCACAGACAATTTGCTCAGCAATCATGTCTGTCAGTTCTTTCAGGTAAAACAGATTTCAAAAGGATCAGAAGGATAGGTAGCCTCCCACTTCTTAAATTTGTTTAGGTGAAGTTTGTCCATGAGTGATAGGAAACTGAAGAATAAAATTCTGAATACAGGGAAAACATTTGAATTATTGTTGTCTGTCCTTTGTTCTCAAAGAGGACAGTGACAGCAAGAGGTGATGTCATGATTTATAGTGAATTGGATTTAAGTGAAGGAGGGCTATGCAAAGTTACCAGCCTTACTCTCTCCTCCAGAGCTATCTGGGTCCAGTGGCAAGATATACATCAGGATTTCTTTCCCAAGCCTCAGTTTGACTGAGGCATTGCCCATTCATTGATTAAGACAAGGTAAGAAATGAAGCAAAGAATGACCTCCTTTACCTAGTCAAAGTAGATAGATAGATAGATAGATAGATAGATAGATAGATAGATAGATAGATAGATAGATAGATAGATAGATAGATAGATAGATGGATGGATGGATGAATGGATTGATCAATGGATGGAGGGAAGAATGGATCAATAGATAGAGGAAGGGATGGAGGAAAGAAGGAAGGAAGGAAAAACAGAAAATTGTATGCTTCAATCCATATTTAAATAAAATTGTAAAATTGGTTCTTTCTTTGGAGGCAGATAACATTTTTCATCACGAATCCTTTGGAATTGTCTTATAGCATTGTATTACTGAGAATAGCTAAGTCATTAACAGTTCTTCATCATATAATATTGTTGTTATTCTGTATAATGTTCTGCTGGTTCTGCTCATTTCACTTTGTATCAGTTCATGTACGTATTTCCCGATTTTTGAAAAATTATCCTGCTTGACATTTCTTATAGCACAATAATATCCCATTATAGTCACATACCACAACTTGGTAAGCCATTCCCCAATTGCCCCAATGCACATATGTTCAATGTCCAATTCTTAGCCACTGCAAAAAAAAAAAGAGCCAATATAAATATTTTTGTATAAATAAGTTCTTTTCCCTTTTTTATATCTTTGGTCTATAGACCAAGCAGTAGTAAATAATTATATTTTTAAAAGAAATACACAGACATTAGAAACAATGACATTAACAGAAAGGAAAAAATCTGTAGCATTCTTGTGTTTTTAATAATATTTTCCCCAATAATATGCACAAACAATTTTTAACATTCGTTTTTTTTTAATTTTGAGCTCCACATTTTCTCCCTCCCCTCTCACTTCCCCAATAGAGTAAGCAATTTAATAGAGGTTATGCCTGTGCAATCATGCAAGACATATTTCCAAATTAATCATGTTGTGAAAGAAGACACAAATGTGTCACACTCTTATAAAGAATATAGGCATGTTTAAATATATAATGAGCTGAGGCTTTGAGGATAGATAAGAATAACAAAACAGGGATGCTAGGTGGCACACTGGATAGAGCACCAGGCCTGGAATCAGGAAGATCTGTTTTCAAATCTGACCTCAGACATTTACTAGTTGTGTAACCCTAAGCAGAGATTAAGTGACTAACCCAAGGTCACAAAGATAGTACATGAATGAGACTGGATTTGTACTCAGGTATTTCCAGCTCCTTGGCATCGCATTCTGTTTGTTTTTGTTTTTTGGGTTTTTTTGTGAGGCAGTTGGGGTTAAGTGACTTGCCAAGGGCCTCACACTTAGTAAGTGTTAAGTGTCTGAGGTCGGATTTGAACTCAGGTCCTCCTGACTCCAGGGCCAGTGCTCTATCCAAGGCGCCACCTAGCTGCCCTTGGCATAGCATTCTAATAGAGCCTAGTTGTCTTCTTTGACTTACTTTTCTATTTTTATCCCCACACTTCTGTCTTTTTAAAATATTTTTGATGACTAGTATTTCACAATACGATTTGAGATTTGGAAATCGCTATGCCATTTAAGGAGGCAGATTTGATCTGATAGGTATCACTGAGATTTATGAGGATATGATTCTTGATTATAATGTAGCTCTAGGTGACAAATCAAATTGGGTGGATGGGTGGGCTATGTGGATAGCTTTTTATTTTACCACAATATACTCATGTCAGGAAATCCAGGACCCAGATGGGGGTAAGTGAGGAGAAGATGATATGGATAAAGGTCAATGGAAACAGAAATAGGAAAAAATGTTTGTCGTTGGAGTCCACCATAAAGCCCCTGAACAGAAAAGGAAATATATGAATTCAGGAAAGGAATTATAAGACCAGCACAGAGGCATGATATAGTTGTTATGAGGGAATTCAATTATCTGGACATCTGCTAGAATTCTCTCTCTGCCAAAAGCAGAGTAGCTAATAATTCTTTACTTGCTTTAATCATAATTTCATCCAACAAGGAGAAATTCTATTCTGGGTCTGATTATCATAAGCAGTGAGGAATTACTTGCTGGAGTAGAAAGGATGAGAATGTTGGTTGATGGGTCATTACCACTTCATATTGGAGTTTCTGTTAATAGAGAAGGATGGTGACGATAATCTTGGTTGATAAATTCCCTGAGTATCCAGATCAATTTCTTTTTTTTTTTTGGTGGAGCAATGAGGGTTAAGTGACTTTCCCAGGGTCACACAGTTAGTAAGTGTCAAGTGTCTGAGGCCGGATTTGAACTCAGGTCCTCCTGAATCCAGGGCCGGTGCTTCATCCACTGTGCCACCTAGCTGCCCTCTCACATCAATTTCTTCAGATAAATCCCATTTTTTCCTCCTCATTGTAATTTTCTGTCTTTGTGTCTCCAGAATTTCTTTTTTTTTTTTGGCTCGGCAATGAGGGTTAAGTGACTTGCCTAGGGTCACACAGCTAGTAAGTGTCAAGTGTCTGAGGCCAGATTTGAACTCAGGTCCTCCTGAATCCAGGGCCAGTGCTTTATCCACTGCACCACCTAGCTGCCCCAAGAATTTAATTTTTGATCATTTCTTTTCCCTCCTAGACTGACTTCCCCTTAAGAATTTTTAATCCCAAAATCTGGGGCATATGTCAAACTATGCTCAGATTCTTCTTCTAAAATAGAGTGGTCACTTCCTCACCCAAGATTTCTATAAATTTGACACCAGAAATTTGTTTCTCCCTTTTAATGACAATGAGATCCAAAATATATTTTCCCCTTTTTGCTTAGTTCCTTCATATTTCAAAGGATGAATTTGTCACTAAGAAAAAGTTGAGGTGTTGTTATCTGCTTTGCTTTTGACAGAGGAGAATTGAAATCCAGCATCACTACACTATCATACCACTACACCAGAATTATAATCTGTTTCTCAAAGTCCTCATCTATTTTTTCTTTCTGTCCTGGTGGTTTATAGAAAACTCCAATGACAAAATTACTTTGGTTCCCCTCTCCACTGACCTTCACCTAAATATTTATTATTTATTTCACTCCACCCCCTCAACTCTGATTTCTGGATCCCCTCAAATAATTATACATTCTTAATATATATTACTACTCTACCCATCCCCTTTTGTCTTTCCTGTTGTGTTTTTGTGCAGAATTACAGTGCTGTCATGAATTTCATTCCACTAAGTCTCAGTAATAACCATGAGGTCTAATTTATACCTTTTGAGATGGTACCCTTAGCTGATCTTGTTTATAACCTAAACTTTGGGAAGTTTTCTATAGACATGTAAAGTCAAGGGTTTTACTACTGAATACTTCCTTGAATTGTGGATTCCTGGACATTTGTGGTTGTCTCATCTGTTATTCTTCTTCCTTCTTTATGACCATTCACTATAATATCTAACTAAGGGGATATACACAAAGAGTCTTCTCCCTCCTCCATCTTTTGTTTGATTTTTTTTTTTAATTTAAAGTCCTTTTGATTTGATTTTCAAGACCTCTGGAAAATAACCAGCTTCCTTACCAGCTTTTGTTAGGTGAACTCCACCTTTGACCATGAAACCATCACTTCTATATTGTGAACTGTGATCCAGAATTATAAATTTGATCCTCAGACACCACTTTTTTAGCCAAAATCCCACTTCCAAAATTAATTATTCTCTTCTACTTTCCTTGCTTTCCATGGACAATAGTGAAGAAAATGTAACACGTGACCCTGTGGTCTTCAGTTTCTTAACCAAGACATCTTAATTCTTGGAATTTTTTTTAGTCTCTCCTCCAAGTGTCATTTGTGTCCACATGAATTATCAGATAGGTTAATTGTCATGTTAATAAGTTTAAACATTCCAAGAAGATGAAGACTGCTTTTTCCCCCTCTACTTTTTCGTTTTTAAAAATACCATTTATTGGGCAGCTAGGTGGCTCAGTGGATAAAGCACCGGCCCTGGATTCAGGAGTACCTGAGTTCAAATCCGGCCTCGGACACTTGACACTTACTAGCTGTGTGACCCTGGGCAAGTCACTTAACCCACATTGCCCTGCCAAAAACCAAAAAACAAACAAAATAAAAATACCATTTATTTTATGGGATAATTCTCTGGGAAGGACAAGAGGACAAGTGCTGAGGGAAATTATAGGGATGTAAAAGCTCAAAAGATATCAATGAAAGAAATTTTAATGTATTTCATTTTTAAAAGTAAGGCCACAAAAGCCCACCTTCTACAAAAAGCCTTTCTCAGGCCCTCTTAATGCTAGTGCCTTTTTTCCATTGAATGTTTGTAATCTATTCTTTGTATACAATTATGTGAGTGTTGTCTCCTCTATTAGACTTTGAGCTACTTTAGAGAAAGGATTGGGTTTTGTTTTTCTTTTTGCCTTTCTTGGTATACCCAGAAATTAGCACCATAGTGGCGCATAGTGGTCACTTAGTAAATATTTTTTTACTTGGCCTGACATCTTGGGAGGACAAGCAGTTTGGTTTGGGTTTTGTTTTTTCCTCTTCAGAACATCCAGTTCTCTCCTCTTATGGTAGAACCCCAATGTTCTTTTTAAATTCTAATTTCACAACTGACCTTTTCCTTCCCTTTCTCCTCTCTGCAATACTCTCCCATCCTCCATTATCCTAAAAGATGAAGTCTCCTTTCCTCATGTTCAGCTCCTTTGATTTCCTGTTGAAACCTTTTTTCTGTTTTCTTCAGAAAAATTTCATTCAAATGCAGGGTGGAGAGGCATTTTCAAGTCCCTTCACTTTCTCTCCAAGGAAGGAGAGCAGTCTATCCTTGGAACACAGATAATGGTCACTTGTCTGTCACAGGATGAAAATATCACACATAATTCAAACCACTGAACAATTTTTACTATCCTCAATAGCTGAGATTTTTAGCCCTGTTTCTTGAGACCACTTATAGGTGTTTCTATCTCAACCATAAGTACCTGGTTAAAACATGTTGTAAGAAAAAAATAAAATACTTTTGTCAGAAAAAAACATGTTGTAGGCAACATAATTCAAATTCCTTTCTTTTGTATTAGTAAATCCATGGGCATAGCCATAACCACTTCCCCAAAAGCCTTACACCAATTTGTTCTAACCACTATCCTATCAATTTACTTACTAGCCTAATTGTTGTCTTGCCTATCTTGCCTTGTCTTGCTTACTTCTTTCTCCTTTTCCAAATTATCTCCCAATCCACTGACCATACATCCATATCTTGCTTCTTCTGTGTGTTCATGCCACTCTCATGTATTCTTGATCAATTTTCTATATAATTCTACTTTTAAAATCTCTTTTCTTGGATATGAGTGCCCATAAGTGCTTGGAATTTCCTGAGCTTTATAGCATTGGGCAAAAGGATCAACTCTTCAACTACTGGGTCTTCATTGTGGCCCTGGTCCACGGCACCACTGCATCACTGGTGAATTTCTGGCCTACCACACCTCTGCATCATTGGTGAATTTCTATGTGGCTGTGTGGGTCTTTGCTGTCACTGTGGCCACATCAGCCCTACTTTCAGTCATTGCTGAGATTATCATGGATATCAAGTTCTGGACTGACCTGTCTATTTTGTCTGTCTCCTCCAGTGTGGTTCTCTATAGCTTTCTGTCTTTCTTCACCCAGAAATTGACCACTTTCCGAGTAGCCTGATTTCCATATGCCAGCCAAAATGCCCTGACAGAACCGTATATCCTGCTGGTGGTGCTTCTGACCATGGTCAAAAACACCATGCCCTCACTGGATATCTGACTACTACACCACATCACTGCTGAGCCTGGCCCAGGGAAATTTCCTTATCAAGACACTCAATTGGCAGTCAGCACAGTGGAACTCAAAACCCACTTCCAGAGGAGCTCAGTTCACCACCGCTTTAGCTATGCCTTCTCCCACAAGGAGGGCTATGCTGACCTCATTGCTTGGGGGGTGGGGGGGTGGCAGCATTTGGAAGAAGACCCTCCCAGATACCCAGGCTCCCAGCCCTAACAGGGATTCACAGCCAGTTGTAGGGGCCCCACCCTGCCCAAGAACAATTGTGACAACCGAAGACTGGCCTTAACAGCAGCTCTTCTCCCCTCCTGGTTTATGTGAGATCTTTCAGCCTACCAACTCTGGGACCTTTTAAGAGTCCTTCATCTATCAGAGTCCTTGCCTAGTGATGTCACCAAACTGCAAATTCATGCATAGACCAAGCATTGTAGAGATGTATTATGAAGATATATTGTAGACATTTTCTTCTGAATGATCTTGGCACTAAACACTGTAGGAAATTAAATCCTACAATACTTTCTTTATGAATGTGTTGAGATTTGTGAGACATTCTAGCAAAATTACCATCCATGATATCATCTTCAAACATGAAGGAAGTTGACAAAGCTAGCATAAAGGTAACTTAATGACTTAAATAAATGTAACTAAACTTATTCATCAATGTTATGGTCGCTTTGGAAATACACATATTTCAATAAAGTCACTCTTGAACAAAACATTTTAGGACTTCTAGAATCTCTTTCATACATTCTTCATTCTTTTGAATAGTTTCAGCAGTATGATATGCTTGAAAGAACACTGAATTTAATATCAAAATAACCAATTTCAACCTCTACTTCTGCCACTTTGATCCTGTATGATCTTGAGCAAAGTATTTAACATCTGGGGGCTTCAGTTTTTTCACCTGTAAATTATGGGCTTGAACTAGATAATTTCATGGGTCTCTTCTAGTTCTAAGTCCTATGTGCCTATGAAATATTTTATTTTGGAGGTGGAATTGTTTGTAGGAAACAGCCAAAAGTCATTTGAAGCCAATTCTGGTGACTAAGCTATATGGCAAGACTAAAGAATCCTGTTTTTGTCCAAACAGGAAGACAATTTATAAAGAAATGAGCATGATTATTTTTTCATGCTGTTAATACACGGAATCCAATGGTATTTCCTAGAGAAAACACCCAAACATGTTCAACTATAGACAAAACTCCTTTTTGTGAAAACACTATCATTTTTTAAAAATCAGCTACCTTTCTATACACACAGACTTGGTATAAAAAGACGCTGCTATCGATGCATCATTGGTACAGCAAGTTCTTTGTATTATTTTCTTCCAGAAGTGTGGATAGTTTTAAAAGAAGTCATCCATGGACTTCTGCCTGGCGAATTCATTTTATTTGAGAACCAGAGATCTAACTGGAAAGAGACGTGGTCAGTATCTCTTGCCCATGTTTCTAACCATTTAGTAATAAGTACTCTGTAAATGAGTGATTTCATGGAAAGTAGCATCAGCAACAGGGGAAAATGAAGCTCACTCATGATACTTAATATGTATTTTAATGAGGCTTACTGAAGCATATTCTTTATATCCAATGGAAGCTTCTGGATGTCTATATATTATAAAGTGGAGGAAGAAAGCTATGGTTCTTTGAGTCTAATTTTCAAGTTGAAATTCCACCAGCCATCTGGGTAGCTGTGTCCAGTGTCAGATCAGTTTGTTAGGATGGTAACACCTTGGATGACTTATGGGCACAGCTCCAAAAATGACTTCCAACTTTTTTTGAAAAGGAATAGTCCTGGGGCAGCTAGGTGGCGCAGTGGATAGAGCACCGGCCTTGGAATCAGGAGTACCTGAGTTCAAATCCAGCCTCAGACACTTAACACTTACTAGCTGTGTGACCCTGGGCAAGTCACTTAACCCCAATTGCCTCACTAAAAAAAAAAAATGAAAAAAAAGAAAAGGAATAGTCCTATCTCTTATGTTCCAGTGTTTCACTGGTCTTCCTCACTTCCCAGAGGTTGTACTCTAGACATGTGATTGGTGTTGAGGCAAGATGGGATCTTTTTATCTCCAATCTCAAATCCATGTTTTGGCATTTTTGAACCTCATTCTCTCTCCTTATTTCAACCTCCTGGCTTTCCTGGCTTCCTTTAAGTCCCAGGTAAAATCTCATTTTCTACAGGAAACCTTTCCTGATGTCCTTAATGTTAGTGTCTTTCTTCTGGTGTTTATCTCCAATTTATCCCATCCATAGCTTATTTGTACATAGTTGTTTTCATCTTGTCTCTTCCATTGGACTGTGAGTTTCTTGAGAGCAGGGACCATCTTTTGTCTTTCTTTGTATCTCCAGTGCTTGGCAGAGTGCCTAGATTATATTAGGCACTTAATAAATGCTTATTCCTTTCCTACCTTATGATAAGAACAATACTAACTGAATTGTGTATATGCATATATACATGTATATAGAGTACTTTCTATTTTTCAGTGTACTCTACAGCTATTCCTTCATCTAATCCTAACAAGAACCCTGTGAGATACTGCTATATAGAGATATTATCCCTATTTCACAAACAAGGAAATTGTTTTTTTAAAAAGTGAATGACTTGCCCAGGATAACACAGTAAATGTCTGAAACAATATTTGAGCTAGAAAAATCAATTACTATTTTACTGATATAAGTTCAGAACAAGCCTGGTATGTATACAGAGGCAGCTGAATAATGTAGTGATAGAGCACTGAGATAAGTCAGGAAGACCTGAGTTCAAATGTAGCCTTAGACACTTACTAGCTTGAAGGAAAGTTTTCACCCTACCCTAAAAAGTCTTTTATTCTCTCAGCCTCACTTTCTTCATCTGTAAAATGACAAAAGTTGTACATAATCACCACTAAGGTCCTTTCTAGCTCTAGCTTTATGATTCCATGGACATGAGTGTCACATAATGGTTAATATTAAAATACTCCATCTCCTCCAAGCCTGTTTCAGAAACATACACAATTCAGCTGATGTCAAGTAAATTATGAAGTAGAATTGTTGAGCGATGGAATAATTCATAAAGAATTCTGGCCACACACACGATATTGCTATATTAATATTTGATTCAAGGGAGTTTTAGAGAGGTGATCAATAATTCAGTTGTCACTTAATATCAAGCTCTGTTATCATGCAGGCAACTTGTATTAGTTTACACTTCATCCTGACTAAGATGTAGCACATTATTGTTACTGTCACCTTTGCTTATGTTACAAGATGACAGAATTGCTCGTGAGAGCTGAGATGATATACCCAGGATGCAGAAGGAATCAACAAACCAGCAATGGAAAGTTAAATAAGGCCTTCAAAACTAATTGATCAAAATCTGCAGGCAGATCGTTAAGATCAATATCTCAGCAGGCAAGCAGACACCTTCACATCACTTACCCCCTCCCAGCCCATCCAGTCTAAAGTTCTCAGTTGCCAATAGACACTCTCTGTGCCATGTTACAATTTAACCATTTGCCAAGATTCCTGGTATGGTGGGGAAACGGAGTGTATTTAGCAGCTGGAGTCCTAGCCCCTGACCCTATATTTGCTGCCTGCACCTCCTGTGCTTACAGCTTTGCCTCTAGCATCTGCTCCCCGTGACTTACCAAAATGCAAAGGGGCTCCTTGGTGAGGGCCTCTTTCCACCCATCCTGAACCCCCCACTGCCAGAGTGATCTTCCTAGTCACAGCCTAGCATAGTGGCTAAGGCACTGGACTTAAGGTCAGGAGATCTGGCTTTAAATCCATCCTCAGAGATTTACTAGCTGTGGGATAATGGATAGGGTAACTGATTCTCAGACTAGCTATGGATAATGGATAGGGTAACTGACTCTCAGAATCTCAGTTTACTCCCCTCTAAGATGGAGATTTCAATACTTGCACTGATCCAATGAGTTGTTTTAAAGAAAGAACTTTGCAAACCATAATGTGTGGGTCAAGATGATTAATGCACAGTTCAGATAAGATATTGAGGTAGTGTTTTATAGTATATAGAGAGATGTCCTTGGAACCAGGAAGACCTGAGTTCAAGACTAGCTTCTGACCCTAAGCAAATCATTTAATCTCCCAGTGTTCTAGGCAAGTCTAACACTTTAAATTTCTGACAAGGACTGGCATGCACTGATAAAGGGAGTTTCCTCAGTAGTCTAGTACCTAGCCCTGTCTCAATTTATATTACTCCCTGTCCAAACACAACTAATGTCTCCCTACTGCCTGCAGATTAAAAACCAAAGGGTTCAAACTGGCATTTAAACTGGTTCCATACTGTATTTCCAAGCTTCCATAATCTCACTCCTATCATTTACCCTCCAGACAAATTGGACTAATTGGCATCCCCCAAACATATTCCATGCTTTATCCCTCTATATTTTTGTTCATGACAAAATGGTATTTCCTAGCCTCTCTGCTTGTTGAAATCCTCTCTGTCTTACAAGACTTATTCCTTAAGAGACAGCAATGGGACATAGTGAAGCTAGAACTTGCCTCAAAGCCCAAGTGCCAGCTCAGGAACATATTAACTTGTAACCCTGAACAATTCATTGAATCTCTCAAAACCCTGGGTAACTCTTGAAGACTGTAAGTTGTACAGAAGGTATTGACATACATTGGGAGAGGAAGTTTCCTATTCCAATGAAATCACAGTTACAGTCCCTATCCATACAAGGCTCAATTTCATTGTACCCCCTCTATAAGGTCATCCCTCATCCTTCCCAGATGAAAATAATCCCTGCTTCCTCAGCCTTTGAAAGAACTAATTTGCATCTTCCTTATGCATTTGTCATGTTCTATTTTGTATGCTATTTTTGCATTTTTCATTTTAAAAGAATGAAAGAAAGCTCAGGGGATATTTTTATTTAAAGGGGGAGGAGGAAAGAAGAAAGAAGAAAAAGGGATAACTGATAAGATATTGACAGCTCCTTGTATATACATTGACTTTCCTGGTTCTATAAAATCTTTATAATGATCTACCTATACTTAGAGTATCTTGCTTCCTCAGTTCTACCTCTTAGAATTCCCTGTTTTCCTTTAAGACCTAGCTCAAATATAATCTTTAATGGTTTCCTCACTACCACCCCCAATGTTACCTTATATTGGTTTTATATGGGGTTTTTTGCATTTTAAAACTAAGTCAATATATTGTGTGTGTTCAGTTGTTTTCAGTTATGTGCAACTCTTCGTGACCCCCATTTGGGGTTTTCCTGACAACTATATGAGAGTGCTTTGCCATTTCCTTCTCAAGGTCATTTTAGAGAAGAGGAAACTGAGGCAGAGTTAAGTGACTTGCCCAGGGTCATGCAGCTAATAAGCATCTGAGGCCAGATTTGAGCTCAGGAAGATGAGTCTTCCTGACTTCACATCTGACACACTACCCATCGTGCCACCTAGTTGTACCACCACCCCTTTTATATTTGTATGTGTGTGTGTGTGTGTGTGTGTGTGTGTGTGTGTGTGGCAGAGAAGGCTCAGGTTTACATTAGTAATGGGAGTTTCCTTATAAAGGAGTTCCCTGCACCAATAAAATTAGAGTCCCCATCTCTTTGCCTATTTCAAATCCACTGCCTAGTATAATGCCTTGAACATAGTTGGCAGTTAATGGTAAATCTTACACCCATCTCTTTCTCATCACCTCTTGGCTGAACCTTGAAATATACTCCTGCTTGATCACTATTCCTCAAGTCTCACTCCACTCCAATCAATTTCTCACATAGCCAGCAAAGTGATTCTCCTAAAACACAGGTCTATCCATGTCACTCTTCAGTAAACTCCAGCATCTCATTCACTAATGCTTTCAGTATCAAATATAAACTTCTCTGTTTGGTTTTCAATGCTCTTTATAGACTTGTCCCCAACCTACCTTTTTGATCTTGTTAAATATTACTCCCTTTCCTATACTCTGTGATCCAGCAAGACTGGCCTTTTTTCTATTCCTCACACACAACTTTCGACCCCTTGTCCCTCTGCATTTGCTGCCCTCCCTCCCTCAGATTTCCTTCTTAAAATACAGTTTTTGTCAAAACTCAGCTGAAGCACACCTTTCCCCATGAAGTCTTTTATTTATTTTGTATATACATATACTTCTATGTTTTCTCCCACACACATCCCCCCACTCTAGACATACCATGAGAAAATGTACTGCTTAAGGGTAGGGATTGTTTAGTTTCTTTCTTTCTGTCTCTAGCATCTTTGTATATACCTAGCATCTAAAATCTAGTAGTTGCTTAGTAAATGGTTGTTCATTCATTCATTCATTATTAAATGCTTGCTGATTTATCCACTGATTAAATGAATGTCCTATGAACACATCAAGAATATCATTGATGAAAATGTGAAGCTATGGACTTCAGGAGATAATTTTCTATAACAAACCATGCCTTAAGAGTTAGATGATGGAGGGCTATAAAGCATGTGTTTCCACTGCATCTAAATGACTTTGACTCAGTAAAAATAAGATGTAACTTCAGTGACTTTTTAAAAAGTGTTTCCCATATATGTACTAAAACTCATAGAAGATTCTATGACAAATATGACAAGAGAAAAGTCTTTGTTCAGTAATCTGCTGAGCAGCACCATCAAACAAGGAGTAAAACAGAAAGATATATTCACCTGATATGTTTACCAGTGTTATTCAGGGTATATTGTATAAAATCCATATAAAAATGTTACTTAGAGAATATAAGTTTTATCCAAATAGTACTTACTGAAGATAATTTTATATTAATTACATCTTGAGCCAGAGCTAACATTGTATGGCTAAGGATGGGCCACAGATGCCAACATCCCATGGTGGGCATTTCCTGTAGCTGACTGCCAGCCATCACCACTGGCTCACTCTTCCACTTCATCCCTGGGCTGTTAGGCTTCAGGGTCCTGTGGCCTTCAGATCCCTCTTTTCAGACATCTTCCCACAGAGGAAGGGAATGGAGCCTGTAGTACACTCTCACTGAGCTCCCTACTCTAGAGACCTATACCTCATAGGTACCCAGCATCAGCTGATACTTGTAGTAGCAAGGATGGCTGGTCACTGCCCTCCATAGTAAACTCATCCCAAGCCTTCTCCCAGTTACTATCTCCTTCTGTTCTCCATTCTCTGGTCCCCTGACAACTGTTCTCTCTTATAGTGCAATGGGAAAATCTCTAGATTTTGAGTCAGAGGACCTAAGTTCAAATCCTGCCTCTACTCCTGACTGCCTATTGACCTTTGTCAAGTGAAATAAATTCTATTTGACTGTGTTCTCAATTACAAAATGGAGATAATAGCACGTATCATAAATAGTTTTGTGAAAAATCAAATGAAATAATACTTGCAATAAAAAAGAAAGTGTTTAGCAGTATCTGTCATATAATCAGCAACATATAAATGCTTATTCTCTTCCTTCTTCCTCTTCTGACATGTCTTGACAAATGAAATTACAAGGAAAACAGCATACTCTTTCTACCACCATCCCTACTGTTACTTTCAGACCCTCTCTCTGCCGCCATCATCTGATAAACCATTTCTTTCTCTTTTAAAGTTCATTTCATCCTGTCCAGATCCTTGTAGCTACTATCTGTGAATAAAAAGGCTATTCCCCCCCTCCCCATTGAATTCAGTACCTGGCTTGAAGTCTTCTGCACCCCAATATCTATCTCCTTTGAACACCCCAGCCTCAAACATCCTCAACTTTCTCAACTCCCATCTTTGTCCAATCTACCTTAAAAAGGTCATGTCTTGTCCCCCCATTTCCCTCACTCCCAGTTCAACAGAACTAGAAATTACTTGTTAGAGTTCTAATAGTATCAATTCCCAGTATACAAAATGCCCTTATGAAATTCATAATCATTCAAAAGAAACGTACATAACTATCAATACATGAAAAATTAAGTAATTTGGGGGGCAGCTAGGTGGTGCAATGGATAGAGCACTGGCCCTGGACTCAGGAGGACCTGAGTTCAAATCCGACCTCAGACATTTAACTCTTACTAGCTGTGTGACCCTGGGCAAGTCACTTAACGCTAATTGCCTCACCAAAAAAAAAAATAAGTAATTTTTTTTAAATCATGGTGTTTGATTATCCATAGATATTGGGAGCATATTTGTCTTAAATGCATCCTTTTCTCATGCTAATGACTAGTGTGTGATCAAGAAAAGCACTATATGATTCATTAAATTCAATCAGACTTGATCTACTTCTCCTTTTTAACTCTGACTCCAGCTCACTGCATAACTAGCAACAATAAGATATGTATGATGCTAAGTCACTGAACTGTAGATGGAGGCGACCTTGTAGCTCTCCTTCCTTGGAACAGATCTGAAGCAGTAGTAGTAGGATTTAAGTGGAGCCAACTGTAGAGATGAGAAAGTTTGGAGAGTCAGGATATTGGGGGTGAGGGAAGACTGTTACAATTATGAGAAATTACACTGGACCTGGAGTCAAAAATACTGAGATAAAGTTTTGTCTTTAGAATTTACTATATCACCTTAACTTTGTATAAGGCATTTAAAAGCACTCTGTGGTTTGTTGTGGTTCTGTGGTCTGTCCTTTCTGGATGATGTCCCCCAAAATACACATTTTTTAGTGAGGCAATTGGGGTTAAGTGACTTGCCCAGGGTCACACAGCTAGTAAGTGTCAAGTGTCTGAGGCTGGATTTGAACTCATGTCCTCCTGAATCCAGAGCTGGTGCTTTATCCACTGTACCACCTAGCTTCCCCCACATTTTTTTGGTACTACTTTCTACTTCCCCTTAGACAACTGTTACTTTGGAATATATTTGCTTAAATGGATGCACAGAAAATTGGGAATGACTATAACTTTCAACTAAGTGGTTTGGTGGTTACAATACAAGGTCTGGAATCACAAAAACTTGAGTTCAAATCTGGCCTCAGACACTTCCTAGCTCTGTGATCATGGTGAAGTCTCTTAATTCTGTTTGCCTCAGTTTCCTCAGCTATAAAATAAGTTGGAGAAGAAAATGGCAAACCACTCCAGTATCTCTGCCAAGAAAACCCCAAATGGGGTTGGACATGTATGAAAAATGTCTGAAGTTGGACATGACTGAAAAAATACTGAACAAGAAATAGCATTCAGTGTATTAATTCACACCAAGAGGATTTACCTTTTACCAGCAGACAATCTCAATCCAAACAAAATAGGGTGTATAATATCTTTACTGTCTCCCTCAATAGGTGGTTGTGAGGATGAAGTGAGATAAAGTGTGGAAGGCACATTATGAACTGCAAAGGACCATATAATTATCAACTATTATTAGCTGTGTGATTTTTGTTTTGGTTCGGTTTTGGCTTTCTGTGGGGCAATGAGGGTTAAGTGACTTGTCCACAGTCACACAGGTAGTAAGTGTCAAGTGCCTGAGGCCAGATCGGAACTCAGGTCCTCCTGAATCCAGGACCGGTGTTGTATCCATTGCACCATGCAGCTGCCCCACTGTGTGATTTCCATCAAATCACTTTACCTGTCTCAGTGAGCCTCAGTTTCCTCAGCTATAAAATGAAAGAATTTAACTAGATTTGAGCTTTACAGAAGGGTAGAACTTTGTAATGGAAAAAGCCTATCTTTTATGACTTTAGGATTCATTTAGAAGTCATGTTAAGTTTATTTTATGGATTATGGTACATTTTTAACTTGTATGTCATAGTTATTTTATCCCTTTCCTCTGCCCCACCTACATGCACATACTTTGCAGAAAAAGAAGGAAGATATCTAGTTAGCAGGGGAATGTGGATGGACCAGCAAAAACTATCTATCATAAGGAGGCTTACTGATTGGCTGACAGTGAACCAGGAATTGCAAAATGACAAATTAGTTCTGCCCAATGCACCAAGATAAATGAACCTAGGCGAGGGTAGGGATATTGTGAGCCAGAAAAAATGGGATTTTCTTTTCTAGAGCTTTGAAGGAGCAGTCCTGAAATATCAGTTTCAGTCCTAGAGAAAATCATGGGATGGAGCCTAGAGAACTTTAGTTTAAAACTAAACTAATTACCAGGTTGAAGTACCATCCAATCTAAGCTGGATAGAATCTTCATAAGCACTTTCTTTTTTTTTTTCAATTTTAATAGTATTTTTTTTACAATTACATGTAAAGATAGTTTTCAACATTTGTTTTTATAACAATTTGAGTTCCAAATTTTTCTCCTTCCTTACCTTCCCTCCTCCCTCCCCAAGATGGTAAGCAATCTGATTATTATGCTGTTATTATGCATACAATCACATTAAACATATTTCCATATTAGCCATGTTGTGAAAGAAGAATCAGAACAAAAAGGAAAACCTCAAAAAAAGAAAAAAGTAAAAATACCATGGTTCAATCTGCATTCAGATTCCACAGTTCTTTTTCTGGATGTGGAGAGCATTTTCCATCATGAGTCCTTTGGAATTTTCTTAGATTATCGTATTGCTGATCATTGTGCAATGTTTCTGTTACTATATACAATGTTCTCCTGGTTCGGCTCACTTCACTCAGCATCAGTCCACTTATGTCTTTCCAAGGTTCTCTGAAATCTGCCTGCTCATCATTTCTTATACCACAATAGTATTCCATTACATTCATCTATCACAACTTGTTCAGCCATTCCCCAATTGATGGGCATCCCCTCAGTTTCCAATTCTTTGCCACCACAAAGAGAGCTGCTAGAAATATTTTCATATGCACTTGCTTTCTATTTTTTTGCAGAGCAATTAGGGTTAAATGACTTGCAAAGGGTCACACAGCTAGTAAGTGTCAAGTGCCTGAAGCTGGATTTGAACTTTCAGGTTCTCCTGAATCCAGGGCCAGTGCTTTATCCACTACGCCACCTAGCTGCCCCCTTCATATGCACTTTCAATGAAATATAACCTTAAAATAATCAGAAATAAAGTGGGTACCCAATGACCAGGGAATGGCTAAACAAACTGTGGTGTATTAATAAAATGAAGTATTACTACCTTGTAAAAATATGAAGACTTCAGAGAAACATCAGAAGAATTATATGAACTGATTCAAAAAGAAGTTAGCAGAACCACAAAAACAATATATATAATATCTACAATAATGAAAATGGAAAGGACAACAGTCCCATGAGAAGACTGGAGGACTGAAGACCGCATAATTAAATTGTCCAACTTTGACCCCCAAAGAAGAAATGAGGAAATGTAACTCCCTTTTTTCATTCCTGGAGTAAAGGTAGGGAAGAAATAGGGAATTATGGGTGTGGATTGTACATATCTTGTCAGACATAGTTGATATGTTGTCTATTTTTTTGAATTGCTTTTTTCCCTCTTTCTTTTAAAATCCCTATTACAAATAATGGTTCATTGGACAAAGGAAGGGGAAGGAACATATTAAGAAATGATTGTGATACACTGGCTCTGGAGAACCTGAGTTCAAATCTGGCCTCAGACACTTACTAGCTATGTGACCCTAGGCAAGTCACTTAACCTTGATTGCCTCAAAAAAATGAAATGAAATGAAATGAATGTGATTAAAAAGCATATATAAAAATAAGATAATTTTAAAGTATTACTTGTAACCTTATTCTAGCTATTTCTGTATGCTATTCTAATAACTAAATCCTAACCAGTACATTCCTGTGGTCCAAAGGAATAAGAATGGAATAATGGAATGGGAGCTAGAATTTATACTGTGATAGTGACGAAGGAAGAAATTTTCTAACAATAATAGCTAGCACTTATATAGCACTTTAAGATTTGCAAAGCACCTTACTTTATCCCCACAACAACCTGGGAAATGCTATTATCATCTCCAACTGAGGCAGACAGAAGTTAAGTGACTTACCCAGGGTCAAATAGCAAGTAAGGGTCTGGGGCTATATTTGAACTCAGGTCTTCTTCACTTCACAGCCAGTATTCTATCCACTGTACAAATTCCTTCACACACTTAGATAAGCTGAGAGGAAGAGGAAGAGCAGCTGAGTCTCAGGATGAAATGGAGTGTTGAGAGATGAGTCATTTAGAAATCATTTAGAATATTGTTACAATACTCCAGGCACAAGGTAAATCTCATCTCTGGTGCAGATTTGTGAGTGGAAAGAAGATGAATAGAAGAGATGTGAAGATAGAATAGAGGAGCTTTGGCAACAGATCAGATATGTAGATAGTGCCAGATTTTGAAGGCTGGATGACTAGAGGATAGGTAGTGCCTATTGGCAGCAAAGGGAAGTTCAGAAGAGATGAGGGCTTACAGGAAGGGGTAGTGTCTCCATCCCACCTCATTACTATGATTAAGCCTTTAAGGCAGGGCTGGAAGTTCTGAAGACTTGAGATTATAAGTAGGATCTATAAGTGAAAATTTTTTTCTTCTCTCCTCATGCCTGGTGCTACCCTAAACACAGTGGGGCTTCTCGCATCCATAGAGATGGGGCTCACAGTGTGTATGAATGGGAGAGAAACCCAAGTATGTATTCTAAACCTTCTTTTTCAAAAATTTAATTGGTACTCCATTGGTGATTCTGCTAGAAAAAGCCTCGGGTACTAAAAAAAAAAAACCTTAGGATTTATTTTATTTTTAAGTTCTCATTTCCAGGCTCATTTCCAGCTCATCATCGCACTGAGCAGATGTACTGTATTGATGGAGAGGCTACTAGACTTCTCTTTACAGCACCAAGGCTGTGTGTGTGGTTAATTATATAACCACCTGCAGTCATACAGATGGAAACATCTCAGCTCCAGCTGTAACCCTCACCAAGCCCCCCCAAGATCCCTGACAGGAGCAGCTGTGGGCTTGAACTAGGAGAAAAAGCAAACAGCTGGCCTTGTTCGCACTTTATGGTCCTAAATTACTATTCAAGCAAGCTGAGGCTCCCTGCACTTTAAAGCTGACTATCAGGCAACTTACACATGTCAGCACTCAGTGAAGTTGGCGTGTTTTTGTCCATTTCTACTTCAGAGCCACAATTGACCAGCTCAGCTCCATACACCCCCTGCTGCAGGTACAGAGCTGCTCCTCTAAAATTGGACCTCATTCAGCAGTAGGATAACAGCAGCCAGAAAAAAAGTAGTGTAACCTTAGGCTCCATTACAAGAAAGAGAATGTCCAGATAAGTGTTTTACCACTATACAGTGGCCTGGTTAGACAACTTTAAGAGTACAGTGTAGGATACTAATGAACTGAAAAAGGAAAGCAACCAATAAAACTATGAAAAAGGAAAGAAGTCAATAAACACTTATTAAGAACCTACTATATGTCGGGCACTGTGCTAAGTACTGTGGTTACAAATAAACAAAACAAACAAACAAACAAAAAAAAAACGGTATCTACCCTCAAGAAGTTTATGATCTGGGGAAGCTAGGTGGCACAGTGGATAAAGCACTGGCTCTGGTTTCAGGAGGATCTGAGTTCAAATCTGACCTCAAACATTTGACACTTACTAGCTACATGATCCTGGGCAAGTCACTTAACCCTCATTGCCCCACCAAAAATAAAATTAAATTAAAAAAAAAAAAAAAGAAGCTTATGATCTAATAGGGGAAGACAACCCACAAAAGGAATAAGGAGGGGCAGCTAGGTGGCGCAGTGGATAGAGCACTGGCCTTGGAGTAGGGAGTACCTGAGTTCAAATCCAGCCTCAGACACTTAACACTTAACTAGCTGTGTGACCCTGGGCAAGTCACTTAACCCCAATTGTTTCACTAAAAAAAAAAAAAAAAAAGGAATAAGGACATGATGGAGAATTCCAAAGAATTTGAGGTACCCTCATTAAATGGAGGTTTTAGGAGAGCTTTCCTCTCTACCTCCCAGTGAGAGAGATCTGAGGGCAGACGGTACTGATGAGGTAGGTGAAGCAGCAAGGTTGAGGAGAGTACACAATGCAATGTTGTGTGGAGATTACTTGAAAGAACTGTTGGTGTTTAGTCTGCAAAAGAAAAGACTTGGGGTGAACATAAGTTTTTTTCAAGTATTAGAATTGTCACAAAGAAGAAACAGATTCTTCTTCTTGGCTCCAGAGGGCAGAATTGGGAATAACATATGACAGTTATTTTAACTGAGTATAAGAAGCAAATGTGTGTCTGTGTGTGTGTGTGCTAGTGATTAGAAGATTTAAAAAAGAAGAATGCTTCAGAAAAGTAGTAGCTCAGGAAATAGCAAATGCCTCATTATTTTTGGCCTGCAAGAACTTTAGGAGGATTTTATAAATGCATAATTTGGGAAGGATTGGAACTAAAATAACCTGTGAGGCACCTCCAAATCTGTCTTTGATTCTGATTCTTGTGCCCTTCTCCCCCAAAGCAAAGAATCCATTTATCCTCTACTTATCGTTATTATTTATTAATATAAGTATCATCCTACCTATCTTCTACTTATTCTCTCTTTAAAGTTACTAATGATAATGAATGGGCCCTGTATTCAGGAGTATCTGAGTTCAAATATGGCCTTAGACACTTGACACTTACTAGCTGTGTGACCCTGGGCAAGTCATTTAACCCTCATTGCCCCACAAAAAAAAAATAGTAATATTAAAGTTACTAATGATCTCCTAATTGCCAAATCCAATGACCTTTCCTCGATCTTCATTCTCCTTGACCCCTCTTCAGCCTTTGACACTATTGATCACTCTTTTCTCTTTGATACTCTCTTATCTCTAGATTTTCAGGACACAACTTTCTTCTGGTTCTCCTCCTATCTGACCACACTTTCTCTCTCTCCTTTGCTGGATCCTCCTCCAGATCATACCCTCTAAGTGTAAGTATCCTTTAAGGTTCCATCCTGGGTCATCTTTTCTTTTCTCTCTATCATCACCTCCCATGGATTTAATTACCATATTTATGCTGAAGGTTTTAAAATGTACCTTTCCTGCCTTAGTATCTCTGTTGATTTCCAATTTCACATCTCCAACTTCCTTTCAGACGTCTCCAACTGGATGTCCAGTAGACATCTGAAACTCTCTATGTCTGAAAAAGAATCTCTCACCCCCTATGTCCAAGCTGTTGCCAGGCCCTGTTGATTTAATCTGTGCAACATCTCTCTAATACACCTCCTTCTCTTCTCTGACACTGTCATCTCTCAAGTACAGACCCTCATCACCTCATGCTTGTATTGCTGCAATAGCTGCTGCTGGATCTGCCTGTCTCGTCTTTTCTCCCTTTTCCTAAAGTGTGGGTTTAACCACATCACACACACACACACACACACACACACACACACACACACACACACAGAGGATACTTCGCTGGCTATCTATTGCCTCCAGGGGCAAATACAAAATGTTCTTTTTGGCATTCAAAGCCTTTCATAACCTAGCCGCCTCTTAATTTTCCAGTCTTCTTACACCTTACTCCCTAACACATGCTCTTTGATCCAGTAACACTGGCCTCCTGGCTATTCCACAAACGAGACTCTATATTTCTCATCTTCAGGCATTTTCTCTGGCTATACCTCATGCTTGGAATGCTCTCCCTCCTCTGCTTCAACTACTGACCTTCCTGGATTTCTTTATATCCCAACTAAAATCCTACTTTCTACAGGAAGCTGTCCCCAACCCCTCTTAATTCTAGTTCCTTCTTCCATTAATTATTTCCTATTTATCTTACATGTATAGCTGGCTTTGGTTTTTGTTCGTTTTTGGTTTGTTTTGGTGAGGCAATTGGGGTTAAGTGACTTGCCCAGGGTCTCACAGTTAGTAAGTGTCAAGTGTCTGAGGCAGTATTTGAACTCAGGTCCTCCTGACTCCAGGGCTGGTACTCTATCCACTGTGCCACCTAGCTGCCCCCATAGCTGACTTTGTATATATTTGCTTACACGTTGTCTCCTCCATTAGATGCTCCTTGAGGGCAGGCATGATGTTTTACCTCTTTTTGCAACCCCAGTGCTTAGCACAGTGCCTAGCACATTGTAGGTGTTTAATAAATGTTTACTGATTGATTATTATTATTATTATATTATTATATTATTATTATTATTATTAATTCTTAAGAACTAATGATGGTTCCCTGAGGCCCACAGCAACCCTCTATTTTCAAGACTCCAGTCAAATCTACATTCATTATCTACTAGTCAGGAGGGCCTCTTCATTGTTAGAAGAACATGGTGGCCTTGTTACTGACCCTTTACCTTCATCCCCCTGTAATATTCTCCTTAACCCTTCCAGCTCTCCAAATGCCTGCCACCTCCCTTCAAAGTGAATATATGGAAGAGGTTGAAGTTCTGGGAACCCATTTCTGGGAGAATTCTGGTGAATGTAATGGAAGTACTTTGGAAAGACCTTGGAACATGTGTGTACATTTTATAACCAGCTCCTTGTCTGCTAACAATGTGGTAAATGGTAGCCTCTTTGATCAGTGGTATCAGTGTATTCTCCGACATGTTGGGGAGAAATGTTTATGCTTTTTGTTTTCTTGCTACATCCTCAAAGTAAATATCCCTTTGTAAAAGCTAATTGATATTAATTGATTAAGTGGACCCAGAATGCCAGTCAATCAGTGGTGGTTGACAGTTGGGGTAACATAACCTCTGGGGACTTAAGCTGATAACATTATAGAAGAGAGATCCTGAGGGGACACCATAACACTGAGGGGATATGTATCTGGCCTTGCTCTGGGATAGTGAGTCATAGCCCACTCATTACATATACAGAAGGTGATGAGGCACAGAAGTGAACTAATTCAGCCAAACTCACACAGAAAATTAATGTCAAAGCCATGGCTCTACATAAGGGTCAATGTCTGTGCTAATTCTACTATAACACACCAACTCCTGGTTCCTGGGAGCCTACCACTGTAATAAAAGCACATGGGCAGACCACAGAACCTTTTACATTATTTAAATTTTAGGCTGTCTCTTGAGTAGCTTTATGGTACTCTTTTAGAATTGTGAATATAATAAACTAAAAAGAAATGAAGCCCAGAGGAAGTAAGTTAACTTTGATGTAAAACTTCAGAAACATCTATGAATGGATTCACTGTCGTCTTTCCTAGCCTTCGACTACCATCTTTCACATAATTTTAGAACATTTCCAGAAGAAAAGAGAGAAATAATCCTCCCCCCAATAAAAACCTTTCAGAATCTACAGTGAAGGACAATAAAGATGTTAATTTCTTAGATGTTTAGGCCTCTTCTGAGACTCTATGAGGCCTTTTGAAAAGCAGCTTGTGGTTTATCTCTACTGTTTGAACTGCTTGTTCCAATGCAAAGCAAAAAGCCTTTATAAAATAATTAGCTCTTTTTCTCAATGTGATGAGGTCATACATTTTAATGGACCATGCCAGGGATAGGAGGGTGAGTCATCTTGATGTCCAGAACACTAGCAACATCCTTAGCCCAGGACAAGGCATAGATCATTAACCTTTGGGGGAACATTTTTCAATGTGTAAAATGAGTTGCTATCAAGTTCATCAACTATTCTTTATCATACCCCTGTGGAGAAATGGAGCAGAGCAGTGTCTCTAATGAATATAATGAATACAACTCTTAAAAAAAATTAGTAAAACAAATGTCCAGAAAGGCACTGTGATTTACCCTAGGTCACACAGAAGGTTGCTTGCAGAGCCCAAATTTGAATCCTCAGATTTAGTCATTGTTCTGTTTAAATCAAATCAAGAACTATTTATCAAATACATATGATATGTCCAGTAGACCAAGTGGATAATCAGAAAGACAGGCTAGGATCCTCACTGTCTAGATACCTATAATATCATAGATAACATAAGATTTGACTAAGTGAAAGAAAGTCAGAGACTTGTAAACTATACAAGAGCTTTGTGGCTTTTTTCATGTATACTTTCTATAAGAAAAAATGGTGGGGGCAGCTAGGTGGCACACTGGATAAAGCACCAGCACTGGATTCAGGAGGACTTGAGTTCAAATCTGGCCTCAGACACTTGACACTTACTAGCTGTGTGACCTTGGGCAAGTCACTTAACCCTCATTGCCCTGCAAAAAACAAAAAACAAAAAAAGAAGAAAAAAAGAAAAGAAGAAAAATGGAATATGATGGATAAGTAGTAAATAACATCACAGTCAAATGAAGTTGATATTTTGACTGGAAAAAGCTCATTATCACTATAGAATTTATCCTGAAATCAGCTGTCTGTGTCTACATACTGTAGTCAAGCCACAAAATTAATAAAGCAAGATAAAGAAAAAAAGCTAAAAGACAGAGAAAACTAGAAAAAAATTAGGATACAATTTTAAAAATCAACCCTGATCTATTTAAGTAATTGACCACAAAAAATGGGTGGTGGACCACAGAAATTTTATCAACAGTTTTTAGGGTTGTTGTTTTTGCTCTTGTTTTGATTCTTGTTCTTGATCTTGTTGATGATGATGATGATGAGACTACACTTATTATTTCATAGATACATGGAATTCCCAATGAAGAAATTCCCTCTATTAATGTAGGTTGGCAACTTCTTCAAAACATAAAGTCTTTAAAGATTTGCCTGGGAAACTAGGAGATGAAGAGACTTAATAGTGAAGACTATTACTGCTGACTCATCTCTACAAGACTGCTACTAAACTATAGAAAACCCTCCATCCTGGAAGCTCATTCCACTCCTCCACTATTTCTCACATTGGAAGTACCCCCACACACACCCCTGAGGCCTCACCTTTATTTTTTATTATTTTTTTAGCAACAAACATTTATTTTATTTTTTCTAGTTACATGTAAGTGTAGTTTTCAATATTCATTTTCATAAGATCTAGAGTTCCAAATTTTTCTCCCTCTCTCCCTCCCTCCCCTTCCTCCCCCCTCCACAAGATTACAATGAGGTTATATATGTACAATCCACAAGTGTTCTTTTTATCAGTTCTTTCTATGGGGGTGAATAGTAAGCTTCCTCATTAGTTCCTTGGGATTGTCTTGGATCATTGCATTGCTGAGAGTAGTTAAGTCATTCACATTTGCTCATTGAACAATGCTACTGTCACTATGCACAATGTCCTCCCAACTCTGCTCACTTCACTATACATCAATGTTCATTAGTCTTTCTAGGTTTTTCTGAGATCATCCTGTTTGTCATTTCCTGTAGCACAAGACCATTCCACTACAATCGTATAGCACAACTTTTTCCATCATTCCTCAATTGATGGACATTTCCTTGATTCTCAATTCTTAGCCTCCACCAAGAGTTACTATAAATAGTTGTATAATTTTCCCCCTTTTCTCTTTTTTCATGATTACTATAGTTTCCCTTCCATCCTATTCCCTTCCCCATGATATTTATTCTATTATCCATCTTCTTTCATCCTATCACTCTTCAAAAGGGATTTGCTTCTGTCTGTCCCCTCCTCCACTCTGCCCTTCCTTTATTTGCCCCTCTCTCTTTATCCCCTTCCCTTCCTATTTTTCTGCCCAGTTAGAGAGATTACTCCACCCAATTGAGTGTGCACATTATTCCCTCCTTGAGCCAATTCTAAAGAGATTGAGGTCTTTGAGACAATTCTGATGAATGTTAGGCTCATTTACAGCCCAGATTAAATAGATTACTCCACCCAGTTGGGTGTGTGTGTTAGTCCCTCCTTGAGCCAACTCTGATGAGTTTAAGATCTTTGAGCCTTTTCTGATGAGTGTAAAATTCATTTACTGCCCTGCTCCTCTCCCATCTCTTCCCCCATTCCCTAAGCCTTTTCTTGTTTCTTTCATGTAGGATTTCACCTTTGCCCTTCCCCCTCCCCAAGTGCATTCCCTTCACCCCTCAATTTAACCCTAAATATGTCATCACCTAGCTAGGTGACACAGTGGACAAAGCATCACCCCTGGACCCAGGGGGATCCCAGCCAAAACCCAGCCTCAGACACAAGAAAGTCACCCACTGTATGACTCCAGGTATGTCCCCCAACTCCAATTTTTTATAGTTCTCTAGGGTCTTGTATTTGACAGTCAAATTTCCCATTCAGTTCAGGTCTTTTCCTCACAAATATCTGAAAGTCTTCTTTTTCATTAAAGTCCTAGTTTTTCCACTGAAAGATTATGCTGAATTTTGCTGGGTAGGTGATTCTTGGTTGTAATCCCATTTCCTTTGCCCTCTGGAATATCATATTCCATGCCCTCCAGGTCTTTAATGTAGAAGCTGCTAATCTTGTGCTATCCTGAATGGGGCTCCACAGTACTTGAATTCTTTCTTTTTGTCAGCTTACAATATTTTCTCCTTGACCTGAGAGCTCTGGAATATGGCTATAATATTCCTAGGAGTTTTCCTTTTGGGATCTCTTTCTGGAGGTGATTGGCAAATTCTTTCAATTTCTATTTTAGCTTCTACTTCTAGAATTTCAAGGCAATTTTCCCTGAGAATATCTTGGAAGATGGTGTCTAAGCTCTTTCCTTGATCATGGTTTTCAGGTAGAGCAATAATTTTCAAATTATCTCTCCTGGAGCTATTTTCCAGGTCAGCAGTTTTTCCCAGAAGATATTTCACATTGCCCTCTATTTTTTTATTTATTTGGATTTGCTTTATTGTGTCTTGGTTTCTCATAAAGTCACTGGCTTCCATTTGTTCAATCCTAATTCTTAGGCAATTATTTTCATCAGAGAGCTTTTGTACCTCCTTTTCCATTTGGCCAATTTGACTTTTCAAGATGTTGACTTGTTTCTCATGTCTTTCCTGCATCACCCTCATTTCTCTTTCCATTTTTTCCTCTACCTCTCTAAATTTATCTTCAAAGTCCTTTTTGAGCACCTCTATAGCCTGAGACCAATTCATATTTTTATTGGAAGCTTTAGATATAGGGGCTCTGATGTTGACATTTTCCTCTAAGGGTGCCCCTTGGCCTTCTTTGTTACTGAAGAAACTTTCTATAGTCCTCACCTTTCTCTGTCTGCTCATCTTTCCTTTCTTTTACTTGACTTTTAGGTCCTTAAAGTGGGGCACTGTTTCCAGGCTGCAGTATCCCAAGCTTAAGAAGTCCCAGGTGGTATGATTTAAGGAAGATTAGGTTCTTCCCTCACCTGGCCTGTTTCCTGGTCCTAGATGATCCCAGACCAACTTGCTAATCAACCAGCTTTGTGTGCTGTGGTTGTCAGCTCCGAGGCGCCTGTGCCCCTCCCCCACCTTGGCCACTGCTACTCAAGCCTGCCTCCTAGTTCCCAGTGGGGTGAAAAACCCAAGTTCTATCTCAGCAACAGCATAGACCCGTGTAGTCTCTCCCCTGCCCAGGGCTCAGTCCTCTCACCAGACTGTGAGCTTAGTTCCAGATGACACTAGCGCTTCAGCTGATTCAGAGGCTCTGGGGGTCTGCTTCTCTGGTGGGGCCTTTCTGGGACTGGCTCTGTGTCAGGGTGACTGTGGGGTTGGGCTTGACTCCTGTATCAGCACAGTAGCTCCCTCCTTCCGACCTTCCAAGTCATTCTTGGTTAGAAGATGATTTCAGCACTTTCTTCTGTGAGTTTTGCTGAGGCCTCACCTTCTAATTGGCTAGCTCCTCTTAGACCCTCCAACTTAAGGTGGAAGCCCAGGCCAAAGATGTCTTCATCTCTCTCCAGGTTACACTGCTTGTTTGTCTCCATCATGCCCACATTCCAGGCACTTTATTCTCCCTTACTTCCCCCCACTCCACCTAGAACTTTTCACCTCTTTTTTGTATTCTTTTCCCTTGTTAGAATGTAAGCTCCTTGAGAGCAGAGGTTGTCTTTCTTTTTGCTTGTATTGGTATTCTCATTGCTTAGCACTGTGCCTGGAACATGGTAAGCACTTAATAAATACTAATAAATGTCTAAGGGGTCATGAACCATATACCTCAGAAGGAGGTAACTCTGCCTCATATATAAACTTAATAGATACAAGTTCATCACTATAACAAGGAAACTAAAACAACCTAAAAGGCAGTTTAGTCACCATGACCCACTTGCTGAGCAGAAGAGATTATGGCTAAAAAAAAGTAATACCAGTTTAAATATAAATATATTTGCAAGATTTGACCAAAAAAGAAGTATAATGAGTGATTATGAAGAGTTATCTCTTTATAAAGCAGAGAGGATAAAACTAGTTTAAAGCAAGCTTGTCAAGAGAGCCAACTAAATAAATTCATCACAACAGTATGAGGATAGAAATGTAAATTAGAAAACAAACAGAAAAAAATGGAAAAAATCTGCAAAGATTTTTATAACAAATTGTTTCACTGTCAAAAACAGTTGAGTCACCACATTTAAACACTGACATCACAGGTCTCAGATATGTTTGTTGTAGACATAGAAATTGCACTAAATATAGTGAATGTGGAAAAAGCAGCTAGATTAAAACAAACATACCTAGAGATATGTGTTCAAGATGGCACAGTAATGAGGAGCACTGAGGGATTCCTAAGGCATTGGACAAAGTCAAAAATGTCAAAATTTTACAAAAATCTCAAATTTTATTAAACATGCAACTGAGATAGCATGAACTACCAACCTATATTTGGGTAGCTAGATGGCACAATGGAAAGAATGCCAGGCCTGGAGTCAGAAAGACTCATGTTCCTGAGTTCAGATCTGGTCTCAGACACTTCCTAGCTCTGCGACCCTGGGTAAGTCATTTAACTCTGTTTCCTTCAGTTCTTCATCTGGAAAATCAGCTGGAGAAGGAAATGGCAAACCACTTCAGTACCTTTGCCAAGAAAATCCCAAATGGGATCACAAAGAGTCAGACAGAACCTAAATGACTGAATCCAAAAAAAAAAAAAGAAAAAACAATTACATATGAACTACTTTCCTACTTACACAAAATGTTTAGGAGATTCTTCTATACATGTAGCAAAACCATGCTCATTGAGGGTATTAGGAGAGAAGAGTCAAGTTTACTATTTCACACCTGACTTAAAAGACAGAAAATAAAGGAGCCTGCTGATTCAGTAGGGCAAAATAGTATCTTAAACATTCCCCTTCATCAAGATGTCTCCTGTTTGTACAAGGTTACTCAAGATTCCTTGAAAGCTATAGCAACAAAAATAATCCTATTTAACAGGCATTCTTGTGTGATTCTCACAACCATCTTATAAAGTAAATAGAATTATTGAACGCTAGAGAGGAAAGGATTTTTGAAAATCATTAGTCCCACCCCTACCCAGTATAGGAACTCTCACCCACAACCTACTCAACAGTCATCCAGCCTCTTATAAAACACTTTCAGGAAAAGCATCACCTTATAGAGCAGAACACTTCATTGTCTGATCATTCTAATTGGAAAGGTAACTCCAATACCAGCTTACTCTACAGCTACTCTCCCAACTGGCATAGGAGCGTTGGGAGTTTTAGATTGGGGAGAAACAGAGAAAGTGGGCTAATGTGGCAGAGATGACACATGCTCAAAGCTGGAGAGAAGAAGAGATATCAGGGAAAATAAGAGCTACAGATGGTACATCTCCTTGTGGGGCTGGCGGTTTGAACTATTCACCATTCTCTACAATGGGCTAGGAGAGGCTAGACTTCTTTTTAAGTCCTTGCCATTTACTAGATAATGAAAATATGAACCATCCTGAGTTCTACTTCTTAAAAGATCCTAAATTCCACTGCCAAAATTGAGCCACCATTCCAATTCCATTTTCAGCGCCATGAATCCAATGATAAAAGTTCCTTTCATTTTTTGGCATCGGTTCTTTGCTTACACAAAGAGGAGTAAGAGTGAGGGAGTAAACCAACTCATATTGCAGATGTTCTAGAACAGGGTACAGGTTGATCCAGTGCATGTGTGTTCTAAGGGATAAAAGAGAGAACAGCACAGCATCACTTGGTACATGTTTTATATGGTTAGTACTGATAGTTCTCACTGTTTGCTTAGTGATTCCATACTAAGAATCAACTATTGTAGTATCTAAGCATGCTTGTCTGCTTCTTTGTGTACTTGATGCCATTAAGTCAAGGTCACATCACTAGCATTAATTAAAGTACAGTTAGTTCAAAAGGCAAAAGGATTTCTCCAATGTGAGAAGTCTCAAAACTAATCTTATTTGGGCAGATCCACAAATCCACATACTCTTTGACAATGCATCAGTGGCAAAGATAAGGAATGTAAAGTTGATGGCTCTGGTCACGCTACAGAGGACTGCACTTAATCAACACTTACAGACATGTGGGATGTGTGCAAAATACAAGCGTGAGCACAGGATCAACCAAAATGGCAATCAGTATTTCCTAGTAAACTAGAAAGTTTTTCTTTATATTGAACCAAAAGTGGAATTGTTGTAACTTTAGCCCATTGGTCCTATTTGTGCCCTTTGGAGAAACACATGATACATGTAATTCCTTTTCTATGTACCAGGGACACAAATCTTCACTATTGGGATAGTGTACTATCCCTACCTCTGTGTAACAAGTCTCCTTTTGGGGGAGTAGCCATGCACTCTAGTACTTCCATTTCCCTATTTCAAAAAAAAATATCCTGGGGAAATTTACATAATGCAGCTCTGCTGCCTATGATGAATGTTGGAGATGAAAAAAACAAAGAGAGAGAATGGATTTCTAAACATCAAAAGACCCAGGGGAAGGTACAGACCAAGAAAGAGCTCAAGTAAGTGCCAAAGGAGGGAAAAAATAAAACAGGTAATTAACATTGGGGAAAACCAAGAGAGTAGTAAGAGGAAATCAGAGGAGACCAAGAGAGGGATGAGAGAAAAATCATGGGATACCAAGGAAGTGAGATTCCCTTGGTCTCCTGGAAAGAACCTATGTATAGAAAGTGGACTGAAGGATATGAGTTCAAAACAAGAAAAGGCATAACAGCCACTAGATTTACTGATACTGGAGACATGAAAGATCTACAGTACTGTCAGCTAGGACTCCTGTTTGATCCCATGACTCAGAGCTGGAATAATCTCTTGAGGAATAGTAAAGGGCAATGGTAATAGTGAAAAGGAAACATGTCACCTACTGGTAACAGGGGGAGGGGACAACAGACAGGTAAAGTACCCATAGCTACCAGCAAAAGAGCAATAATGCAGAAAATAACAATGTGGAAGAGAGAAGTCCAGGCTGCTCTATTGCTAGGGTTCCATCTAGTGCAGTGTTGTAAGTCAAAGGGCTTGTACAAGGACCAGGAAGCTTAATAGTGATGATTGTATTGGGGCTGTCTTTTGACTACAGATTTCATGCAATCCCTTTCTGTGTTAAGTTTTTTGTGTTGTGTTGTGGGGTGTTTTTGTTGTTTTGGGGGGGAGTTGTGTTTTGTTTTTGTTTTTTGTTTTTTGCAGGGCAATGAGGGTTAAGTGACTTGCCCAGGATCACACACCTTAGTAAGTATCAAGTGTCTGAGGTCAGATTTGAACTCAGGTCCTCCTGAATCCAGGGCCAGTGCTTTATCCACTGTGCCACCTAGCTGCCCCTGTGTTAAGTTTGTAAAACAACAACAACAACAACAACAATACAAAATCTCCTCTATATTTTGAGTCAGAATATCTGAAAGAATTTAAGGGAAGCTGGTTGCCAACCTTGGGAGAATAGGAGATGTTACTTACTACAGGTAAAAAGTCAGATAGATGAAAAGTACCCAAAGTGTACCCTGTGCCCTTTGTGTCCGGAGAGAGCTCCTGACACAAGGGTTACATCCATCTGACAGCTGACTACAGTCAGCCAGTAAACATTTGGTAATTATCCACTATGTGCCAAATATTGCACAGTGTTGGGAAAAGAAAGAAAGGGCGGGGTCCCTGACATCAAGGAGCTCACAATCTAGTAGGGGAGACAACATGTAAACAACTATATACAGGATAAATATAAATAATTAATAGAAGGGAGGGACTAAAATCAAGAGGGATGGGAGAGGCTTCTTATAGAAGATGGGATTTTAATTATGACTTGAAGGAAGTCGGGAAAGCCAGGAGGCAGAGGACAACAGGGAAAGCATTCTAGGCCTGGGGAACAGTCAGAGAAATTGCCCAGAGCTGAGAGATGGAGTGTCTTTTTTCAGGAAATAGCCAGGAGGCCAATGTCACTGGATCAAAGGGTACATGGAATGTGGGTAGGGGGAACATATTTAAGGTATAAGAAAACTAGAAAGATAGGGAAAGCTAGGTTACAAAGGACTTTAAATGCCCAATAAAAAGTTTTGTATTTGATCTCAGAAGTAATAAGGAACCACTAGATTTTGTTGAATATTGCAGTAACACAGTCAGGTCAGTGCTTTAAGAAGCATCTGAACAGAGGATGGATTGGAGTGGATAGAGACTTGTGGCAGACAAACCAACCATTAGGCTTTTGTAATAGTACAGGCAAAAGGTGATGAGGGCCTGAATCAGAGTGGGGGCAGTATCAGAGGAGGGAAGGGGACATATAAGAGAGATGTTGTGAAAGAAGATTTGAAAGGACTTGACAACTAATTGGATTAGGGTAAGAGATAATCAGGAATTGAAGACGCTACATAAGTTGTGATCCTGGGAAATGGGGAGAATGGTGGTACCCTTGACAGAAATAGGGAAATGTAGAAGCAGAGAGGGTTTAAGAGGAAAGATAATGAATTCAGTGTTGGATATGTTAGGCTTCCTAGACTCCCAGTTCAAAACGTCTATCACCTCTTTGGTAAGTCACTAGCCCTGAACTGCCATTTTATGAGGCTCCCCAGACATGCTCACTTCACTCCCAGCTCAAATTGTTCTCCAGACAGCTCCCACTTCTCACTAGGAACCATGTCCTTATGCAGGTGCCCACCCCACCTCTTTCTAGTTCCTTTTCTGTCTTGTCTACCCCAGAAGAACATAAGGTCTTCGAGGGTATAATTGTCTCCTTTGCCTGTATTTGTATCCCAAGCACTTAATGCAGTGCCTGTCACATAACATGTGGTTAATAAATATCTATCTTTCTATCTTTCTACCTTTCATCTATCTTAACACAGAAAGGGATTGCATGAAATCTGTAGTCAAGAGACAACCCCAATACAGTCACCACTATTAAGTTCCCTTGTCCTTTTAATTTAATGTAATCAAAGTCATCCATCTTGCATTTCATAATATTCTCTATCTCTTGTTTGGACATAAATTGTTTTCCTCTCCATAACTCTGAGAGGTAAACTACTCCTTCTTCTCCTAATTTGCCTATGGTATTTACCCTTTATGTCTAAATCATGTACCCATTTGGACCTTATTGAAGGTCCTGTTTAATATCGTGTTTATATCATGCAGTGTGCTTCACAAAATAAAGTTTCAATTATACCTACTTATGATCCTCAATGTATTTTAGTTCATCATATAGATATATACTTATTGATCTCAAAGATCCTTATGCATAAAATTGTAATAACTATTTCTATAGTAACTGATATACTTAAAAATCCAATAATACGACAATATGCACCCAAATAAGTACTTTCAAAATAAGAAAGGAATTAGTATATACTATTTATATATGGTATTTATTGCCAGGTTTGTTGGAGAAAGTGAAAATCATGAGTTGTGAAGCTTATGCATAAAAACTGAATAGACATAGTTAGGATAATAATAGAAAAATAGGTAGGTATAGAAGGAAAATTAAGATATAGAGCCAGATATAGATTATGTGATGATCAACTGTGATAGACTTCACCCTTCCCAGCAGTGCAATGATCCAAAACAATTTCAAAGAACTCATGATAGAAAATGTTCTCCACATCCTGTCAATTCTGAATGCAGATTGAACCATACTATTTCTACCTTTGGACTGGTTTTTTTCCTTCTTTGTTGAGGTTTTTCCCTTGTACTCTGATTCTTCTTTCACAATATGACTAATGAAGAAATGTGTTTAATGTGATTGTACATGTCTAACCTATATCATATTGCTTTCCGTTGTGGGGAGGGGAAAGGGAAGGGAGGATGAGAGAAAAATTTGGAAATAAAAATCCAATGAAAACAAAGGCTGAAAACTATCCTTATATGTAACTGGAAAATAATAAAATACTTTTTTAAAAATAAACAAATAAAAATAAATGAATAGATAAATAAATAATGAGTGAATTGGCCTTAGAGTCAGGAGGACCAGAGTTCAAATCCGGACTCAGACACTCTGACACTAGCTGTGTGACCCTGGGCAAGTCACTTAACCCTCATTGCCCTGCAAAAAAAAAAAAAAAGATGTTTTGGGGGCAGCTAGGTGGCACAGTGGATAGAGTCCAGGAGGACCTGAATTCAATTCCGGCCTCAGACACTTAACACTTACTAGCTGTGTGACCCTGGGCAAGTCACTTAACCCCAATTGCCTCACCAAAAAAAAGAAAGAAAGAAATGAGTGAATCAAGAGAGAGAGAGAGAGAGAGAGAGAGAGAGAGAGAGAGAGAGAGAGAGAGAGAAAGAAACATAACCTTCTTCATGGCTTAAAAACAGTTTAATGCATATAACTCTGGGCACCACATTTTAGCAAGGATATTGGCAAACAGAAACCTACTCAAAAAGGGATGAGTATGAAGGTGAGGGGACTAGAGCCCATGCCAGGTAAGATTTACTTCAAGGTACCAAAGGCATTCAGCAAGGAAAAGACTGTGGGGTGATGGGCGGTACATAATAGCTGTTTTCAAGTATTAAAGGGTTGTAATGAAGATGAGGGATTCAATTTATTTTTGGACCCCAGGAGGCAGAAGTGGGACCATTAGGTTTAAGTTAAAGGGAAACAGATTTTGGCTTGCTAGAACGAAGATTTTCCTAATAATTAAAACTGTCCCAAAATGAAATGGGTTGCCTTAGGAGATAGAGTTCCCTATTGAGAGATATCTTCAAGTAATGGTTGCCTAGATAACTAATATAACAATTTTGTTAAGCACTTGCTGTGTGCATAGCATTATGCTAAGAGATGAAGATGTAGAGACTAAAGGAAAAATAATCCTTGCTCCTCAGAGGGTTTACATTCTGGAGGGGGGACAACAAAGGGGATTTCTGATCAAGTATATTTGGGACAAAATGACTTCTGAGGTCCATTCCAATCCCTATATCCGGGGTCTCTGTGAATGATATTGTTTAGCAATACATAGTAGGATTAAGAAGACCACAGTTCTGCTCACCCTCCATAGGAAATTCTCCAAACTAACGATTTGAGCAACTGCAGACTTTGTGCCTGCTAACAGATAAGTAGCTCCCCTCCTCCCATGATTTTTAAATTGTGGGGAAGTAGTCAAAGGGTAATTGAGTCTAATTAATTTCCTCTCCACCTATAAAATGCTCCCTAAACCTGTGGCCTTCCACACAAAAGCCCCAAATTACTTTTGAACCTTTGAAAACATCAGAAGAAACCCCAGGGAACTGCTGCTGAGCCCAGTCTTTACACCAACTGCCACTGATCAAAAGGCCAAGCAAAGAGAAAAAGAGCCAGTCCTGATGGGCAAAGGCTTTGGTGATGGTTTGATCCCTAGAGACAATCATGACAAGCTGTGAGCACCAGCAACAAAGTGCCCTCTGGGGAGAAGTGTTTCACCTCACTGAGAGGCCATTATGTGAGTACTTTGTCACTCCCAATGTAATACACTTCAGAGAAAAATGGTACAGATTCTTCTCTGATTTGTCGCCTCTCAGACCCTTATTACCAGGATAATAATTTTATACAAACATATTATACATATTGTTTATAATAATTACATAGTAATACAAATATTACTAGAATATGAGAACCATAATGCCAAAAAACAATAAGGTGAGCTCATAACAATAGTTACTGAATCATTCCCAATTTATCTATTCCATGAACCTCCTCTTGATCAAGAGGACCCCCCTTCCAGCCTGGATACCATGGTCAGCAACTTTAATGATTTCCTCATTGACACTCCTACACCCCCTTAATATCAAGTCAAACAACAAATGTTTATTATGTTCCTACTATGTAATAAGCATTGTGAAAGGCAGGGTGGCTAAGTAGAAAGAGTATAGGAGCAGAAGATCTGTTTTCATATCCTGACTCTTCCATTTACTTCCCTGTGTCCTTATTTGGCCAAGTCGCTTGATCTCTCTTAGCCTTATTGTCCTTATAGAGAGAATGAAAGGCTTGGAAGAGATGGCCTCTGAGTCCCTTCCAGCCTTTATCTCTGCTCCTGGGAACCTTATTCCATGACCAACCCTGGGTCCCCTTGACATTACCTTTCTATGATTCTGCTCCCAGAGCTCAGAGTATTACCAGAAAGTATCAAAGAAAAATGCTTACCTGGCCCAGAAGTGAGGGAGGTCTCAGGGTTTCCTGGCAATCTTATTCATTGATTGTTGGTTCTGATTATTTTCATTTTTTTCTCCTTCCAATGGTTATTCCAAGTTTTCCCTATTCTTCTCAAAATCCCAAACCTCACCTTGCTCCCACATCCCTGCCTGCAGTCCCCACTTAACTGAGAAATTGGAATGTCAAACACAAGCTCCCTTATCTTTCCAATCTATCATATCAGCCTGTCTATCTCTTCACCTCTCCTCCATTCCTTTACTCCTTTCTCATAAAAAGGGTTCCCTCTCCTTTCCAAAACTAGCCCTTCCACCTGTGCCCTCCTGATTCCTACCCTCTATAGGGACCTTCACTTATTCCTTTACTCTTCGGCATCTTTAATCAATCCCTCAAATTCTCTACCTTCTGCCTTCAACCATACACAGGTACCACTTCTTATAAAAGAAAGGGGAGGGGACAAAAAAATAAAAAAACCATCCATCTTGATGTCTGTTCCAGTTACCACTCTATTCCTTCCTCTCATCTCTGCCTATTATAGTCTCTGTCTCTCTCTCTCCCTCCCTCCCTCTCTCTCTCTCTCTTTCTGTCTCTCTTTTGTTTCTGTCTCTCCATCTGTCTTTGTCTCTCTGTCTCTATCTCTGTGTAAGTTTCTCTCTCCCCCTCCCTCCATCCTTCTCTTTTTCTGTCTCTCTGTCTCTCTCTCTGCTGTCCCTCTCTGTCTCCATCTCTGTTCTCTGTCTCTGTCTCTGTCTCTCCTCTGTGTGTGTATGTGTCTTTCTTTCAGTCTCTCTCTTTCTCTCCTGCCTTTAGAAAGAAAATATGGTATCATAGAAGGAGAACTGGATTTGGATCCAAGAGCTCCTAGGCTGGCACCCTTTCTGTGTTTACTAGCTGTGTGTGTCATGTCACTTAACCTATCTGTCTCAAATTCCCCATCCATAAAATGGAGAACTTTTTTGAGAAAAGCTCTTTGAAAATTGTCAAGTGTTCTCATATCATAGCAGTATTTCTCAAAAAAAATAAATAAAATAAAAAGTGGTCTCCACACACTGTTTCTAGTTCTTTGTGAAGTTCTACTTCCTTAAGCTTCTGAGATGTGGCATTCAGTTCCACCAGTCTCTCAAAATTGCTTTCTTCAAAGTCACCAGTAACTTCTTGGTTGCTAAATGCAATGGTGCTTTCCAGTTCTCATGCTCATTGACCTCTCTGCAGTGTTTGACACTGTTGAACAATCAGATTGTCCTGCTGGCTGTTTCCTGCACAGTGTATTACATGCCCTTCCTCTGCTTCTCCACAGGTGATCCTCCATGTCTGGAATGCTTTGCCTCCTCATCTCTGTCTTCTGAAATCTTCCTGCAAAGCACAGCTCATGTGCCACATCCTGTAAAAGACATTTTCCCTTAGGTGTCAGTGCACTCTCCCTCTTGAAATTAGGTTGCGTTATTTTGCATATGTTTTATATATACTTACTTGCAGGAGAATGCTGGTAAATATTTAAAAATCAGAATCTGGGGAGGAATAATTGTATGCACACATACTTTTAAGTTTAATCTGCATTATTAACATTTTCTTAAGACCAAACAATTAGCACAACATTAAATAAAGCTCTGATTTGTAGTGATTGCTTATTTCTGAGATGTGTTCTCATTGAAAATATGATAGACTCTCCCAAGCTAGTTAGAGGTTGCTCCAGCACACCCTTCCCTATCTGTATGCATGCCATATCTCCCCTCCCCCAGTAGATTGTAAGCTTCTGCATGAGAGGGAAAATTTCATTTTTATTCTTTCTATCCCTATCACCTAACTAGCAATTAGACAGGAAATTTTCTGAAAATTTTATCCTCCTCATTACCACTATGCCACACCTGGTTCTCTTCCTATGTCTCTGACAATTCCTTTTCTGAGTCCCTCGGCCTTTTTCCTTCTTTTTGTTGTTATTTAGTAATTTCAGTTGTGTCCAACCATTTGTGACCTTGACAATGATACTAAAGTGGTTTTCTATTTCCTTCTCTAGCTCATTTTATAGATGAGGAAACTGAGGCAAACAGGGTTAAGTGGCTTGCCCAGGGTCACATAACAAGTGAATGTCTGAGACTGGATTTGAACTCAGGAAAATGAGTCTTTCTGACCCCAGGACTGGCACTCTATTGTACCACTTAGCTGCCCCTTTTTATTCTACCTTCCCTTAAATGTGAACACTTTTGTTTCTCTCTATAGTGTCTCCTTTGGTAATCCTAAATATTTTTATAGTCCCAGCTATTGTCTCCATCCCTGTAGCTCTTCCCTCCATTCATTTCCAATTATGTTCCAGATATCAATTAAAGAACATTTGTTAAACTCTTACCAGGAAACAAGCACTGTGCTAGAGACTAGGGATACAAAGACAACAATGAAATAGTCCTGGCCCTCAAGGAGTTTACATCTGAATGAGAGAAACAGCATGTACATATATAAGTTTATGAAGAATACATACGAAATGAATATAAGGTAATTATATGGGAAAGTGTCCTAGGAAAGGGGAGGGGTAGCATAGGCAAGGTTTCATGTAGAAGGTGACACTTGAGCTAAGTCTTGAAGGGATTCTAAGTCATCATGGTAAAGGAGGGGTGATTTCATGCAAGGGGGACATCCCGTGCAAAAATAGAAAAACTGGCAATGGAGTCAGCCACCATGGCTGGATCATGGAACAAAGGGCAGTAATGCACAAGGAAACTGGAAAGGGAGAAAGGGAATAGTCTTTGAAGGGCTGGAAATGCCAAATAGAGAAGTTACTTTATCCTAGAAGTAAAAGGGAGCCACTGAAGTTTATTGAATAAGGCATCAACATGATCAGACCTGCACTTAAATAACTTGAGCAGATCATGGAGATGGAAAATGATTGCAGTAGGTAGAGGTTATGAAGGTCTGAAGGAGGATCTTTCTTTTCTCTCAATTTCAACACAAGCAAAGCCAAGATGATGATAATGATAGTGGTGGTGCAAGTGGCAGCAGTCATGGTGATGGTGGTACATTTATATAGTGCTTTAAAGTTTGCAAAGCATTTATGTAATCTCATTTGATTGTCAAAATAATCCTATGAGATAGGTGCTTTTGCTACCCTCGATTTATATATGTAACACACACATACATACATAAGAGTAATCTAAGGTTGAGAGAGGATAAGTGACTTGTCCGGGGTCACAAAAGTAGTGTGCATCTGAGGCAGGATTCAAACACAGATTTTTCTGATTCCAAGTTGAACACTACTTCCCACTTAGCTGCCTCATTTGTTTTCCCTCTAACTCTTGCTCTCCTTGAAGCTGTACAAATACCCATAAACCCAAATCTTGGGAAATAGGTATGGGGATTGACCCATAAAAGGCATCACACAGGGCTGGTCAGCAAAGCAATACAAACCTTTACATTACATATGCACCAGCCTCAACTTTCATCTGAGTGCACTTCCAAACCACACCTCTCTGTGTATCCTTTTCCTACCATGCCCTTCGATGATTTTGATAGTAAATGCTCAAATTTATATAACATAATCAGCCTTAAGAAAATATTCTTGGAATGACAGATAAGATCAATGAATGATAGATGATAGAGATAATAAATAGATGATAAGATAGATAGTAGATGGATTAAAGATAAAATGATAAATAATAGATTATAGATAAGATATAAATACATTGATAGGTGACGTAGAGATGATAGAAAAGAAATAGATATACAGATAGATAATAAATACATAGATAGATGACAGACAAATGATAGTTGAGAGATGATAGGTGACTGATAGAGATGATAGATAATAGGTAAATGATAGATTGATGTCAGGTGTGATAGATAAATGATAGTTACTAAATAGCTGATAGATGACTGACATGATAGATAGATAGATAGATAGATAGATAGATAGATAGATAGATAGATAGATAGATAGATAGATAGATAGATAGACAGACCAACCAACCATTAGGAAACACTATGTGTCAAGCACTGGACTAAATACAAATACAAGAAATACAAATACAAGCAAAATGAAAGAAAAATCCTGCCCTCACGGAGTTTATATTCTAATGGAGGAAGATAGCACATAAAAGAGAGGTAAAATGCAGGAAGGGGCTAAGAGAAGAAAGGTACTAACTTGGGAGCAAGGTGGAGAAATTGTCCAGGGAGCTTTAGCCTAGCCCAAATTTGAAGAGAACATGGCTAGTATTAGTGCTTCCTCAAATATTAATCCCTTGAGCAAAATGCTCTTACACTAATTTTAGAGATAAGGGAAATGTTTCTCAGAAAGTGACCTGTTCATAGTCCCATATCTACTAAGTCCTAGAGCCTAGATATGAGCTCAGGTTTCTCCTCACTCCAGAGGAAGCTTTTATTTCATACACAATATTACCTATTATAACAGGAAAAATCAATAATAGATGCCCTGAGTGCTTTTCTTTGCATTACTTTGCTAATCATTTATCAGCCACAATCATTTTAATAGGATAAGAAGTAATTGTGTGGTTTATAGTAAGAGTATAGTCCCGAGTGAAAAAAACTTGTGTAACTGAAACTATGATGTAGTCCCACATGAATACCTGTGTTAGCTAACCTCAGGAGTGTGATTATAATAATTATAAAATGTTTATCTTAAGTATGTGACTATAATAATCATGCATGTATCTTTACATTAAAGTGATAAAGAAAGCCCTGTAAAAGGCATCATGGAAAGAACAAAGTTAGGACATGATGACTTGACAGATGTAATCTTGCACCATACATGAATCAGTTTCTACAGGACTTTGTTTCACCATAAATGAATCAAGAGACCTATAAATAACTACAAATTTTGCATCTCATGGTCTCAGACTGTACTAGGGGTACTGCAAACCACGATTTTTGTTTCTTTTATAAAGGTCATTTTGTTTACCCAGAAAGGCCTCCCAGCTTCTTTTTTGACACTATCATTTCAGCTCTTTTGGTCCTAATTCTATTCTCTCGAGCAAAACATGTCAAACTTGCTCCCTCTGCTGTGGGACAGCCCTTGAGATCAGATCAGATCAGACCAGGTTATAAAATTCTAACCCCTGTCCTCCTTCCTAGATGCTTTGTCTGCACAGCATGGTCCTGAGTTCTGTGTCTGTGAGGAATCTCACATTCTTCTAGTTGTAGCAACCTTCTTCTTTTTTTTTTTAGTGAGGCAATTGGGGTTAAGTGACTTGCCCAGGGTCACACAGCTAGTAAGTGTTAAGTGTCTGAGGCCGGATTTGAACTCAGGTACTCCTGACTCCAGGGCCGGTGCTCTATCCACTGCGCCACCTAGCTGCCCCTGTAGCAACCTTCTTTAAGGAACTTGGCATGCATCATAATTCAGTCATCTCATCCTTCAGGGTGTGCAGACTAGTGGCACATGCCTGCCCTCCCATGGTGCCTGGTTATTGCAATGTACAGTCTTTAAATTAAATCATACATGTCACTATTCCCTTCCTGGAGAGTCTCATAAAATGAAAGTGTTGAAGTCAGAAAGTAGAACTGTTTGACAGCCCCAGAAAGAACAGTGAGGTAGAGATGTGTAGCCCATGCATGGGAGTTCAGTGGCCCATAAAAAAAAGCTCTTAATCCACAAAAAGAATGGGATCTGACTTCTCTCCAAAAGCAAATGCATCCTATTCTTAAGTTGTATCAAAAGAAGCATATTGACAGTTAGGAAATATTCAAGGTAGAGTTGATAAAATGTTAGTTAATCCTTCAGTACTATTAAATTCATTCATTCATCCATTCATTCATTCATTCATTCAACAGAGAATAATTGTCTAAGAGGTCAAGACACCAGGCCAGGGATGTGCCTTTGTATGTATGAAGCTCCAGGATAGATTTGAGTTTTTTCTATTAGTTTTTTTTTTTGAGGGAAAGGGCAGTTAAGTTCAGAAAGAGTTCAAATCTTACTTTTGATGTTTAGTTAATTTTGCAAGCTAGTACAAAGCATTTAACCTATCTCAGTCTCAGTTTCCTAAAATTTAAAGTGAAATGGTTGAATCTGATATCTTCTAAGATCTCTCCCAGCTTTAATCTATAGTCCTATGATGCAAGAATTGGCAATGATAATATCTTAATGGGGGCAGCTAGGTGGCACAGTGGATAAAGCCCTGGAGTCAAAAGGACCTGAGTTCAAATCTAGCCTCAGACACTTGACACTTACTAGCTGTATGACCCTGGCCAAGTCACTTAACCCTCATTGCCCTGAAAAAATAAAAATGATAATATCTTAATACACTTGAATGACTGTCAAATAGAAAGCACATTCATTTCCACTAATTCATTTGACCTCTGAAAAATCTTATTTATGTAGCAAAGGAATTAGTCCCAGTTTTAAAAATGAGGAAATAGACTCAGAGAAATTATATTACTTGCCCAAGGTCACATACTTTAGCTATTGAATGAAGCCATTATTCAAATCCAGGGCTTCTGACTTCCATAACTTGTATTATACTTGTGGCCACATTACCGTCCCCCTCTCATCTTAGGTCTCTCCTTCCTTACAAGCTCATTTCCCCACCGTCTACAAACAGACCTATATCTCCCTCATCCTTAAAAAAAATTCACATGATCAGAGAGCATCATCCCCTCTAGCTGTCACTCTGTATCTCTCCTCCCTTTTGTGGTTAAACTCCAGAAAGCTGTCTACAATCAGTACTTCCACTTCCTCTCTTCTCATTCTCTTCTAAATACTCAGCAAACTGGCTTCTGATATTATGATTCAGCTAAAACTGATCTCTCCAAAATTACCAGTGATCTTATAATTGCCAAGTCTAATGATCTCTTCCAAATCCTCATCCTTTTTAACCTCTCCATAGTCTCTGACACTTTTGATCACTCTTTTCTACTAGATACTCTCTCTTTTCTAAGCTCAGACATTGCTCACTCTGTCCCAATTCTTCTTCTGCCTACCTGACAGATCCTGCTCAGTCTTCTTTGCTGAGCAGTACAAGGCTACTTATTACGGGTGTCACCTAATGGTTAGTCCTGTTCCCTCATCTCTTTCTCTGCTTATACTGTCTCACTCGGGTTAAGAAAATCTAAGTTCCAATACTGCCTCAGACACTTCCTAGCTGTGTGACCCTGGGCAAGCCAATTAGCTTCTGTTTGCCTCAGTTTCTTCAGCTGTAAAACAGAGATAATAAAAGGACTTATCTCCAAGGTTGCTGTAAGAATCAAGTGACATAATTTTTAAAGCACTTAGCACAGCACAAGGAACATGGTAGGTGGTGCTATATAAATGATAGTGATGATAACAAATAGTTACTGTTATCAAAAAGCTTTTGGTCTTCTTGGGGTACATGGAGTACAATGTATACACAGATTAGAGACACAGGTTGGTTCTGTCAATAGTGAGAGAAATAGTTATTAAATAACCAAGTATTGGAGAGATCTCAGGGTTTTTTTTGGTTTGTTTTTTTTTTCTTTTTCCTTAAAGTCCAGTATTTAAAGGAGAGTTCTAACCTTACCCAAAAATTTACCCCACCTGTACCATCTTATCTAGGTGGAATTGTTGCCCCACTCAACCAGAAAAAAGGAACTTTACAAAGAATTTAACTAGATTGAAGTTTGACCCTTAGTGCTCTACTCAGGCTTTGGGGTTATAGGGGTGGGAGTGGGGGTCCTAAGGTCCTTTGACTAAATCGTCCAAGGCTGGAAGTAAGTGACATAAACAAAGTCACATCCCCCAGACCCTCATTAGAATAGATCCATTTCAAATGATAATTTTCATTCTTCTCATTAATTGTTCACTTTCTTTCTGGAACATCCACTCTTCCAAGGATATATGTATCAAGAAGTCACCATGATTCTGCTTTGCTCATGAAGAAGAACAAATAAGCTCATTTTATTGGTTACTTGTTAGCTATAATTAGTAAAAATGATTACAATTTATCCAGAAACTCCATCTCTCAGAAATTTTCATTCACAATAGGCAGGATCATGGGATCCTGTTTCTCTTAAAACAGAAAGCAGATAAAAGAGAGGTGTCCTTTAGGCTGCATTTCAATCACATAGCACTCCCTCCACCATTACTTCTTGGGTTTTGTCTAGGGTCTTTTGTCGGTCATTGATTATCAATCATTGTTGCTCTCACCTTTCTTTTTCTTGTCCTCCTCTCTTTGTGGTACACACAGCCTGGTAATGCTCACTCAGACTTTAATGTCATGGTTAAACAAACAGCTTCTATAGATTCTTTTTTTTTTTTGCAGGGCAGTGAGGGTTAAGTGACTTGCCCAGGGTGACAGAGCTAGTGTCAAGTGTCTGAGTGAGGCTGGATTTGAACTCAGGTCCTCCTGAATCCAAGATCAGTGCTTTATCCACTGCGCCATCTAGCTGCCCCCTATAGATTCTTAAAATCATGGTAAAATAGAGAAGTCCAAGACACATGTAAACTACAATGCAGCTTTACAATCACTTCCTGGCTCCATTTTGTCATTTGATTTTTTAAAGTTTTATTGATGGGGGCAGCTAGGTGGCACAGTGGATAAAGCACTAGCCCTGGATTCAGGAGGACCTGAGTTCAAATCCGCTCTCAGACACTTAACACTTCCTAGCTGTGTGACCCTGGGCAAGTCACTTAACCCTCATTGACCCACAAAAAAAAAATTTTTAAGTTTTATTGATGGCTTTTGCATCATAGTTACCTCTTGATCTACCCCCATACTAGTGACAGTATATGCCACATGTAACTCTGTTGTCTCCCTCCTCTCCAGTGAAAGAAAGGAGATACATTTCCTCATCTCTTCTCCAGAGCCAATTGGTCATTATAATTACAAAACATTTCATTCAATTGTACTTTTCCATGAAACTATCCTTTTATCTTAGAGTATTTGTTTCTCCCTCCTCAGCATCCTCTAACTGCAATAGAGGAATAGTAGATAGAACATTAGACGTGGAGTCAGGAACATCTGAGCTCAAATCTGGTCTCAGATACATTCTAGCTGTGTGATGCTAGACAAGTCATTTGCCCTCTTTCTAAGTTTCTTCATCTGTAAAATTGGGCAATGATTGCACTTACTTCCCAGGTTTTTAAGGATAAAATGAGATAATATTTGTAAAGCATTTTGTAAACCTGAAAGTGTTATGTAAATGTTATATAATATGTAAATTATATAATATTATAAATGATACTATTATTAGTAATTATTATTGCCTGTCATGACACCTAACTCATGAATAGGTATAACATCTGGAATTCCCCTGGAATTCTCAGTGGACAGGGTAGAGTATACTGTTTACCATGACTTTCTTTCTTTTTTACCAGTCTCATACCTCCTGGTCACAGTCTGTTAGGGCCACCCATCTATGCTGCTCATGCCCAGGCCCCACTCATGTCTGTGAACTTCTGCAAGGTGGTAGAATGGGGAAGCCCCCAAGGCCAGCGCTATAGATGGAGACATATAAGCATCTCTCCACATCTCTGTCTGAAGCCTTGGGCTCTTTGTAGTTCATTACACTAGATGAGGAATCTCTTTCCCCAGCATAAACCCTAAGGCAGTTCACAATACAATTCTGTCTTCTCTCAAGCTGAGCAAGTGAGTGGCAGGATGGCATGATTGGAGGAGTTAAGTAGAAGATTGCACATCCTCTGGCTTGTCTAGGAAGCCTTATCTCACTTCTTGGCCATCTCCATGTGATTCCACCATATGCAGCGACTCTGAGCCCCTTTCACTGGCTGTCCACCATGTTGAGAATGCTCCTCTTCCTCTCCTCTGACTCCTGTCTTCCTTGACTTTCCTTTGAAATTCCTTTCAAAGTGCATCTTTTGCAGGCAGCCTTCTTCTACCCCTACACCCCAGAGCACTACTAGTACTATCCCTCGGAGATTGCCTTTAACTTATACTGGATAGATTTTATATGCACATTTTTGAAGTTTCCCTTTATCATTTGAATATGAGCTCCTTTAGGGCAGGGACTGTGTTTTCACCTTGGTATCTTCAGCCTTTAGAATAGTGGCTGACACACAGTAAGTGCTTCTTGGTCTCTATATTTGTTTATTTTGTATTTAGGCTTTTTGTGTTCCTCATAAAACAAATCTTCAGAAACTTTAAGCTTGTCCTCCCCCTTCTAATCAATAGTTCACAAAGTTCTTTGATTAATAGTTTCTCAGCTCTAGCCTTCAAAACTCTGAATATAGTCATATGTAAATGAGTTGATGAACCACAATGCATTGTAAGCATCTTTTTATCCTTCAGGACTCTTGATTGTTGCTTTCTTTTTTAAAAAATTGAGTCTTTTCAAAGATTCACTTTCCTTCCTATCTCCCTCATCATTAGAAAAATAATAGTACATATAGCATTATCCACAAAAATATTATTTATAACATATAAATATAAATTAATATATACTATAGATATAATATATCTACGTAGTGTGTGGGGTGTGTGTGTGTGTGTGTGTGTGTGTGTGTGTGTGTGTGTGTAATGGGTGGATACAAAGCTTCCCTGGTCTGAGTTCTATAAGTGCCTGACCTGGGTTGGATCTGGGCAACACTTCTGTTAATTTGTCCTGTTAATTTGTTTCAGTAAAATTGCTTCCATATTCAACCACCATCAGCCAGCTAGAAAGCTTGCTTGTAGGGTGACATAATGACAATATTACAGACCACCCCCCCAATTTGGTCAGAGATTCCTGCACTAGTTATTCCTCTAGTAGGTTTTAGATTGGGATGGAGGCTGGAGCTGTGACCATATTCAACTCCTGAGGTCGGAGGGGCTTGTTTGCTGCTGTCCCTTACTCAGTATACACTATAAGGTCCATCGCTGTTCTTCATTCTGGAATGCCATCCTAAGGCAAAGGCCTCTTTTGTTCAACCTGGATTTATGACCTTGAAGTGGGTAGAGAACAATAAAGCTTATAGCTGGTACTAGTTCCCACTTCCTGAATAAAATCAGGGCCTCCCTGTATGTGTCTGGGACTTCTTGGTCTGGGGAAAAGCCTCAATCCTCTTTCACTTCCTATGTGCGGTGATGCTCAACACAGCATACTTCTATCTGTCTCTCTCTATCTGTCCCCCTATACTCACCTGGACTGAAATTATTTCTGACTCACTGTGTTTTTTTTCTTGGATTTCTTGATCAGGATTCAATCTGGTACATTTTCTGGATCTTTGTGGAGTTTTGTTGGGGGAACCCTATATGTACTTCATTTTGCCCCACTATCTTGACTCCAATCCAACTTCCCACCTCCAGTTGCTCACAAATTTTCTATGGGTCAGTTTTCTTCTAGAGCCCCGGAATTGTCAAAAGCTGCTTTTCTCAAATGAATATCCATTTGCTGACTTTTATTTTAGAAATAAAATGTCCATATACAGAAGAGACAGTAGCTTCCCTTATACTATGATTTTATAATTACTCATCTAGAATTCTTTCCACTTTCTACTGTCTCTCCATACTGGCAGAGAGGGAGATGCAAAGATGAATCAGACAGTCCCTAGCTTTACCGAGCTTATACTCTACTAAAGAAGATGAAACAGACTGAGAAAGTATATTAGGAGAGGCAAAAACAAGGTATTTTAAGAACTCAGAGAAGGAATATATCATTTTTGGCTAGAGACAGAATGAAAGGCTTTAAAAAGGAAGTGTCGATTGAGTTGCTAGTTAAGAATCTCAATATAGGGGGCAGCTAGGTAGCACAGTGGATAAAGCACTGGCCCTGGATTCAGAAGTACCTGAGTTCAAATCCGGCCTCAGACACTTGACATTTGACACTTACTAGCTGTGTGACCGTGGGGAAATCACTTAACCCTCATTGCTCCGCAAAAAAAAAAAAAAAAGTATTATATAATTAAAAAAAGAATCTCAATATAAATAAATTAGATAGGCAAAATCAGTTAATCAATAAGCATTGATTAAGCACCTATTATGTGTCATACACTCTGCTAAGCATTTGGATTAGGAAGAAGCAGGAGACTCCCTCCCCTCAAGAAACTCACAACCGAATGGGAGAGACAAGTGAAGAAATATGTACAAACGAGCTACATACATGATAAATGGGAAATAAAAGAGGGCATTAGAATCCAATGGGTTGTCAAAAGTTTCCATAGAAGATTGAATTTTAGGTGGACTTAAAGGGATACCAGGGAGAGGCAAAGAGGTAAAGGTGAGGAGGAAGAACATTCCAGACATGGGGGACAAACCAGAGAATGCCAGGAGCTGAGAGATGAAATGTCTTTCTTGAAGAACAACAAAGAAGCCAGTGTCACTGGGTCAAAGTGGAAAAAATGCCAAAAACAAAAGTCTAAATCACAAGAAATTAGATTCACCACCACCATTAGGACCTCTGTATCATGAAAATTACTAAATAGTTCAATTATTTTAATATAAACAGAATTGTGGGCTATATTTAACCAAATGCTATTATTTTCCTAATTCAGGATTATAGTGAGTCTCATATACATACATAAGGCAGACATATAACAGAAATTTCCCATTCAGAGATAATGATCTTGATTCCAGGGTTTAGTTTGTTCCTGTGCTTTCTTCCTAGCCTATCCTCCACAACTATAGATTCTACTCATTTGAGTGGAAGAGGAAATAAATTAAAAGGCTGAAAAACTGGGAACTCCAACCCCTAAGAATTCTTGGCACTTTTGGGGAGGATGGTCTCTAAGATGAATATGGAGTAGTTGTACTTTGGCAAGAAATTTAGCAGGTGAGTTATATATACTCTCTAACACAATAATGGATATCTACTCCTGAGGTAAAATTTCTCTTTAGTAACCAAGAAATAAAGTTTGTAAAATCGGAAAAGTAAGCCCAAGATCCCTATTGTTCTTTGGGCATTCTTTATTTCAAAGAAGTTGGCTTTTTAAAAAAATTGATTATGATTGTTATTAAGACAATCGGGTTTGTGCTGTTTGTAAAATCTGCTACTGAAGAAACTCAAACTGAAACCGAGAGAAACTGGGAGAAATATGTAGAATAGAAAGATTATATGGGGAAAGTGACAAATGTTGGAGAGAATGTGAAAATCTGGGACATTAATTCATTGTTGGTGGAATTATAAAATGATCTAACCATTTTGGAGAGCAATCTGGAATTTAGCTCAAAGCATTATTAAACTACCTATATCCTTTGATTCAGAATTACCACTACTTGATCTATTTCCAAAGATAATTAGTGAAAAAGCAAAAGAACCTATCTGTTCTAAAATATTTATAGCAGCTCTCTTTGTGGTGGCAAAGAATTTGAAATTGCAGGCTTGTTTTTCAATTGTCTGAACAAGTTGTGGCATATGATTGTGATGGAATACCCTGTGCTATAAGAAATGATGAGCTCAATGATCTTAGAAAAACATGGAAAGACTAGTGTGAAATAATAAAGAACAAAGTGAGAAAAACCAAGAGAACACTGTACACAGTAACAACGATATTGTGTTGTTGTTGTTGTTGTTATTTTTTTTGTAGGGCAATAAGAGTTAAGTGGCTTGCCCACAGTCATATAGCTAGTAAGTGTCAAGTGTCTGAGGCTGGATTTGAACTCAGGTCCTTCTGAATTCAGGGCCAGCACTTTATCCACTGCACCACCTAGCTATCCCAGCAATATTGTTTTAAGAATAACTTTGGGAGAGCTTGGATTTTGGCCATACCTGTCTTTTATGACATGTGCCCTGATCCTATGTGTCCATTCTTCACACTGAAGGTATGAGTATTTAAGGGAGAATGTGATCCAAGTATATTCAGGAAATGTTTTGTTCTGATTTTCTTACAATGCTTTTATTAAATGCTTCTGCTTTGAACTAATTATGCCCTCTGACTGACAAAAATAATCTAATTGTCTGTCAGAGAGTCATAAGCAACTAGTTTTAATTATGCCAACCCAAGAATACTTTGAATGCGAGGGAGCCATCTCTGGAATACCCAGCTTGTGGGTTAAGGGGGAGAGGGTAGGTCATATTAGTTCAAATATATAATGGTTGCTGGGGAATAGTAGACAATCAGCCTATAAATATAGTCAAAACTTGGGGGTTCAAGAGAAAATAAATCAACAAATCATTAGCAAATTTGAAAAAATAGAGAGAAAAATCAAATTAATATAAAATAAACAAAAGGCATTAAAAACATGGTCAGATTTGGAGTCAAAGGACCTGTGTTTTCAGGCTTGAAATACATTTCTGCCATTTAAATGTACTAGCTATGTGACCTCAGGCTCAACCTGAACTCTTCTAAATTAAGGTAAAGCCTCCATGCTGTTGGGGAAGTTGCAACTTTGCTTCTCTGTCTTTTTGTTCTGTTTGTGTTTAGTACAACTGTTTGGCAGTAAGTGACAATTATACAACCTAGGAAATCCACTCTTCCACCACCTACCTCCCCCCAGCTCTGTTGACACCCCTTCAAGAAAGGGTTGGTTAAGCCTGGAAACAGGCTTTCCCACTTGGAAAAGGTGGTAACTAAACATAAAGCAAAATTAATTTAAGATGTATAAGAAGAGTCCCAAATTTGGCCTTAGACAGGACTTTCATTTGTGCACACTAATTTTTTAGGACTTTCTTACTGGTGTTTAATGTTTTTGTATCTGTCATGTCAAATTATCCATGTAAAACAAACTAACTTCTTTTACTCTGGCAAGAAAAAGAAGTGCAAAGAATTAAAAACCTTTTTGAGGAATATTCTGAAGGAACTTTGCGGGGGAAAACAGTTTCTCTCTTTCACTGCAACTCAAACCCTGGGCTTATTGGAATTTGCAGAGATAAAAACAGATGAGAGAAAAGGGAATTTGTGTTTCCTAGTCTGCAGAGAGTTATGGTATTTTAAGTAAATTCAAGACTAAATTTGTGATTGAATTATTAAATTGTTGTTTGAATGTTTTTATAAATGCTGAGATGCCTTAGCGAGTTTGGGGGTACTTCTCTGTAGAATTGGGTTTAAAGAATAAAAATTATGTGACAGTTATCTAGTAGCAACAGTTAGGTCTTTTATCACTCTTTCCCTGGAGAGTGACAGATTTATTATTCTACTGCAAGGGAGAAAGTTAGTTCACTGATTACAAGGAGACAGGGAAAGGTATATTGCAGTATAAATTTCTCTGGTGTTTAAGAACTGCCTGTTATTAACTTTTTGTTAACCATGTAAAGAGAGAAGCTTGTTTAAATGAGAGAGCAACTAAAAGGGTGAGTAAAATTTAATATGGAAGAATGATTTGGTGTTACCATTTTCTCTTGTAAATGATATAATAGAACTTGTTTAGGTAAACTAGAGGCAAAGCCTTTCTAAAATCTTAAAGACAACAATATTGTAGTTACTTGATATTGTTAAAAAAGGACAGCTAGGCAACAGAGTAATAGAGTACTGGGGTCAGGAGCACCTGAGTTCAAATCTGGCTTTAGACATTTACTAGCTTTGGGACCCTAGGCAAGTCATTTAACCCTATTGGCCTCAGTTTCCTCATGTGTAAAATGATATGGAGAAGGAAATGGCAAAGCACTCCATTATCTTTGCCAAGAAAATTCAAAATGGAGTCATGAAGAGTTTTATAGGTGGTCTGGGACATAAAAGAGTAAGTAACAAAGGATCAGAATATAAAAGAAATAGATGAGGCACTGTTTTAAAGAACTTTAATTGAAATCCACTGGAGATAGATGATAGATAGATAGATAGATAGATAGATAGATAGATAGATAGATAGATAGATAGATAGATAGATGATAGCCAGAGAAAGATAGGAGGGAAGAAGAGAAAGAAAAAAGAAGGAAGGAAGGAAGGAAAGAAACAAAGAAAGAAAAGGGTATAGAGAAAATTTAAGCAAGTAGGGTTTGAAAATATAAGGGCTTGGGAGTTTCGGAAATATTTTTGAGGGAGGTTTTGATCTCCTTGAGATAAGAAGAATATGAAAAAAGTTACATGGTTATTCTTTATGATATGGAAACTATAGTAATATGTTTGGCACATGGAATTATTTTCAGCTAGTATACTAAAATTTTGTCCTTAAAAAACCATTTAAAGAGTATATTTTAGTTGTTACATGAGGAATATAAAATTCTCACAGTTCCTGAAAACAGGAAGATGGGGATGTGAGGTCCTCATGTAAAGTCCCTCCAGTTAAAAAAAAAAAGTAAAAAGAATCTGAGATGCCTTCAGGAAAGGTGAGACTACTCTCTTTAAATATTTAAGTAAGTTTAGTTGAGAAAACAGAAATAAATGATTTGGCACTTTGGGTGACTTAAAAGGAAATAAAAAGAGAGTTTTGGAGACCTGAAAATATCACCATAAATCTTTGAAATTGAGCTGATTGATAACAATGGGCTCTAAATTTTGAAGTATGGCCAACTAATGGCCCTTGGGGGAACTTTTTTAGATTTTAAATGTTGCCATTAGTAATTAAAAATCCATATTTGAGGTTTTCCAGGATGGAGAAGTTGAACCACCTCTTCAGCCCCTCCCCATGACCTTGCCTGCCTGCACCCAGAGAGAGACCACAAAGGAGGGGGATGAGTATATTAACCCAGGCTGCCACAGGAAGGGATTGATAGTGGGCAGGTAGTAGAGAGATCTATGCTTGAAAATTGATTCTTTTAAGGGAAAGCTCCCTCCAGGAAACCAGAGCAGCAAAGTCAGGATGTTACTAAGAGGAACTACACTCAGGACAACTGAATGTCTTTCTGGAGAGTAAGTCCAGAGTCAGGGAGTCATCCAGACTACTCAATCATCTTCAGTAATCCACGCCCTACCAGTGCAGACAGTATCGTCCTGGTCATATAGGGAAGATTTACAGGATTCATCTGATAATACAGGCTCTTCACAAAATGCTCTGGAAATCTTAGCATAATGACCATCTTACAGAAAAATCTTGAAAGATCTTTCTTTAGAAGATAACAAAAATAGGAAGGGAAATGGAAAAACTTTAGCATTTCAACAGTCAATCCCAACTCCTATCTACCAGAGTGCCACTAGACAATATATAGTGCCTTTGCTTTAAATGGAATACAGCTAGCTGATCCAAGCACAGATGGAGTGCAAGGGCAGCAAACACTAACAATGACAAGTGCAGGAAGTATTCAATAAGGAAAAATTCTTCAATATGAACACTCAGCTGAAGGATAGCAGTGGTTGTACAGGCTCTATCAGAAGAAAATGCAGACTTACCAGATACATACTACACCAGCAAATACTAACATTCCACAGACAGAAGGGATGACAACTCCATCAGCTTGATGTCTCAGAAAACCAAAACTGATGATCCCCAGTTGAAAAGAGAAATAAGATTGATGAAAAATAGAGAAGTCATTCAAGAATTCCATAGAAAGAAAAAAAGAATATATTTTGTCTCAGAAATCAAGTTGCAATCTTAGAAAATCAAAATAAAACTTTAATAGAATTAAAACTTTTTAAAGATGTCTATTGCCATAAAGGCATCTAAAAAGAAGATAAATAGTAAGGACTCATCTAAACATTAAATGGATTTTCTTTTTATATAGAATTTTATAAACCTAAAGGTCAAAAATGAAACTTTCAAAACTAAGGGTTGCAAAATGAGGATTTTATTTACAAGCTACCAGTGACAGTACCTAATGTTAATAAGAAGACTTCAAGCAATCTCCCAGCACAACTGGAACCTCTATTAGAATTAACATTAACAATGGTACCTGATAAACAGAACATGAATTTTGACAACTTGAATTTCCCAGATAGTAGTTGTCAAGAAAATTTGTAACTGAGACAATTCATTAATGATGGGTTGGTTTTTTAAATCAACATTTTATTGGTATATGTTTTCATTACTCATTAGTTTCTGAAATTTTGCCTTTCAATTGTTTATGTGAATTTTGTCTTCCAATATTTTAAATTGCACATTAAGTATATAAATTATGTATACTTTGCTCAGCTGTTAAGTCCTTTAAATTACTTTTTAAAAAGTGTTGGCAAGAGGCATAGCAAAAAATTAAATTAAATCAACAAAATTAAATAAAGGACATAATCATTTTTCAAGTTTTGTCCTTCAAGACCTCCAAGCCACATCAACTGAAAATGAAAATTTCCACATTTTTTTTAGTGAGGCAATTGGGGTTAAGTGACTTGCCCAGGGTCACACAGCTAGTAAGTGTTAAGTGTCTGAGGCCGGATTTGAACTCAGGTACTCCTGACTCCAGGGCCGGTGCTCTATCCACTGCACCACCTAGCTGCCCCATTTTCCACATTTTTTTTTTAGTGATGAAAATTTCAAAGAAACATTTTAGAAGTGAGGAAAACAGTATAAACATTTGAGATTTTTAAACAATAGTATTGTTTTTGCTTTTTAGGTTTGGTAGTTTTCTCTAAATGGATCATAATAAATCATGTACTAATTCTATATACAACTGAATATGCATTACTTATTCTACCATACTTTAATAGAAAGAAGTATTTATAAATGCCTAAAATTATTTTAGGGTATTTTTTAAAAATCAGCTCAAGATACATACCAAAGTATTTTTCCAAGAGGGTTTTTCTCATCAAAATCTAATGTAGTACTTATCAATTTTAAAATAATGTCATTTTAAAACAATTATTCATTTAGAAAATATTTTGTGAGATAATGGTAGCTTTATATTTACAAAATGATTATTTTATATAGTTAATCTTCATAAATTCGAAATGTCTAAAAGCTTATTTTATGTTTATACAGGTTTTAGTAAAAAAAATTGTTTTGTGTCTCATATTATCAATTTTTATATTTTCATAGGGAATAAGGTTGTCTGAATTGTATGTATTTCTGTATAATTATCTGAAATCCAAATTATGCTGTAAGTGCATCAGTACTTTTGTAATCAAACTACTCATTTTTGAGCTTTGTGAGAATTGGAATGACACCCCCTGCTGATATGGACATTGTGAGAACCAGGCCTGAGGAGAGGACATGTGACTTAGCATCCAGAAGTGGCCTGGCCTCCAGAAGGTACATCTATAGAACCACCTGTAGTCATGTCAATCAAAGCTACCAGTCAATTAGCTTGGAGCTGTGTGTGTGGACAACCCTACTTCCTGTTTCAGAGAGAGCTTCTGGGAGAATCCGCGGAGAAGCACTCTCTTTTTGTATGGGATTTTGGCATGGTGGCAGAACTTCTTGTGGACTGCTAGGAAAAGCAAGGGTTTCTCTCTGGCTATACCGAATAGATCTAAACTAGGATTTTCCATGCTATAAGTAATCTGTTCTCAATCTCTCTCCCTTCACTAACTTCTAATACACTTTAATAAATACTTAAAAGCCTAAACTCTTGCTGAATTGATCAGTAAATCTTAGCTAGTTTCTCCCACACACTGGGGTCAGGTCAGGCGACC